>NW_027457614.1:1064375-1372500 GCF_050624435.1 Tenrec ecaudatus
GATCGTCCAAGTGTCCGCTAGTTAACCTACATAGTACAAGTGCCCGCTAGGGAACCTACATAGTCCAAGTGCCTGCAAGGGAACCTACATAGTCCAAGTGCCCGCTCTGGAACATACATAGTCCAAGTGCCCGCTAGGGAATCTACATAGTCCAAGGGCCCACTACTTAACATAGATAGTCGAAGTGCCGCTAGTTAATCAACATAGTCCAAGGGCCCGCTAGTTAACTTACATAGTCCAAGGGCCCGCTAGTTAACCTACATAGTCCAAGGGCCCGCTACTTAACATAGATAGTCCAAGTGCCGCTAGTTAATCAACATAGTCCAAGGGCCCGCTAGTTAACCTACAGAGTCCAAGGGCCCGCTTGTTAACCTACAAAGTCTAAGGGCCCGCTAGTTAACCTAGATAGTCAAAGTGCCCCCTAGTTAACCTACATACTCCAAGTGCCCACTAGGTAACCTAGACAGTTCAAGTGACCACTAGGTTACCTACATAGTCCAAGTGCCCGTTCGTTAACCTACATAGTCCAAGTGCCCGCTAGGTAACCAATATACTCCAAATGCTCGCTAGGGACCCTAATAGTTCAAATGCCCGCTAGGTAACCTAGATAGTCCAAGTGCTCGCTAGTTAACCTAGATAGACCAAGTGCCCGCTAGGTAACCTATCTAGTCCAAGTGCCCGCTAGGTAACGTAGATAGCCCAAGTGACCCCTAGGGAACGTACATAGTCCAATTGCCCTCTGGGTAACCTAGATAGTCCAAGTGCCTGCTAGTTAACCTACATAGTCAAAGTGCCTGATAGGTAAACTACATAGTCCAAGTGCCCGCTAGGTAACCTAGACAGTCCAATTGCCCACTAGTTAACCTAGACAGTCCAAGTGCCCGATAGGGAACTTATATATTCCAAGTGCCCGTTAGGGAACCTAGATAGTCCTAGTGCCCATAGGGAACCTATATATTCAAAGTGCCCACTAGGGAACCTACATAGTCAAAGTGCCCGAAGGGAACCTGCATTGTGCAAGTGCCCGCTAGTTAACCTAGATAGTCCAAGTGCCCGCTAGGCATCCTTGAAAATCCAAGTGCCTGCTAGGTAACCAAGATAGTCCAAGTGCCCGCTAGTTAACCTAGATAGTCCTCGTGCCCGTTAGTTAACCTAGATAGTCCATGTGCCCACTAGTTAACCTACATAGTCCAAGGTCAGCTAGTTAACCTAGATAGTCTAAGTGCCCGCTAGTTAACCTACATAGTCCAAGGTCAGCTAGTTAACCTAGATAGTCCAAGTGCCCGCTAGTTAACTTACATAGTCCAAGAACCCGCTAGTTAACCTAGATATTCCAAGTTCCCGCTAGTTAACCTACATAGTCCAAGGGCCCGCTAGTTAACCTAGATATTCCAAGTGCCCGCTAGTTAACCTAGATCGTCCAAGTGTCCGCTAGTTAACCTACATAGTCCAAGTTCCCGTTAGGTAACCTAGATAGTACAAGTGCCCGCAAGGTAACCTACATAGTCCAAGTACCCGCTAGGTAACCTAGATATTCCAAGTTCCTCTTAGCTAACCTAGATAATCCAAGTGCCCGATAGATAACCTATATAGTCCAAGTGCCCGCTAGGGAACCTACATAGTCCAAGTGCTCGCTAGGCAACCTACATAGTCCAAGTGCCCGTTAGTTAACCTAGATAGTCAAAGTGCCTGCTACGTAACCTAAATTGTCCAAGTGCCCACTAGGGAACCTACAAAGTCCAAGTGCCCGCTAGGTAACCTAGATAGTCCAATTGCCCGTTAGCTAACCTAGATAGTCAAAGTGTCCCCTAGTTAACCTACATAGTCCAAGTGCCCGTTCGTTAACCTAGATAGGCCAAGTACCCGCTAGGTAACCTAGACAGTCCAAGTGCCCGCTAGGTTTCCTACATAGTCCAAGTGCACTTTCGTTAACCTACATAGTCCAAGTGCCCGTGGTAACCTACATAGTCCAAGGGCCCGCTAGGTAGCCTTGATAATCCAAGTGCCTTCTAGTTAACCTACATAGTCCAAGTGGCCCCTAGGTAACCTACATAGTCCAAGTGCCGACTAGGTAACCTAAGTAATCCAAATGCCCGCTAGGGAAACTACATAGTCCAAGTGCCCGCTAGTTATCCTAGATAGTCCAAGTGCCCGCAGTAAACCTAGATAGACCAAGGGCCCTGTAGTTAATCTAGATGGTCCAAGTGCCTGCTAGTTAACCTAGATAGTCCAAGGGCCCACTAGTTAATCTAGATAGTCCAAGTGCCCGCTAGTTAACCTAGCTAATCCAAGTGCCCGCTAGTTAACCTACATAGTCCAAGGGCCCTCTAGTTAATCTAGATAGTCCAAGTGCCCGCTAGGGTACGTACATAGTCCAAGTGCCCGCTAGGTAACCTAGATAGTCCAAGTGCCCGCTAGGGTATGTACATAGTTCAAGTACCCGCTAGGTAACCTAGATTGTCCAAGTGTCCGCTAGTTAACCTACATAATCCAAATGCCCGCTAGGTAACCTAGATAGTCCAAGGTCCTGCTAGTTAACCTACATAGGCCAATGCCCGATAGGGGACCTACATAATCCAAGTGCCCGATAGGGAACCTACATAATCCAAATGCCAGCTAGGGAACCTACATAGTCCAAGTGCCCCCTAGGCAACATACATAGTCCAAGTGCCCGTTAGTTAACCTAGATAGTCCAAGTGCCCACTAGGGGACGTACATAGTCCAAGTGCCCGCTAGGCAACATACATAGTCCAAGTGCCCGTTAGTTAACCTAGATAGTCCAAGTGCCCACTAGGGGACGTACATAGTCCAAGTGCCCGCTAGGTAACCTACATAGTCCAAGTTCCCGATGGTAACATAAATAGTCCAAATGCCCGCTAGGGAAAATACATACTCCAAGTGCCTGCTAGTTAACCTAGATAGTCCAAGTGCCTGCTATTAAACCTACATAATCCATGGGCCCACTAGTTAACCTACATAGTGCAAGGTCCCGCTAGTTAACCTAGATCGTGCAAGTGTCCACTAGTTAACCTACATAGTCCAAGTGCCTGCTAGGTAACCTAGATAGTCCAAGTGCCCGCTAGTTAACCTAGATAGTCCAACTGCCCCCTAGGGGACGTACATAGTCCAAGTGCCCGCTAGTTAACCTACATAGTTCACGGTCCGTTAATTAACCTAGATAGTCTAAGTGCCCGCTAGTTAACCTACATAGTACAAGAGCCCGCTAGTTGACCTAAGTAGTACAAATGTCCGATAGGGATCCTACATAGTCCAAGTGCCTGCTAGTTAACCTACATAGTCCAAGTCCCCGCCAGGTAACCTAGACAGTCCAAGTGACCATTAGGTTACCTACATACTCCAAGTGCCCGTTCGTTAACCTACATAGTCCAAGTGCCCGCTAGGTAACTTAGATAGCCCATGTCCCCGCTAGGGAACGTACATAGTTCAAGTGCCCTCTAGGTAACCTAGATAGTCCAAGTGCCCGCTAGTTAACCTACATAGTCCAAGTGCCTGCTAGGTAAACTACATAGTCCAAATGCCCACTAGGTAACCTAGACAGTCCAATTGCCCGCTAGTTAACCTAGACAGTCCAAGTACCCGATAGGGAACCTACATAGTCCAAATGCCCGCTAGGGAACCTACATAGTCCCAGTGCTTACTAGGCAACCTACATAGTCCAAGTGCCCGTTAGTTAACCTAGATCGTCCAAGTGCCCGCTAGTTAACCTAGATAGTCAAAGTGCCCGCTAGTTAACCTACATAGTCCATGTGCCTGCTAGGTAAACTACATACTCCAATTGCCCACTAGGTAACCTAGACAGTCCAATTGCCCGCTAGTTAACCTAGACAGTCAAAGTACCCGGTAGGGAACCTACATAGTCCCAGTGCCCGCTAGGGAACCTACATAGGCCAAGTGCTCGCTAGGCAACTTACATAGTCCAAGTGCCCGTTAGTTAACCTAGATAGTCAAAGTGTCCGCTAGTTAAGCTACATAGTCCAAGTGCCCGTTCGTTAACCTAGGTAGGCCAAGTGCCCGCTAGGTAACCTAGACAGTCCAAGTGCCCGCTAGGTTACCTACATAGTCCAAGTGCACGTTCGTTAACATAGATAGTCCAATTGCCCGTGGTAACCTACATAGTCCAAGGGCCCGCTAGGTAACCTTGATAGTCCAAGTGCCTTCTAGTTAACCTACATAGTCCAAGTGCCCGCTAGTTAACCTACATAGTCCAAGTCCCCGCTAGGTAACCTAGACAGTCCAAGTGACCATTAGGTTACCTACATACTCCAAGTGCCCGTTCGTTAACCTATATAGTCCAAGTGCCCGCTAGGTAACTTAGAAAGCCAAAGTGCCCCCTAGGGAACATACATAGTCCAAGTGCCCTCTAGGTAACCTAGATAGTCCAAGTGCCTGCTAGTTAACCTACATAGTCCAAGTGCCTGCTAGGTAAACTACATAGTCCAAGTGCCCACTAGGTAACCTAGACAGTCCAATTGCCCGCCAGTTAACCTAAACAGTCCAAGTACCCGATAGGGAACCTATATAGTCCAAGTGCCCGCTAGGGAACCTACATAGTCCAAGTGCTCGCTATGCAACCTACATAGTCCAAGTGCCCGTTAGTTAACCTAGATAGTCAAAGTGCCTGCTAGGTAGCCTATATAGTCCAAGTGCCCTCTATGGAACCTACATAGTCCAAGTGCCTGCTAGGTAACCTAGATAGTCCAATTGCCGGTTAGCTAACCTAGATAGTCGAAGTGTCCGCTAGTTAACCTACATAGTCCAAGTGTCCGTTCATTAACCTAGATAGGCCAAGAGCCTGCTAGGTAACCTAGACAGTCCAAGTGCCGGCTAGGTTACCTACATAGTCCAAGTACACGTTCGTTATCCTAGATAGTCCAAGTGCCCGCTGGTAACCTACAGAGTCCAAGGGCCCGCTAGGTAACCTACATAGTCCAAGTGCCCACTAGGTAACCTAAGTAATCCAAATGCCCGCTAGGGAAACTACATAGTCCAAGTGCCCGCTAGTTAACCTAGATAGTCCAAGTGCCCGCTAGTAAACCTAGATAGTCCAAGGGCCCGCTAGTTAATCTAGATAGTCCAAGGGCCCGCTAGTTAATATAGATAGTCCTAGTGCCCGCTAGGGTACGTACATAGTCCAAGTGCCCGCTAGATAACCTAGATAGTCCAAGTGCCCGCTAGGGTATGTACATAGTTCAAGTGCCCGCTAGGTAACCTAGATTGTCCAAGTGTCCGCTAGTTAACCTATATAGTCCAAGTGCCCGCTAGGTAACCTAGATAGTCCAAGGTCCTGCTAGTTAACCTACATAGTCCAATGCCCGGTAGGGAACCTACATAGTCCAAGTGCCCGCTGAGGAACCTACATAGTCCAAGTGCCCGATATGGAACCTATATATTCCAAGTGCCCGTTAGGGAACATAGATAGTCCAAGTGCCCATAGGGAACCTATATAGTCCAAGTGCCCCCTAGGGAACCTACATAGTCAAAGTGCCCGCTAGGGAACCTGCATTGTGCAAGTGCCCGCTAGTTAACCTAGATAGTCCAAGTGCCTGCTAGGTTACCTAGACAGTCAAAGTGCCCGCTAGTTAACCTACATAGTCCAAGTGCCCGATAGGGAACCTACATAATCCAAGTGCCCGATAGGGAACCTACATAATCCAAGTTCCCGCTAGTTAACATACATAGTGCAAGGGCCCGCTAGTTAACCTAGATCGTGCAAGTGTCCGCTAGATAACCTGCATAGTCCACGTGCCTGCTAGGTAAATTAGATAGTCCAAGTGCCCGCTAGGCATCCTTCAAAATCCAAGTGCCTGCTAGGTAACCAAGATAGTCCAAGTGCCCGCTAGTTAACCTAGATAGCCTTAGTGCCCGTTAGTTAACCTAGATAGTCCAAGTGCCCACTAGGGGACGTACATAGTCCAAGTGCCCGCTAGTTAACCTACATAGTCCAAGTGCCCGCTAGTTAACCTATATACTACAAGGGCCTGCTAGTTGACCTAGATAGTCCAAGTGCCCGTTAGTTAACCTAGATAGTCAAAGTGCCCGTAGTTAACCTAATTAGTACAAATGTCCGATAGGGATCCTACATAGTCCAAGTGCCCGCTAGTTAAACTACATAGTCCAAGTCCCCGCTAGGTAACCTAGACAGTCCAAGTGACCATTAGGGTACCTACATACTCCAAGTGCCCGTTCATTAACCTATATAGTCCAAGTGCCCGCTAGGTAACGTAGATAGCCCAAGTGACCCCTAGGGAACGTACATAGTCCAATTGCCCTCTGGGTAACCTAGATAGTCCAAGTGCCTGCTAGTTAACCTACATAGTCAAAGTGCCTGATAGGTAAACTACATAGTCCAAGTGCCCACTAGGTAACCTAGACAGTCCAATTGCCCACTAGTTAACCTAGACAGTCCAAGTGCCCGATAGGGAACTTATATATTCCAAGTGCCCGTTAGGGAACCTAGATAGTCCTAGTGCCCATAGGGAACCTATATATTCAAAGTGCCCACTAGGGAACCTACATAGTCAAAGTGCCCGAAGGGAACCTGCATTGTGCAAGTGCCCGCTAGTTAACCTAGATAGTCCAAGTGCCCGCTAGGCATCCTTGAAAATCCAAGTGCCTGCTAGGTAACCAAGATAGTCCAAGTGCCCGCTAGTTAACCTAGATAGTCCTCGTGCCCGTTAGTTAACCTAGATAGTCCATGTGCCCACTAGTTAACCTACATAGTCCAAGGTCAGCTAGTTAACCTAGATAGTCTAAGTGCCCGCTAGTTAACCTACATAGTCCAAGGTCAGCTAGTTAACCTAGATAGTCCAAGTGCCCGCTAGTTAACTTACATAGTCCAAGAACCCGCTAGTTAACCTAGATATTCCAAGTTCCCGCTAGTTAACCTACATAGTCCAAGGGCCCGCTAGTTAACCTAGATATTCCAAGTGCCCGCTAGTTAACCTAGATCGTCCAAGTGTCCGCTAGTTAACCTACATAGTCCAAGTTCCCGTTAGGTAACCTAGATAGTACAAGTGCCCGCAAGGTAACCTACATAGTCCAAGTACCCGCTAGGTAACCTAGATATTCCAAGTTCCTCTTAGCTAACCTAGATAATCCAAGTGCCCGATAGATAACCTATATAGTCCAAGTGCCCGCTAGGGAACCTACATAGTCCAAGTGCTCGCTAGGCAACCTACATAGTCCAAGTGCCCGTTAGTTAACCTAGATAGTCAAAGTGCCTGCTACGTAACCTAAATTGTCCAAGTGCCCACTAGGGAACCTACAAAGTCCAAGTGCCCGCTAGGTAACCTAGATAGTCCAATTGCCCGTTAGCTAACCTAGATAGTCAAAGTGTCCCCTAGTTAACCTACATAGTCCAAGTGCCCGTTCGTTAACCTAGATAGGCCAAGTACCCGCTAGGTAACCTAGACAGTCCAAGTGCCCGCTAGGTTTCCTACATAGTGCAAGTGCACTTTCGTTAACCTACATAGTCCAAGTGCCCGTGGTAACCTACATAGTCCAAGGGCCCGCTAGGTAGCCTTGATAATCCAAGTGCCTTCTAGTTAACCTACATAGTCCAAGTGGCCCCTAGGTAACCTACATAGTCCAAGTGCCGACTAGGTAACCTAAGTAATCCAAATGCCCGCTAGGGAAACTACATAGTCCAAGTGCCCGCTAGTTATCCTAGATAGTCCAAGTGCCCGCAGTAAACCTAGATAGACCAAGGGCCCTGTAGTTAATCTAGATGGTCCAAGTGCCTGCTAGTTAACCTAGATAGTCCAAGGGCCCACTAGTTAATCTAGATAGTCCAAGTGCCCGCTAGTTAGCCTAGCTAATCCAAGTGCCCGCTAGTTAACCTACATAGTCCAAGGGCCCTCTAGTTAATCTAGATAGTCCAAGTGCCCGCTAGGGTACGTACATAGTCCAAGTGCCCGCTAGATAACCTAGATAGTCCAAGTGCCCGCTAGGGTATGTACATAGTTCAAGTGCCCGCTAGGTAACCTAGATTGTCCAAGTGTCCGCTAGTTAACCTACATAATCCAAATGCCCGCTAGGTAACCTAGATAGTCCAAGGTCCTGCTAGTTAACCTACATAGGCCAATGCCCGATAGGGGACCTACATAATCCAAGTGCCCGATAGGGAACCTACATAATCCAAATGCCAGCTAGGGAACCTACATAGTCCAAGTGCCCCCTAGGCAACATACATAGTCCAAGTGCCCGTTAGTTAACCTAGATAGTCCAAGTGCCCACTAGGGGACGTACATAGTCCAAGTGCCCGCTAGGTAACCTACATAGTCCAAGTTCCCGATGGTAACATAAATAGTCCAAATGCCCGCTAGGGAAAATACATACTCCAAGTGCCTGCTAGTTAACCTAGATAGTCCAAGTGCCTGCTATTAAACCTACATAATCCATGGGCCCACTAGTTAACCTACATAGTGCAAGGTCCCGCTAGTTAACCTAGATCGTGCAAGTGTCCACTAGTTAACCTACATAGTCCAAGTGCCTGCTAGGTAACCTAGATAGTCCAAGTGCCCGCTAGTTAACCTAGATAGTCCAACTGCCCCCTAGGGGACGTACATAGTCCAAGTGCCCGCTAGTTAACCTACATAGTTCAAGGTCCGTTAATTAACCTAGATAGTCTAAGTGCCCGCTAGTTAACCTACATAGTACAAGAGCCCGCTAGTTGACCTAAGTAGTACAAATGTCCGATAGGGATCCTACATAGTCCAAGTGCCTGCTAGTTAACCTACATAGTCCAAGTCCCCGCCAGGTAACCTAGACAGTCCAAGTGACCATTAGGTTACCTACATACTCCAAGTGCCCGTTCGTTAACCTACATAGTCCAAGTGCCCGCTAGGTAACTTAGATAGCCCATGTCCCCGCTAGGGAACGTACATAGTTCAAGTGCCCTCTAGGTAACCTAGATAGTCCAAGTGCCCGCTAGTTAACCTACATAGTCCAAGTGCCTGCTAGGTAAACTACATAGTCCAAATGCCCACTAGGTAACCTAGACAGTCCAATTGCCCGCTAGTTAACCTAGACAGTCCAAGTACCCGATAGGGAACCTACATAGTCCAAATGCCCGCTAGGGAACCTACATAGTCCCAGTGCTTACTAGGCAACCTACATAGTCCAAGTGCCCGTTAGTTAACCTAGATCGTCCAAGTGCCCGCTAGTTAACCTAGATAGTCAAAGTGCCCGCTAGTTAACCTACATAGTCCATGTGCCTGCTAGGTAAACTACATACTCCAATTGCCCACTAGGTAACCTAGACAGTCCAATTGCCCGCTAGTTAACCTAGACAGTCAAAGTACCCGGTAGGGAACCTACATAGTCCCAGTGCCCGCTAGGGAACCTACATAGGCCAAGTGCTCGCTAGGCAACTTACATAGTCCAAGTGCCCGTTAGTTAACCTAGATAGTCAAAGTGTCCGCTAGTTAAGCTACATAGTCCAAGTGCCCGTTCGTTAACCTAGGTAGGCCAAGTGCCCGCTAGGTAACCTAGACAGTCCAAGTGCCCGCTAGGTTACCTACATAGTCCAAGTGCACGTTCGTTAACATAGATAGTCCAATTGCCCGTGGTAACCTACATAGTCCAAGGGCCCGCTAGGTAACCTTGATAGTCCAAGTGCCTTCTAGTTAACCTACATAGTCCAAGTGCCCGCTAGTTAACCTACATAGTCCAAGTCCCCGCTAGGTAACCTAGACAGTCCAAGTGACCATTAGGTTACCTACATACTCCAAGTGCCCGTTCGTTAACCTATATAGTCCAAGTGCCCGCTAGGTAACTTAGAAAGCCAAAGTGCCCCCTAGGGAACATACATAGTCCAAGTGCCCTCTAGGTAACCTAGATAGTCCAAGTGCCTGCTAGTTAACCTACATAGTCCAAGTGCCTGCTAGGTAAACTACATAGTCCAAGTGCCCACTAGGTAACCTAGACAGTCCAATTGCCCGCCAGTTAACCTAAACAGTCCAAGTACCCGATAGGGAACCTATATAGTCCAAGTGCCCGCTAGGGAACCTACATAGTCCAAGTGCTCGCTATGCAACCTACATAGTCCAAGTGCCCGTTAGTTAACCTAGATAGTCAAAGTGCCTGCTAGGTAGCCTATATAGTCCAAGTGCCCTCTATGGAACCTACATAGTCCAAGTGCCTGCTAGGTAACCTAGATAGTCCAATTGCTGGTTAGCTAACCTAGATAGTCGAAGTGTCCGCTAGTTAACCTACATAGTCCAAGTGTCCGTTCATTAACCTAGATAGGCCAAGTGCCTGCTAGGTAACCTAGACAGTCCAAGTGCCGGCTAGGTTACCTACATAGTCCAAGTACACGTTCGTTATCCTAGATAGTCCAAGTGCCCGCTGGTAACCTACAGAGTCCAAGGGCCCGCTAGGTAACCTACATAGTCCAAGTGCCCACTAGGTAACCTAAGTAATCCAAATGCCCGCTAGGGAAACTACATAGTCCAAGTGCCCGCTAGTTAACCTAGATAGTCCAAGTGCCCGCTAGTAAACCTAGATAGTCCAAGGGCCCGCTAGTTAATCTAGATAGTCCAAGTGCCCGCTAGCTAACCTAGATAGTCCAAGTGCGCGCTAGTTAACCTAGATAGTCCAAGGGCCCGCTAGTTAATATAGATAGTCCTAGTGCCCGCTAGGGTACGTACATAGTCCAAGTGCCCGCTAGATAACCTAGATAGTCCAAGTGCCCGCTAGGGTATGTACATAGTTCAAGTGCCCGCTAGGTAACCTAGATTGTCCAAGTGTCCGCTAGTTAACCTATATAGTCCAAGTGCCCGCTAGGTAACCTAGATAGTCCAAGGTCCTGCTAGTTAACCTACATAGTCCAATGCCCGGTAGGGAACCTACATAGTCCAAGTGCCCGCTGAGGAACCTACATAGTCCAAGTGCCCGATATGGAACCTATATATTCCAAGTGCCCGTTAGGGAACATAGATAGTCCAAGTGCCCATAGGGAACCTATATAGTCCAAGTGCCCCCTAGGGAACCTACATAGTCAAAGTGCCCGCTAGGGAACCTGCATTGTGCAAGTGCCCGCTAGTTAACCTAGATAGTCCAAGTGCCTGCTAGGTTACCTAGACAGTCAAAGTGCCCGCTAGTTAACCTACATAGTCCAAGTGCCCGATAGGGAACCTACATAATCCAAGTGCCCGATAGGGAACCTACATAATCCAAGTTCCCGCTAGTTAACATACATAGTGCAAGGGCCCGCTAGTTAACCTAGATCGTGCAAGTGTCCGCTAGATAACCTGCATAGTCCACGTGCCTGCTAGGTAAATTAGATAGTCCAAGTGCCCGCTAGGCATCCTTCAAAATCTAAGTGCCTGCTAGGTAACCAAGATAGTCCAAGTGCCCGCTAGTTAACCTAGATAGCCTTAGTGCCCGTTAGTTAACCTAGATAGTCCAAGTGCCCACTAGGGGACGTACATAGTCCAAGTGCCCGCTAGTTAACCTACATAGTCCAAGTGCCCGCTAGTTAACCTATATACTACAAGGGCCTGCTAGTTGACCTAGATAGTCCAAGTGCCCGCTAGTTAACCTAGATAGTCAAAGTGCCCGTAGTTAACCTAATTAGTACAAATGTCCGATAGGGATCCTACATAGTCCAAGTGCCCGCTAGTTAAACTACATAGTCCAAGTCCCCGCTAGGTAACCTAGACAGTCCAAGTGACCATTAGGGTACCTACATACTCCAAGTGCCCGTTCATTAACCTATATAGTCCAAGTGCCCGCTAGGTAACGTAGATAGCCCAAGTGACCCCTAGGGAACGTACATAGTCCAATTGCCCTCTGGGTAACCTAGATAGTCCAAGTGCCTGCTAGTTAACCTACATAGTCAAAGTGCCTGATAGGTAAACTACATAGTCCAAGTGCCCACTAGGTAACCTAGACAGTCCAATTGCCCACTAGTTAACCTAGACAGTCCAAGTGCCCGATAGGGAACTTATATATTCCAAGTGCCCGTTAGGGAACCTAGATAGTCCTAGTGCCCATAGGGAACCTATATATTCAAAGTGCCCACTAGGGAACCTACATAGTCAAAGTGCCCGAAGGGAACCTGCATTGTGCAAGTGCCCGCTAGTTAACCTAGATAGTCCAAGTGCCCGCTAGGCATCCTTGAAAATCCAAGTGCCTGCTAGGTAACCAAGATAGTCCAAGTGCCCGCTAGTTAACCTAGATAGTCCTCGTGTCCGTTAGTTAACCTAGATAGTCCATGTGCCCACTAGTTAACCTACATAGTCCAAGGTCAGCTAGTTAACCTAGATAGTCTAAGTGCCCGCTAGTTAACCTACATAGTCCAAGGTCAGCTAGTTAACCTAGATAGTCCAAGTGCCCGCTAGTTAACTTACATAGTCCAAGAACCCGCTAGTTAACCTAGATATTCCAAGTTCCCGCTAGTTAACCTACATAGTCCAAGGGCCCGCTAGTTAACCTAGATATTCCAAGTGCCCGCTAGTTAACCTAGATCGTCCAAGTGTCCGCTAGTTAACCTACATAGTCCAAGTTCCCGTTAGGTAACCTAGATAGTACAAGTGCCCGCAAGGTAACCTACATAGTCCAAGTACCCGCTAGGTAACCTAGATATTCCAAGTTCCTCTTAGCTAACCTAGATAATCCAAGTGCCCGATAGATAACCTATATAGTCCAAGTGCCCGCTAGGGAACCTACATAGTCCAAGTGCTCGCTAGGCAACCTACATAGTCCAAGTGCCCGTTAGTTAACCTAGATAGTCAAAGTGCCTGCTACGTAACCTAAATTGTCCAAGTGCCCACTAGGGAACCTACAATGTCCAAGTGCCCGCTAGGTAACCTAGATAGTCCAATTGCCCGTTAGCTAACCTAGATAGTCAAAGTGTCCCCTAGTTAACCTACATAGTCCAAGTGCCCGTTCGTTAACCTAGATAGGCCAAGTACCCGCTAGGTAACCTAGACAGTCCAAGTGCCCGCTAGGTTTCCTACATAGTCCAAGTGCACTTTCGTTAACCTACATAGTCCAAGTGCCCGTGGTAACCTACATAGTCCAAGGGCCCGCTAGGTAGCCTTGATAATCCAAGTGCCTTCTAGTTAACCTACATAGTCCAAGTGGCCCCTAGGTAACCTACATAGTCCAAGTGCCGACTAGGTAACCTAAGTAATCCAAATGCCCGCTAGGGAAACTACATAGTCCAAGTGCCCGCTAGTTATCCTAGATAGTCCAAGTGCCCGCAGTAAACCTAGATAGACCAAGGGCCCTGTAGTTAATCTAGATGGTCCAAGTGCCTGCTAGTTAACCTAGATAGTCCAAGGGCCCACTAGTTAATCTAGATAGTCCAAGTGCCCGCTAGTTAGCCTAGCTAATCCAAGTGCCCGCTAGTTAACCTACATAGTCCAAGGGCCCTCTAGTTAATCTAGATAGTCCAAGTGCCCGCTAGGGTACGTACATAGTCCAAGTGCCCGCTAGGTAACCTAGATAGTCCAAGTGCCCGCTAGGGTATGTACATAGTTCAAGTACCCGCTAGGTAACCTAGATTGTCCAAGTGTCCGCTAGTTAACCTACATAATCCAAATGCCCGCTAGGTAACCTAGATAGTCCAAGGTCCTGCTAGTTAACCTACATAGGCCAATGCCCGATAGGGGACCTACATAATCCAAGTGCCCGATAGGGAACCTACATAATCCAAATGCCAGCTAGGGAACCTACATAGTCCAAGTGCCCCCTAGGCAACATACATAGTCCAAGTGCCCGTTAGTTAACCTAGATAGTCCAAGTGCCCACTAGGGGACGTACATAGTCCAAGTGTCCGCTAGTTAACCTACATAGTCCAAGTGTCCGTTCATTAACCTAGATAGGCCAAGTGCCTGCTAGGTAACCTAGATAGTCCAAGTGCCCACTAGGGGATGTACATAGTCCAAGGGCTTGCTAGTTAACCTACATAGTCCAAGGTCCGTTAGTTAACCTAGATAGTCCAAGTGCCCGCTAGTTAACCTAGATAGTCAAAGTGCCCGCTAGTTAACCTAAGTAGTACAAAGGTCCGATAGGGATCCTATATATTCCAAATGCCCGCTAGTTAACCTACCTAGTCCAAGTCCCCGCTAGGTAACCTAGACAGTCCAGTGACCATTAGGTTACCTACATAGTCCAAGTGCCCGTTCCTTAACCTACATAGTCCAAGTGCATGCTAGGTAACGTAGATAGCCCAAGTGCCCGCTAGGAAACGTACATAGTACAAGTGCCCTCTAGGTAACCTAGATAGTCCAAGTGCCCGCTAGTTAACCTACATAGTCCATGTGCCTGCTAGGTAAACTACATACTCCAAGTGACCCCTAGGTAACCTAGACAGTCCAATTGCGCGCTAGTTAACCTAGACAGTCCAAGTCCCCGATAGGGAACCTACATAGTCCAAGTGCCCGCTAGGGAACCTACATAGTCCAAGTGCTCGCTAGGCAACCTACATAGTCCAAATGCCCGTTAGGTAACCTAGATAGTCAAAGTGCCTGCTAGGTAACCTAAATAGTCTAAGTGCCCTCTAGGGAACCTACATAGTCCAAGTGCCTGCTAGGTAACCTAGATAGTCCAATTGTCGGTTAGCTAACCTAGATAGTCGAAGTGTCCGCTAGTTAACCTACATAGTCCAAGTGTCCGTTCATTAACCTAGATAGGCTAAGTGCCCGCTAGGTAACCTAGACAGTCCAAGTGCCCGCTAGGTTACCTACATAGTCCAAGTGCACGTTCGTTAACCTAGATAGTCCAAGTGCCCGCTGGTAACCTACATAGTCCAAGGGCCCGCTAGGTAACCTTGATAGTCCAAGTGCCTTCTAGTTAACCTACATAGTCCAAGTTCCCGCTATGTAATCTACATAGTCCAAGTGCCCACTAGGTAACCTAAGTAATCCAAATGCCCGCTAGGGAAACTACATAGTCCAAGTGCCCGCTAGTTAACCTAGATAGTCCAAGTGCCCGCTAGTAAACCTAGATAGTCCAAGGGCCCGCTAGTTAATCTAGATAGTCCAAGTGCCCGCTAGTTAACCTAGATAGTCCAAGTGCCCGCTAGTTAACCTAGATATTCCTAGGGCCCGCTAGTTAATATAGATAGTCCTAGTGCCCGCTAGGGTACGTATATAGTCCAAGTGCCCGCTAGATAACCTAGATAGTCCAAGTGCCCGCTACGGTATGTACATAGTTCAAGTGCCCGCTAGGTAACCTAGATTGTCCAAGTGTCCGCTAGTTAACCTACATAGTCCAAGTGCCCGCTAGGTAACCTAGATAGTCCAAGTGCCTGCTAGTTAACCTACATAGTCCAATGCCCGATTGGGAACCTATATATTCCAAGTGCCCGTTAGGGAACATAGATAGTCCAAGTGCCCATAGGGAACCTATATAGTCCAAGTGATCCCTAGGGAACCTACATAGTCAAAGTGCCCGCTAGGGAACCTGCATTGTGCAAGTGCCCGCTAGTTAACCTAGATAGTCCAAGTGCCCGATAGGTTACCTAGACAGTCCAAGTTCCCGCTAGTTAACCTACATAGTGCAAGGGCCCTCTAGTTAACCTAGATCGTGCAAGTGTCCGCTAGATAACCTGCATAGTCCACGTGCCTGCTAGGTAACCTAGATAGTCCATGTGCCCGCTAGGCATCCTTCAAAATCCAAGTGCCTGCTAGGTAACCAAGATAGTCCAAGTGCCCGCTAGTTAACCTAGATAGTCCTAGTGCCCGTTAGTTAACCTAGATAGTCCAATGCCCACTAGGGGACGTACATACTCCAAGTGCCCGCTAGTTAACCTACATAGTCCAAGATCCGTTAGTTAACCTAGATAGTCCAAGTGCCCGCTAGTTAACCTATATAGTACAAGGGCCTGCTAGTTAACCTAGATAGTCCAAGTGCCCGCTAGTTAACTTAGATAGTCAAAGTGCCCGCTAGTTAACCTAAGTAGTACAAATGTCCGATAGGGTTCCTACATAGTCCAAGTGCCCGCTAGTTAACCTACATAGTCCAAGTCCCCGCTAGGTAACCTAGACAGTCCAAGTGACCATTAGGGTACCTACAAACTCCAAGTGCCCGTTCGATAACCTATATAGTCCACGTGCCCGCTAGGTAACGTAGATAGCCCAAGTGACCCCTAGGGAACGTACATAGTCCAATTGCCCTCTAGGTAACCTAGATAGTGCAAGTGCCTGCTAGTTAACCTACATAGTCCAAGTGGCTGATAGGTAAACTACATAGTCGAAGTGCCAACTAGGTAACCTAGACAGTCCAATTGCCCACTAGTTAACCTAGACAGTCCAAGTGCCCGATAGGGAACCTATATATTCCAAGTGCCCGTTAGGGAACCTAGATTGTCCTAGTGCCCATAGGGAACCTATACATTCAAAGTGCCCACTAGGGAACCTACATAGTCAAAGTGCCGGCTAGGGAACCTGCATTGTGCAAGTGCCCGCTAGTTAACCTACATAGTCCAAATGCCCGCTAGTTAACCTACATAGTCCAAGGTCAGCTAGTTAACCTAGATAGTCCAAGTGCCCGCTAGTTAACCTACATAGTCCAAGGTCAGCTAGTTAACCTAGATAGTCCAAGTGCCCGCTAGTTAACTTACATAGTCCAAGAACCCGCTAGTTAACCTAGATATTCCAAGTTCCCGCTAGTTAACCTACATTGTCCAAGGGCCCGCTAGTTAACCTAGATATTCCAAGTGCCCGCTAGTTAACCTAGATCGTCCAAGTGTCCGCTAGTTAACTTACATAGTCCAAGTTCCCGTTTGGTAACCTAGAGAGTACAAGTGCCCGCAAGGTAACCTACATAGTCCAAGTACCCGCTAGGTAACCTAGATATTCCAAGTTTCTCTTAGCTAACCTAGATAATCCAAGTGCCCGGTAGGTAACCTACATAGTCCAAGTGCCCTTTCGTTAACCTAGATAGTCAAAGTGCCCCCTAGGTAACCTAGACAGTCCAAGTGCCCGCTAGGTTACCTACATAGTCCAAGTGCCCGTTCGTTAACCTAGATAGTCCAAGTGCCCGCTAGGTTACCTACACAGTCCAAGTGCCCGCTAGTTAACCTACATAGTCCAAGTGCCCGATAGGGAACCTACATAATCCAAATGCCCGCTAGGGAACCTACATAGTCCAAGTGCGCGCTAGGCAACCCACATATTCCAAGTGCCCGTTAGTTAACCTAGATAATCCAAGTGCCCACTAGGGGACGTACATAGTCCAAGTGCCCGCTAGGCAACCTACATAGTCCAAGTTCCGGATGGTAACCTAAATACTCCAAATGCCCGCTAGGGAAACTACATAGTCCAAGTGCCCGCTAGTTAACCTAGATAGTCCAAGTTCCCCCTAGTAAACCTAGATAGACCAAGGGCCCGGTAGTTAATCTAGATGGTCCAAGTGCCTGCTAGTTAACCTAGATAGTCCAAGGGCCCGCTAGTTAATCTAGATAGTCCAAGTGCCCGCTAGTTAACCTAGCTAATCCAAGTGCCCGCTAGTTAACCTACATAGTCCAAGGGCCCTCTAGTTAATCTAGATAGTCCAAGTGCCCGCTAGGGTACGTACATAGTCCAAGTGCCCGGTAGGTAACCTACATAGTCCAAGTGCCCTTTCGTTAACCTAGATAGTCAAAGTGCCCCCTAGGTAACCTAGACAGTCCAAGTGCCCGCTAGGTTACTTACATAGTCCAAGTGCCCGTTCGTTAACCTAGATAGTCCAAGTGCCCGCTAGGTTACCTACACAGTCCAAGTGCCCGCTAGTTAACCTACATAGTCCAAGTGCCCGATAGGGAACCTACATAATCCAAATGCCCGCTAGGGAACCTACATAGTCCAAGTGCCCGCTAGGCAACCCACATAGTCCAAGTGCCCGTTAGTTAACCTAGATAATCCAAGTGCCCACTAGGGGACGTACATAGTCCAAGTGCCCGCTAGGCAATCTACATAGACCAAGTTCCGGATGGTAACCTAAATAGTCCAAATGCTCGCTAGGGAAACTACATAGTCCAAGTGCCCGCTAGTTAACCTAGATAGTCCAAGTGCCCGCTATTAAACCTAGATAGACCAAGGGCCCGGTAGTTAATCTAGATGGTCCAAGTGCCTGCTAGTTAACCTAGATAGTCCAAGGGCCCGCTAGTTAATCTAGATAGTCCAAGTGCCCGCTAGTTAACCTAGCTAATCCAAGTGCCCGCTAGTAAACCTACATAGTCCAAGGGCCCTCTAGTTAATCTAGATAGTCCAAGTGCCCGCTAGGGTACGTACATAGTCCAAGTGCCCGCTAGGTAACCTAGATAGTCCAAGTGCCCGCTAGGGTATGTACATAGTTCACGTGCCCGCTAGGTAACCTAGATTGTCCAAGTGTCCGCTAGTTAACCTACATAGTCCAAGTGCCCGCTAGGTAACCTAGATAGTCCAAGGTCCTGCTAGTTAACCTACATAGTCCAATGCCCGATAGGGGACCTACATAATCCAAGTGCCGGATAGGGAACTTACATAATCCAAATGCCAGCTAGGGAACCTATATAGTCCAAGTGCCCCCTAGGCAACCTACATAGTCCAAGTGCCCGTTAGTTAACCTAGATAGTCCAAGTGCCCACTAGGGGACGTACGTAGTCCAAGTGCCCGCTAGGTAACCTACATAGTCCAAGTGCCCTTTCGTTAACCTAGATAGTCAACGTGCCCGCTAGGTAACCTAGACAGTCCAAGTGTCTGCTAGGTTACCTACATAGTCCAAGTGCCCGCTAGTTAACCTACATAGTCCAAGTACCCGATAGGGAACCTACATAATCCAAGTGCCCGATAGGGACCCTACATAATCCAAATGCCAGCTAGGGAACCTACGTAGTCCAAGTGCCCGCTAGGCAACCTACATAGTCCAAGTGCCCGTTAGTTAACCTAGATAGTCCAAGTGCCCACTAGGGGACGTACATAGTCCAAGTGCCCGCTAGGTAACCTACATAGTCCAAGTTCCCGATGGTAACCTAAATAGTCCAAATGCCCGCTAGGGAAACTACATACTCCAAGTGCCTGCTAGTTAACCTAGATAGTCCAAGTGCCTGCTAGTAAACCTACATAATCCATGGGCCCGCTAGTTAACCTACATTGTGCAAGGGCCCGCTAGTTAACCTAGATCGTGCAAGTGTCCACTAGTTAACCTACATAGTCCAAGTGCCTGCTAGGTAACCTAGATAGTCCAAGTGCCCACTAGGGGACGTACATAGTCCAAGTGCCCGCTAGTTAACCTACATAGTCCAAGGTCCGTTAGTTAACGTAGATAGTCCAAGTGCCTGCTAGTTAACCTACATAGTACAAGAGCCCGCTAGTTGACCTAGATAGTCAAAGTGCCCGCTAGTTAACCTAAGTAGTACAAATGTCCGATAGGGATCCTACATAGTCCAAGTGCCCGCTAGTTAACCTACATAGTCCAAGTCCCCGCTAGGTAACCTAGACAGTCCAAGTGACCATTAGGTTACCTACATACTCCAAGTGCCCGTTCGTTAACCTACATAGTCCAAATGCCCGCTAGGTAACTTAGATAGCCCAAGTGCCCGCTAGGGAACGTACATAGTTCAAGTGCCCTCTAGGTAACCTAGATAGTCCAAGTGCCCGCTAGTTAACCTACATAGTCCAAGTGCCTGCTAGGTAAACTACATAGTCCAATGCCCACTAGGTAATCTAGACAGTCCTATTGCCCGCTAGTTAACCTAGACAGTCCAAGTACCCGATAGGGAACCTACATATTCCAAGTGCCCGCTAGGGAACCTACATAGTCCAAGTGCTCACTAGGCAACCTACATAGTCCAAGTGCCCGTTAGTTAACCTAGATAGTCAAAGTGCCTTCTAGGTAACCTAAAATGTCCATGTGCCCGCTAGGGAACCTACATAGTCCAAGTGCCCGCTAGGTAACTTAGATAATCCAATTGCCCGTTAGCTAACCTAGATAGTCGAAGTGTCCGCTAGTTAACCTACATAGTCCAAGTGCCCTTTCGTTAACCTAGATAGGCCAAGTGCCTGCTAGGTAACCTAGACAGTCCAAGTACCCGCTAGGTTACCTACATAGTCCAAGTGCATGTTCGTTAACCTAGATAGTCTAAGTGCACGCTGGTAACCTACATAGTCCAAGGGCCCGCTGGGTAACCTTGATAGTCCAAGTGCCTTCTAGTTAACCTACATAGTCCAAGTGCCCGCTAGGTAATCTACATAGTCCAAGTGCCCACTAGGTAACCTAAGTAATTCAAATGCCCGCTAGGAAAACTACATAGTCCAAGTGCCCGCTAGTTAACCTAGATAGTCCAAGTGCCCGCTAGTAAACCTAGATAGTCCAAGGGACCGCTAGTTAATCTAGATAGTCCAAGTGCCCTCTAATTAACCTAGATAATCCATGTGCCCGCTAGTTAACTTAGATAATCTAAGTGCCCGCTAGTTAACCTACATAGTCCAAGTCCCTCTAGTTAACCTAGATAGTCCAAGTGCCCGCTAGGGTATGTACATAGTTCAAGTGCCCGCTAGGTAACCTAGATTGTCCAAGTGTCCGCTAGTTAACCTACATAGTCCAAGTGCCCGCTAGGTAACCTAGATAGTCCAAGGGCCTGCTAGTTAACCTACATAGTCCAATGCCCGATAGGGAACCTACATAGTCCAAGTGCCCGCTGAGGAACCTACATAGTCCAAGTGCCCGATAGGGAACCTATATATTCCAAGTGCCCGTTAGGGAACCTAGATTGTCCAAGTGCCCATAGGGAACCTATATAGTCCAGTGCCCGCTAGGGAACCTACATAGTCAAAATGCCCGCTAGGGAACCTGCATTGTGCAAGTGCCCGTTAGTTAACCTAGATAGTCCAAGTGCCCGCTAGTTAACCTACATAGTCCATGTTCCCGTTAGGTAACCTAGATAGTATAAGTGCCCGCAAGGTAACCTACATAGTCCAAGTGCCCGCTACCTAACCTAGATAGTCCGATGCCCGTTACCTAACCTAGAGAGTCCAATTGCCCGCTATGCAACATACATAGTCCAAGTGTCCGTTCGTTAACCTAGAAGTCCAAGTGCCCACTAGGTAACCTAGACTGTCCAAGTTCACGCTAGGTTACCTACATAGTCCAAATGCCCGTACGGTAACCTAGATAGTCCAAGTGCCCGCTAGTTAACCTTCATTGTCCAAGTGCCCGCTAGGTAACCTAGATAGTCCAAGTGCCCGCTAGGTAACTTACATAGTCCAAGTGCCCGCTAGGTCACCTAGATAGTCCACGTGCCCGTTCGTTAACCTAGATAGTCCAATTGCCCGCTAGGTAACCTAGATGTCCAAGTGTCCGCTAGTTAACCTAGATAATCCAAGTGCCTGATAGTTAACCCACATATTCCAAGGACCCTCTAGTTAACCTAGATAGTCCAAGTGCCCGCTAGGGGACGTACATAGTCCAAGTGCTCGCTAGGCAACCTACATAGTCCAAGTGCCCGTTAGTTAACCTAGATAGTCAAATGCCTGCTAGGTAACCTAAGTAGTCCAAGTGCCCGCTAGGGAACCTACATAGTCCAAGTGCCCGCTAGGTAACCTAGATAGTCCAATTGCCCGTTAGCTAACCTAGATAGTCGAAGTGTCCGATAGTTAACCTACATAGTCCAAGTGCCCGTTCGTTAACCTAGATAGGCCAAGTGCCCGCTAGGTAACCTAGACAGTCCAAGTGCCTGCTATGTTACCTACATAGTCCAAGTGCACGTTCGTTAACCTAGATAGTCCAAGTGCCCGCTGGTAACCTACATAGTCCAAGGGCCCGCTAGGTAACCTACATAGTCCAAGTGCCTTCTAGTTAACCTACATAGTCCAAGTGCCCGCTAGGTAACCTACATAGTCCAAGTGCCCACTAGGTAACCTAAATAATCCAAATGCCCGCTAGGGAAACTACATAGTCCAAGTGCCCGTTACTTAACCTACAGTGTCCAAGTGCCCACTAGGGGACGTACATAGTCCAAGGGCCCGCTAGATAACCTACATAGTCCAAGGTCCGCTAGTTAACCTATATAGGCCAAGTCCCCGCTAGTTAACCTACATAGTACAAGGGCCCGCTAGTTGACCTAGATAGTCCTAGTGCCCGCTAGTTAACCTAGATAGTCCAAGTGCCCACTAGGTAACCTAAGTAGTCCAAATGTCCGATAGGGATCCTACATAGTCCAAGTGCCCGCTAGTTAACCTGCATAGTCCAAGTGCCCGTTCGTTAACCTAGATAGTCAAAGTGCCCGCTAGGTAACCTAGACAGTCAATTGCCCGCTAGGTTACCTACATAATCCAATTGCCCGTTCGTTAACCTAGATAGTCCAAGTGCCCGCTAGGTTACGTAGACAGTCCAAGTGCCCGCTAGTTAAGCTACATAGTCCAAGTGCCCGATAGGGAACCTACATAATCCAAGTGCCCAATAGGGAACCTACATAATCCAAGTGCCCGCTAGGGAACCTACATAGTCCAAGTGCCCGCTAGGCAACCTACATTGTCCAAGTGCCCGTTCGTTAACCTAGATAGTCCAAGTGCCCGCTAGGTTACGTAGACAGTCCAAGTGCCCGCTAGTTAAGCTACATAGTCCAAGTGCCCGATAGGGAACCTACATAATCCAAGTGCCCAATAGGGAACCTACATAATCCAAGTGCCCGCTAGGGAACCTACATAGTCCAAGTGCCCGCTAGGCAACCTACATTGTCCAAGTGCCCGTTAGTTAACCTAGATAGTCCAAGTGCCCACTAGGGGACGTACATAGTCCAAGTGCCCGCTAGGTAACCTACATAGTCCAAGTTCCCGATGGTAACCTAAATAGTCCAAATGCCCGCCGGGACACTACAGATTCCAAGTGCCTGCTAGTTAACCTAGAGAGTCCAATTGCCCGCTATGCAACATACATAGTCCAAGTGCCCGTTCGTTAACCTAGAAGTCCAAGTGCCCGCTAGGTAACCTAGACTGTCCAAGTTCACGCTAGGTTACCTACATAGTCCAAATGCCCGTTCGGTAACCTAGATAGTCCAAGTGCCCGCTAGTTAACCTACATTGTCCAAGTGCCCGCTAGGTAACCTAGATAGTCCAAGTGCCCACTAGGTAACTTACATAGTCCAAGTGCCCGCTAGGTCACCTAGATAGTCCACGTGCCCTTTCGTTAACCTAGATAGTCCAATTGCCCGCTAGGTAACCTAGATGTCCAAGTGTCCGCTAGTTAACCTAGATAATCCAAGTGCCCGATAGTTAACCTACATAGTCCAAGGACCCTCTAGTTAACCTAGATAGTCCAAGTGCCCGCTTGGGGACGTACATAGTCCAAGTGCTCGCTAGGCAACCTACATAATCCAAGTGCCCGTTAGTTAACCTAGATAGTCAAAGTGCCTGCTAGGTAACCTAAATAGTCCAAGTGCCCGCTAGGGAACCTACATAGTCCAAGTGCCCGTTAGCTAACCTAGATAGTCGAAGTGTCCGATAGTTAACCTACATAGTCCAAGTGCCCGTTCGTTAACCTAGATAGGCCAAGTGCCCGCTAGGTAACCTAGACAGTCCAAGTGCCTGCTATGTTACCTACATAGTCCAAGTGCACGTTCGTTAACCTATATAGTCCAAGTGCCCGCTGGTAACCTACATAGTCCAAGGGCCTGCTAGGTAACCTACATAGTCCAAGTGCCCGCTAGGTAACCTACATAGTCCAAGTGCCCACTAGGTAACCTAAATAATCCAAATGCCCGCTAGGGAAACTACATAGTCCAAGTGCCCGTTAGTTAACCTAGATAGTCCAAGTGCCCACTAGGGGACGTACATAGTCCAAGTGCTCGCTAGGCAACCTACATAGTCCAAGTGCCCGTTAGTTAACCTAGATAGTCAAAGTGCCTGCTAGGTAACCTAAGTAGTCCAAGTGCCCGCTAGGTAACCTAGATAGTCCAATTGCCCGTTAGCTAACCTAGATAGTCGAAGTGTCCGATAGTTAACCTACATAGTCCAAGTGCCCGTTCGTTAACCTAGATAGGCCAAGTGCCCGCTAGGTAACCTAGACAGTCCAAGTGCCTGCTATGTTACCTACATAGTCCAAGTGCACGTTCGTTAACCTAGATAGTCCAAGTGCCCGCTGGTAACCTACATAGTCCAAGGGCCCGCTAGGTAACCTACATTGTCCAAGTGCCTTCTAGTTAACCTACATAGTCCAAGTGCCCGCTAGGTAACCTACATAGTCCAAGTGCCCACTAGGTAACCTAAATAATCCAAATGCCCGCTAGGGAAACTACATAGTCCAAGTGCCCGTTACTTAACCTACAGTGTCCAAGTGCCCACTAGGGGACGTACATAGTCCAAGGGCCCGCTAGATAACCTACATAGTCCAAGGTCCGCTAGTTAACCTATATAGGCCAAGTCCCCGCTAGTTAACCTACATAGTACAAGGGCCCGCTAGTTGACCTAGATAGTCCTAGTGCCCGCTAGTTAACCTAGATAGTCCAAGTGCCCACTAGGTAACCTAAGTAGTCCAAATGTCCGATAGGGATCCTACATAGTCCAAGTGCCCGCTAGTTAACCTGCATAGTCCAAGTGCCCGTTCGTTAACCTAGATAGTCAAAGTGCCCGCTAGGTAACCTAGACAGTCAATTGCCCGCTAGGTTACCTACATAATCCAATTGCCCGTTCGTTAACCTAGATAGTCCAAGTGCCCGCTAGGTTACGTAGACAGTCCAAGTGCCCGCTAGTTAAGCTACATAGTCCAAGTGCCCGATAGGGAACCTACATAATCCAAGTGCCCAATAGGGAACCTACATAATCCAAGTGCCCGCTAGGGAACCTACATAGTCCAAGTGCCCGCTAGGCAACCTACATTGTCCAAGTGCCCGTTAGTTAACCTAGATAGTCCAAGTGCCCACTAGGGGACGTACATAGTCCAAGTGCCCGCTAGGTAACCTACATAGTCCAAGTTCCCGATGGTAACCTAAATAGTCCAAATGCCCGCCGGGACACTACAGATTCCAAGTGCCTGCTAGTTAACCTAGATAGTCCAAGTGCCTGCTAGTAAACCTACATAATCCATGGGCCCGCTAGTTAACCTACATAGTGCAATGGCCCGCTAGTTAACCTAGATCGTGCAAGTGTCCGCTAGTTAACCTGCATAGTCCACGTGCCCGCTATGTAACCTAGATAGTCCAAGTGCCTGCTAGGGATCCTTCATAATCTAAGTGCCTGCTAGGTAACCTAGATAGTCCAAGGGCCTGCTAGTTAACCTACATAGTCCAAGGTCCGTTAGTTAACCTAGATAGTCCAAGTGCCCGCTACTTAACCTAGATAGTCAAAGTGCCCGCTAGTTAACCTAAGTAGTACAAAGGTCAGATAGGGATCCTACATAGTCCAAGTGCCCGCTAGTTAACCTACATAGTCCATGTCCCCGCAAGGTAACCTAGACAGTCCAAGTGACCGTTAGGTTACCTACATAGTCCACATGCCCGTTCGTTAACCTACATAGTCCAAGTGCATGCTAGGTAAAGTAGATAGCACAAGTGCCTGCTAGGAAACGTACATAGTCCAAGTGCCCTCTAAGTAACCTAGATAGTCCAAGTGCCCGCTAGTTAACCTACATAGTCCAAGTGTCCGTTCATTAACCTAGATAGGCCAAGTGCCCGCTAGGTAACCTAGACAGTCCAAGTGCCGGCTAGGTTACCTACATAGTCCAAGTGCACGTTCATTAACCTAGATAGTCCAAGTGCCCGCTGGTAACCTACATAGTCCAAGGGCCCTCTAGGTAACCTTGATAGTCCAAGTGCCTTCTAGTTAAACTACACAGTCCATGTGCCCGCTAGGTAACCTACATAGTCCAAGTGCCCACTAGGTAACCTAAGTAATCCAAATGCCCGCTAGGGAAACTACATAGTCCAAGTGCCCGCTAGTTAACCTAAATAGTCCAAGTGCCCGCTAGTAAACCTAGATAGTCCAAAAGGCCGCTAGTTAATCTAGATAGTCCAAGTGCCCGCTAGTTAACCTAGATAGTCCAAGTGCCCGCTAGTTAACCTAAATAGTCCAAGTGCCCGTTAGTAAACCTAGATAGTCCAAGGGCCCGCTAGTTAATATAGATAATCCTAGTGCCCGCTAGGGTACGTACATAGTCCAAGTGCCCGCTAGATAACCTAGATAGTCAAGTGCCCGCTAGGGTATGTACATAGTTCAAGTGCCCGCTAGGTAACCTAGATTGTCCAAGTGTCCGCTAGTTAACCTACATAGTCCAAGTGCCCGCTAGGTAACCTAGATAGTCCAAGGGCTTGCTAGTTAACCTACATAGTCCAATGCCCGATAGGGAACCTACATAGTCCAAGTGCCCGCTGAGGAACCTACATAGTCCAAGTGCCCGATAGGGAACCTATATATTCCAAGTGCCCGTTAGGGAACATAGATAGTCCAAGTGCCCATAGGGAACCTATATAGTCCAAGTGCCCCCTAGGGAACCTACATTGTCAAAGTGCCCGCTAGGGAACCTGCATTGTGCAAGTGCCCGCTAGTTAACCTAGATAGTCCAAGTGCCCGCTAGGTTACCTAGAAAGTCCAAGTGCCCGCTAGTTAACCTACATAGTCCAAGTGCCCGATAGGGAACCTACATAATCTAAGTGCCCGATAGGGAACCTACATAATCCAAGTTCCCGCTAGTTAACGTACATAGTGCAAGGGCCCGCTAGTTAACCTAGATCGTGCAATTGTCCGCTAGATAACCTGCATAGTCCACGTGCCTGCTAGGTAACCTAGATAGTCCAAGTGCCCGCTAGGCATCCTTCAAAATCCAAGTGCCTGCTAGGTAACCAAGATAGTCCAAGTGCCCGCTAGTTAACCTAGATAGTCCTAGTGCCCATTAGTTAACCTAGATAGTCCAAGTGCCCACTAGGGAACGTACATTGTCCAAGTGCCCGCTAGTTAACCTACATAGTCCAAGGTCCGTTAGTTAACCTAGATAGTCCAAGTGCCCGCTAGTTAACCTATATAGTACAATGGCCTGCTAGTTGACCTAGATAGTCCAAGTGCCTGCTAGTTAACCTAGATAGTCAAAGTGCCCGCTAGTTAACCTAAGTAGTACAAATGACCGATAGGGATCCTACATAGTCCAAGTGCCCGCTAGTTAACCTACATAGTCCAAGTCCCCGCTAGGTAACCTAGACAGTCCAAGTGACCATTAGGGTACCTACATACTCCAAGTGCCCGTTCGTTAACCTATATAGTCCACGTGCCCGCTAGGTAACGTAGATAGCCCAAGTGACCCCTAGGGAACGTACATAGTCCAATTGCCCTCTAGGTAACCTAGATAGTCCAAGTGCCTGCTAGTTAACCTACATAGTCCAAGTGCCTGATAGGTAAACTACATAGTCCAAGTGCCCACTAGGTAACCTAGACAGTCCAATTGCCCACTAGTTAACCTAGACAGTCCAAGTGCCCGATAGGGAACCTATATAATCCAAGTGCCCGTTAGGGAACCTAGATAGTCCTAGTGCCCATAGGGAACCTATATATTCAAAGTGCCCACTAGGGAACCTACATAGTCAAAGTGCCCGCTAGGGAACCTGCATTGTGCAAGTGCCCGCTAGTTAACCTACATAGTCCAAGTGCCCGCTATTTAACCTACATAGTCCAAGGTCAGCTAGTTAACCTAGATAGTCCAAGTGCCCGCTAGTTAACTTACATAGTCCAAGACCCCGCTAGTTAACCTAGATATTCCAAGTTCCCGCTACTTAACCCACATAGTCCAAGGGCCCGCTAGTTAACCTAGATATTCCACGTGCCCGCTAGTTAACCTAGATCGTCCAAGTGTCCACTAGTTAACCTACATAGTCCAAGTTCCCGTTAGGTAACCTAGATAGTACAAGTTCCCGCAAGGTAACCTACGTAGTCCAAGTACCCGTTAGGTAACCTAGATATTCCAAGTTCCTCTTAGCTAACCTAGATAATCCAAGTGCCCGATAGGTAACCTACATAGTCCAAGTGCCCTTTCGTTAACCTAGATAGTAAAAGTGCCCGCTAGGTAACCTAGACAGTCCAAGTGCCCGCTAGGTTACCTACATAGTCCAAGTGCCCGTTCGTTAACCTAGATAGTCCAAGTGCCCGCCAGGTTACCTAGACAGTCCAAGTGCCCGCTAGTTAACCTACATAGTCCAATGCCTGATAGGGAACCTACATAGTCCAAGTGCCCGCTGAGGAACCTACATAGTCCAAGTGCCCGATAGGGAACCTATATATTCCAAGTGCCCGTTAGGGAACCTAGATTGTCCAAGTGCCCATAGGGAACCTATATAGTCCAAGTGCCCGCTAGGGAACCTACATAGTCAAAGTGCCCGCTAGGGAACCTGCATTGTGCAAGTGCCCGTTAGTTAACCTAGATAGTCCAAGTGCCCGCTAGTTAACCTACATAGTCCATGTTCCCGTTAGGTAACCTAGATAGTATAAGTGCCCGCAAGGTAACCTACTTAGTCCAAGTGCCCGCTAGCTAACCTAGATAGTCCGATGCCCGTTACCTAACCTAGAGAGTCCAATTGCCCGCTATGCAACATACATAGTCCAAGTGCCCGTTCGTTAACCTAGAAGTCCAAGTGCCCGCTAGGTAACCTAGACTGTCCAAGTTCACGCTAGGTTACCTACATAGTCCAAATGCCCGTTCGGTAACCTAGATAGTCCAAGTGCCCGCTAGTTAACCTACATTGTCCAAGTGCCCGCTAGGTAACCTAGATAGTCCAAGTGCCCGCTAGGTAACTTACATAG
This sequence comes from Tenrec ecaudatus, assembly GCF_050624435.1. Taxonomy (NCBI): domain Eukaryota; kingdom Metazoa; phylum Chordata; class Mammalia; order Afrosoricida; family Tenrecidae; genus Tenrec; species Tenrec ecaudatus. Next base: position 1,093,085 of record NW_027457614.1, read on the forward strand.
TCCAAGTGCCCGCTAGGTCACCTAGATAGTCCACGTGCCCTTTCGTTAACCTAGATAGTCCAATTGCCCGCTAGGTAACCTAGATGTCCAAGTGTCCGCTAGTTAACCTAGATAATCCAAGTGCCCGATAGTTAACCTACATAGTCCAAGGACCCTCTAGTTTACCTAGATAGTCCAAGTGCCCGCTTGGGGACGTACATAGTCCAAGTGCTCGCTAGGCAACCTACATAGTCCAAGTGCCCGTTAGTTAACCTAGATAGTCAAAGTGCCTGCTAGGTAACCTAAATAGTCCAAATGCCCGCTAGGGAACCTACATAGTCCAAGTGCCCGTTAGCTAACCTAGATAGTCGAAGTGTCCGATAGTTAACCTACATAGTCCAAGTGCCCGCTAGTTAACCTGCATAGTCCAAGTGCCCGTTCGTTAACCTAGATAGTCAAAGTGCCCGCTAGGTTACCTAGACAGTCAATTGCCCGCTAGGTTACCTACATAATCCAATTGCCCGTTCGTTAACCTAGATAGTCCAAGTGCCCGCTAGGTTACGTTGACAGTCCAAGTGCCCGCTAGTTAAGCTACATAGTCCAAGTGCCCGATAGGGAACCTACATAATCCAAGTGCCCAATAGGGAACCTACATAATCCAAGTGCCCGCTAGGGAACCTACATAGTCCAAGTGCCCGCTAGGCAACCTACATTGTCCAAGTGCCCGTTAGTTAACCTAGATAGTCCAAGTGCCCACTAGGGGACGTACATAGTCCAAGTGCCCGCTAGGTAACCTACATAGTCCAAGTTCCCGATGGTAACCTAAATAGTCCAAATGCCCGCCGGGACACTACAGATTCCAAGTGCCTGCTAGTTAACCTAGATAGTCCAAGTGCCTGCTAGTAAACCTACATAATCCATGGGCCCGCTAGTTAACCTACATAGTGCAATGGCCCGCTAGTTAACCTAGATCGTGCAAGTGTCCGCTAGTTAACCTGCATAGTCCACGTGCCCGCTATGTAACCTAGATAGTCCAAGTGCCTGCTAGGGATCCTTCATAATCTAAGTGCCTGCTAGGTAACCTAGATAGTCCAAGTGCCCGCTAGTTAACCTAGATAGTCCTAGTGCCCGATAGTTAACCTAGATAGTCCAAGTGCCCACTAGGGGATGTACATAGTCCAAGGGCCTGCTAGTTAACCTACATAGTCCAAGGTCCGTTAGTTAACCTAGATAGTCCAAGTGCCCGCTACTTAACCTAGATAGTCAAAGTGCCCGCTAGTTAACCTAAGTAGTACAAAGGTCAGATAGGGATCCTACATAGTCCAAGTGCCCGCTAGTTAACCTACATAGTCCATGTCCCCGCAAGGTAACCTAGACAGTCCAAGTGACCGTTAGGTTACCTACATAGTCCACATGCCCGTTCGTTAACCTACATAGTCCAAGTGCATGCTAGGTAAAGTAGATAGCACAAGTGCCTGCTAGGAAACGTACATAGTCCAAGTGCCCTCTAAGTAACCTAGATAGTCCAAGTGCCCGCTAGTTAACCTACATAGTCCAAGTGTCCGTTCATTAACCTAGATAGGCCAAGTGCCCGCTAGGTAACCTAGACAGTCCAAGTGCCGGCTAGGTTACCTACATAGTCCAAGTGCACGTTCATTAACCTAGATAGTCCAAGTGCCCGCTGGTAACCTACATAGTCCAAGGGCCCTCTAGGTAACCTTGATAGTCCAAGTGCCTTCTAGTTAACCTACACAGTCCATGTGCCCGCTAGGTAACCTACATAGTCCAAGTGCCCACTAGGTAACCTAAGTAATTCAAATGCCCGCTAGGGAAACTACATAGTCCAAGTGCCCGCTAGTTAACCTAAATAGTCCAAGTGCCCGCTAGTAAACCTAGATAGTCCAAAAGGCCGCTAGTTAATCTAGATAGTCCAAGTGCCCGCTAGTTAACCTAGATAGTCCAAGTGCCCGCTAGTTAACCTAAATAGTCCAAGTGCCCGCTAGTAAACCTAGATAGTCCAAGGGCCCGCTAGTTAATATAGATAATCCTAGTGCCCGCTAGGGTACGTACATAGTCCAAGTGCCCGCTAGATAACCTAGATAGTCCAAGTGCCCGCTAGGGTATGTACATAGTTCAAGTGCCCGCTAGGTAACCTAGATTGTCCAAGTGTCCGCTAGTTAACCTACATAGTCCAAGTGCCCGCTAGGTAACCTAGATAGTCCAAGGGCTTGCTAGTTAACCTACATAGTCCAATGCCCGATAGGGAACCTACATAGTCCAAGTGCCCGCTGAGGAACCTACATAGTCCAAGTGCCCGATAGGGAACCTATATATTCCAAGTGCCCGTTAGGGAACATAGATAGTCCAAGTGCCCATAGGGAACCTATATAGTCCAAGTGCCCCCTAGGGAACCTACATAGTCAAAGTGCCCGCTAGGGAACCTGCATTGTGCAAGTGCCCGCTAGTTAACCTAGATAGTCCAAGTGCCCGCTAGGTTACCTAGAAAGTCCAAGTGCCCGCTAGTTAACCTACATAGTCCAAGTGCCCGATAGGGAACCTACATAATCTAAGTGCCCGATAGGGAACCTACATAATCCAAGTTCCCGCTAGTTAACGTACATAGTGCAAGGGCCCGCTAGTTAACCTAGATCGTGCAATTGTCCGCTAGATAACCTGCATAGTCCACGTGCCTGCTAGGTAACCTAGATAGTCCAAGTGCCCGCTAGGCATCCTTCAAAATCCAAGTGCCTGCTAGGTAACCAAGATAGTCCAAGTGCCCGCTAGTTAACCTAGATAGTCCTAGTGCCCATTAGTTAACCTAGATAGTCCAAGTGCCCACTAGGGAACGTACATTGTCCAAGTGCCCGCTAGTTAACCTACATAGTCCAAGGTCCGTTAGTTAACCTAGATAGTCCAAGTGCCCGCTAGTTAACCTATATAGTACAATGGCCTGCTAGTTGACCTAGATAGTCCAAGTGCCTGCTAGTTAACCTAGATAGTCAAAGTGCCCGCTAGTTAACCTAAGTAGTACAAATGACCGATAGGGATCCTACATAGTCCAAGTGCCCGCTAGTTAACCTACATAGTCCAAGTCCCCGCTAGGTAACCTAGACAGTCCAAGTGACCATTAGGGTACCTACATACTCCAAGTGCCCGTTCGTTAACCTATATAGTCCACGTGCCCGCTAGGTAACGTAGATAGCCCAAGTGACCCCTAGGGAACGTACATAGTCCAATTGCCCTCTAGGTAACCTAGATAGTCCAAGTGCCTGCTAGTTAACCTACATAGTCCAAGTGCCTGATAGGTAAACTACATAGTCCAAGTGCCCACTAGGTAACCTAGACAGTCCAATTGCCCACTAGTTAACCTAGACAGTCCAAGTGCCCGATAGGGAACCTATATAATCCAAGTGCCCGTTAGGGAACCTAGATAGTCCTAGTGCCCATAGGGAACCTATATATTCAAAGTGCCCACTAGGGAACCTACATAGTCAAAGTGCCCGCTAGGGAACCTGCATTGTGCAAGTGCCCGCTAGTTAACCTACATAGTCCAAGTGCCCGCTATTTAACCTACATAGTCCAAGGTCAGCTAGTTAACCTAGATAGTCCAAGTGCCCGCTAGTTAACTTACATAGTCCAAGACCCCGCTAGTTAACCTAGATATTCCAAGTTCCCGCTACTTAACCCACATAGTCCAAGGGCCCGCTAGTTAACCTAGATATTCCACGTGCCCGCTAGTTAACCTAGATCGTCCAAGTGTCCACTAGTTAACCTACATAGTCCAAGTTCCCGTTAGGTAACCTAGATAGTACAAGTTCCCGCAAGGTAACCTACGTAGTCCAAGTACCCGTTAGGTAACCTAGATATTCCAAGTTCCTCTTAGCTAACCTAGATAATCCAAGTGCCCGATAGGTAACCTACATAGTCCAAGTGCCCTTTCGTTAACCTAGATAGTAAAAGTGCCCGCTAGGTAACCTAGACAGTCCAAGTGCCCGCTAGGTTACCTACATAGTCCAAGTGCCCGTTCGTTAACCTAGATAGTCCAAGTGCCCGCCAGGTTACCTAGACAGTCCAAGTGCCCGCTAGTTAACCTACATAGTCCAATGCCTGATAGGGAACCTACATAGTCCAAGTGCCCGCTGAGGAACCTACATAGTCCAAGTGCCCGATAGGGAACCTATATATTCCAAGTGCCCGTTAGGGAACCTAGATTGTCCAAGTGCCCATAGGGAACCTATATAGTCCAAGTGCCCGCTAGGGAACCTACATAGTCAAAGTGCCCGCTAGGGAACCTGCATTGTGCAAGTGCCCGTTAGTTAACCTAGATAGTCCAAGTGCCCGCTAGTTAACCTACATAGTCCATGTTCCCGTTAGGTAACCTAGATAGTATAAGTGCCCGCAAGGTAACCTACATAGTCCAAGTGCCCGCTAGCTAACCTAGATAGTCCGATGCCCGTTACCTAACCTAGAGAGTCCAATTGCCCGCTATGCAACATACATAGTCCAAGTGCCCGTTCGTTAACCTAGAAGTCCAAGTGCCCGCTAGGTAACCTAGACTGTCCAAGTTCACGCTAGGTTACCTACATAGTCCAAATGCCCGTTCGGTAACCTAGATAGTCCAAGTGCCCGCTAGTTAACCTACATTGTCCAAGTGCCCGCTAGGTAACCTAGATAGTCCAAGTGCCCGCTAGGTAACTTACATAGTCCAAGTGCCCGCTAGGTCACCTAGATAGTCCACGTGCCCTTTCGTTAACCTAGATAGTCCAATTGCCCGCTAGGTAACCTAGATGTCCAAGTGTCCGCTAGTTAACCTAGATAATCCAAGTGCCCGATAGTTAACCTACATAGTCCAAGGACCCTCTAGTTAACCTAGATAGTCCAAGTGCCCGCTTGGGGACGTACATAGTCCAAGTGCTCGCTAGGCAACCTACATAGTCCAAGTGCCCGTTAGTTAACCTAGATAGTCAAAGTGCCTGCTAGGTAACCTAAATAGTCCAAATGCCCGCTAGGGAACCTACATAGTCCAAGTGCCCGTTAGCTAACCTAGATAGTCGAAGTGTCCGATAGTTAACCTACATAGTCCAAGTGCCCGCTAGTTAACCTGCATAGTCCAAGTGCCCGTTCGTTAACCTAGATAGTCAAAGTGCCCGCTAGGTAACCTAGACAGTCAATTGCCCGCTAGGTTACCTACATAATCCAATTGCCCGTTCGTTAACCTAGATAGTCCAAGTGCCCGCTAGGTTACGTAGACAGTCCAAGTGCCCGCTAGTTAAGCTACATAGTCCAAGTGCCCGATAGGGAACCTACATAATCCAAGTGCCCAATAGGGAACCTACATAATCCAAGTGCCCGCTAGGGAACCTACATAGTCCAAGTGCCCGCTAGGCAACCTACATTGTCCAAGTGCCCGTTAGTTAACCTAGATAGTCCAAGTGCCCACTAGGGGACGTACATAGTCCAAGTGCCCGCTAGGTAACCTACATAGTCCAAGTTCCCGATGGTAACCTAAATAGTCCAAATGCCCGCCGGGACACTACAGATTCCAAGTGCCTGCTAGTTAACCTAGATAGTCCAAGTGCCTGCTAGTAAACCTACATAATCCATGGGCCCGCTAGTTAACCTACATAGTGCAATGGCCCGCTAGTTAACCTAGATCGTGCAAGTGTCCGCTAGTTAACCTGCATAGTCCACGTGCCCGCTATGTAACCTAGATAGTCCAAGTGCCTGCTAGGGATCCTTCATAATCTAAGTGCCTGCTAGGTAACCTAGATAGTCCAAGTGCCCGCTAGTTAACCTAGATAGTCCTAGTGCCCGATAGTTAACCTAGATAGTCCAAGTGCCCACTAGGGGATGTACATAGTCCAAGGGCCTGCTAGTTAACCTACATAGTCCAAGGTCCGTTAGTTAACCTAGATAGTCCAAGTGCCCGCTACTTAACCTAGATAGTCAAAGTGCCCGCTAGTTAACCTAAGTAGTACAAAGGTCAGATAGGGATCCTACATAGTCCAAGTGCCCGCTAGTTAACCTACATAGTCCATGTCCCCGCAAGGTAACCTAGACAGTCCAAGTGACCATTAGGTTACCTACATAGTCCACATGCCCGTTCGTTAACCTACATAGTCCAAGTGCATGCTAGGTAAAGTAGATAGCACAAGTGCCCGCTAGGAAACGTACATAGTCCAAGTGCCCTCTAAGTAACCTAGATAGCCCAAGTGCCCGCTAGTTAACCTACATAGTCCAAGTGTCCGTTCATTAACCTAGATAGGCCAAGTGCCCGCTAGGTAACCTAGACAGTCCAAGTGCCGGCTAGGTTACCTACATAGTCCAAGTGCACGTTCATTAACCTAGATAGTCCAAGTGCCCGCTGGTAACCTACATAGTCCAAGGGCCCTCTAGGTAACCTTGATAGTCCAAGTGCCTTCTAGTTAACCTACACAGTCCATGTGCCCGCTAGGTAACCTACATAGTCCAAGTGCCCACTAGGTAACCTAAGTAATCCAAATGCCCGCTAGGGAAACTACATAGTCCAAGTGCCCGCTAGTTAACCTAAATAGTCCAAGTGCCCGCTAGTAAACCTAGATAGTCCAAAAGGCAGCTAGTTAATCTAGATAGTCCAAGTGCCCGCTAGTTAACCTAGATAGTCCAAGTGCCCGCTAGTTAACCTAAATAGTCCAAGTGCCCGTTAGTAAACCTAGATAGTCCAAGGGCCCGCTAGTTAATATAGATAATCCTAGTGCCCGCTAGGGTACGTACATAGTCCAAGTGCCCGCTAGATAACCTAGATAGTCCAAGTGCCCGCTAGGGTATGTACATAGTTCAAGTGCCCGCTAGGTAACCTAGATTGTCCAAGTGTCCGCTAGTTAACCTACATAGTCCAAGTGCCCGCTAGGTAACCTAGATAGTCCAAGGGCTTGCTAGTTAACCTACATAGTCCAATGCCCGATAGGGAACCTACATAGTCCAAGTGCCCGCTGAGGAACCTACATAGTCCAAGTGCCCGATAGGGAACCTATATATTCCAAGTGCCCGTTAGGGAACATAGATAGTCCAAGTGCCCATAGGGAACCTATATAGTCCAAGTGCCCCCTAGGGAACCTACATAGTCAAAGTGCCCGCTAGGGAACCTGCATTGTGCAAGTGCCCGCTAGTTAACCTAGATAGTCCAAGTGCCCGCTAGGTTACCTAGAAAGTCCAAGTGCCCGCTAGTTAACCTACATAGTCCAAGTGCCCGATAGGGAACCTACATAATCTAAGTGCCCGATAGGGAACCTACATAATCCAAGTTCCCGCTAGTTAACGTACATAGTGCAAGGGCCCGCTAGTTAACCTAGATCGTGCAATTGTCCGCTAGATAACCTGCATAGTCCACGTGCCTGCTAGGTAACCTAGATAGTCCAAGTGCCCGCTAGGCATCCTTCAAAATCCAAGTGCCTGCTAGGTAACCAAGATAGTCCAAGTGCCCGCTAGTTAACCTAGATAGTCCTAGTGCCCATTAGTTAACCTAGATAGTCCAAGTGCCCACTAGGGAACGTACATTGTCCAAGTGCCCGCTAGTTAACCTACATAGTCCAAGGTCCGTTAGTTAACCTAGATAGTCCAAGTGCCCGCTAGTTAACCTATATAGTACAATGGCCTGCTAGTTGACCTAGATAGTCCAAGTGCCTGCTAGTTAACCTAGATAGTCAAAGTGCCCGCTAGTTAACCTAAGTAGTACAAATGACCGATAGGGATCCTACATAGTCCAAGTGCCCGCTAGTTAACCTACATAGTCCAAGTCCCCGCTAGGTAACCTAGACAGTCCAAGTGACCATTAGGGTACCTACATACTCCAAGTGCCCGTTCGTTAACCTATATAGTCCACGTGCCCGCTAGGTAAGGTAGATAGCCCAAGTGACCCCTAGGGAACGTACATAGTCCAATTGCCCTCTAGGTAACCTAGATAGTCCAAGTGCCTGCTAGTTAACCTACATAGTCCAAGTGCCTGATAGGTAAACTACATAGTCCAAGTGCCCACTAGGTAACCTAGACAGTCCAATTGCCCACTAGTTAACCTAGACAGTCCAAGTGCCCGATAGGGAACCTATATATTCCAAGTGCCCGTTAGGGAACCTAGATAGTCCTAGTGCCCATAGGTTACCTATATATATAAAGTGCCCACTAGGGAACCTACATAGTCAAAGTGCCCGCTAGGGAACCTGCATTGTGCAAGTGCCCGCTAGTTAACCTACATAGGCCAAGTACCCGCTATTTAACCTACATAGTCCAAGGTCAGCTAGTTAACCTAGATAGTCCAAGTGCCCGCTAGTTAACTTACATAGTCCAAGACCCCGCTAGTTAACCTAGATATTCCAAGTTCCCGCTACTTAACCCACATAGTCCAAGGGCCCGCTAGTTAACCTAGATATTCCACGTGCCCGCTAGTTAACCTAGATCGTCCAAGTGTCCACTAGTTAACCTACATAGTCCAAGTTCCCGTTAGGTAACCTAGATAGTACAAGTTCCCGCAAGGTAACCTACATAGTCCAAGTACCCGTTAGGTAACCTAGATATTCCAAGTTCCTCTTAGCTAACCTAGATAATCCAAGTGCCCGATAGGTAACCTACATAGTCCAAGTGCCCTTTCGTTAACCTAGATAGTCAAAGTGCCCGCTAGGTAACCTAGACAGTCCAAGTGCCCGCTAGGTTACTACATAGTCCAAGTGCCCGTTCGTTAACCTAGATAGTCCAAGTGCCCGCCAGGTTACCTAGACAGTCCAAGTGCCCGCTAGTTAACCTACATAGTCCAATGCCTGATAGGGAACCTACATAGTCCAAGTGCCCGCTGAGGAACCTACATAGTCCAAGTGCCCGATAGGGAACCTATATATTCCAAGTGCCCGTTAGGGAACCTAGATTGTCCAAGTGCCCATAGGGAACCTATATAGTCCAAGTGCCCGCTAGGGAACCTACATAGTCAAAGTGCCCGCTAGGGAACCTGCATTGTGCAAGTGCCCGTTAGTTAACCTAGATAGTCCAAGTGCCCGCTAGTTAACCTACATAGTCCATGTTCCCGTTAGGTAACCTAGATAGTATAAGTGCCCGCAAGGTAACCTACATAGTCCAAGTGCCCGCTAGCTAACCTAGATAGTCCGATGCCCGTTACCTAACCTAGAGAGTCCAATTGCCCGCTATGCAACATACATAGTCCAAGTGCCCGTTCGTTAACCTAGAAGTCCAAGTGCCCGCTAGGTAACCTAGACTGTCCAAGTTCACGCTAGGTTACCTACATAGTCCAAATGCCCGTTCGGTAACCTAGATAGTCCACGTGCCCGCTAGTTAACCTACATTGTCCAAGTGCCCGCTAGGTAACCTAGATAGTCCAAGTGCCCGCTAGGTAACTTACATAGTCCAAGTGCCCGCTAGGTCACCTAGATAGTCCACGTGCCCTTTCGTTAACCTAGATAGTCCAATTGCCCGCTAGGTAACCTAGATGTCCAAGTGTCCGCTAGTTAACCTAGATAATCCAAGTGCCCGATAGTTAACCTACATAGTCCAAGGACCCTCTAGTTTACCTAGATAGTCCAAGTGCCCGCTTGGGGACGTACATAGTCCAAGTGCTCGCTAGGCAACCTACATAGTCCAAGTGCCCGTTAGATAACCTAGATACTCAAAGTGCCTGCTAGGTAACCTAAATAGTCCAAGTGTCCGCTAGGGAACCTACATAGTCCAAGTGCCCGTTAGCTAACCTAGATAGTCGAAGTGTCCGATAGTTAACCTACATAGTCCAAGTGCCCGTTCGTTAACCTAGATAGGCCAAGTGCCCGCTAGGTAACCTAGACAGTCCAAGTGCCTGCTATGTTACCTACATAGTCCAAGTGCACGTTCGTTAACCTATATAGTCCAAGTGCCCGCTGGTAACCTACATAGTCCAAGGGCCCGCTAGGTAACCTACATAGTCCAAGTGCCCGCTAGGTAACCTACATAGTCCAAGTGCCCACTAGGTAACCTAAATAATCCAAATGCCCGCTAGGGAAACTACATAGTCCAAGTGCCCGTAAGTTAACCTAGATAGTCCAAGTGCCCACTAGGGGACGTACATAGTCCAAGTGCCCGCTAGGTAACCTATATAGTCCAAGGTCCGCTAGTTAACCTATATAGTCCAAGTCCCCGCTAGTTAACCTACATAGTACAAGGGCCCGCTAGTTGACCTAGATAGTCCTAGTGCCCGCTAGTTAACCTAGATAGTCCAAGTGCCCACTAGGTAACCTAAGTAGTCCAAATGTCCGATAGGGATCCTACATAGTCCAAGTGCCCGCTAGTTAACCTGCATAGTCCAAGTGCCCGTTCGTTAACCTAGATAGTCAAAGTGCCCGCTAGGTAACCTAGACAGTCAATTGCCCGCTAGGTTACCTACATAGTCCAATTGCCCGTTCGTTAACCTAGATAGTCCAAGTGCCCGCTAGGTTACGTAGACAGTCCAAGTGCCCGCTAGTTAACCTACATAGTCCAAGTGCCCGATAGGGAACCTACATAATCCAAGTGCCCAATAGGGAACCTACATAATCCAAGTGCCCGCTAGGGAACCTACATAGTCCAAGTGCCCGCTAGGCAACCTACATTGTCCAAGTGCCCGTTAGTTAACCTAGATAGTCCAAGTGCCCACTAGGGGATGTACATAGTCCAAGTGCCCGCTAGGTAACCTACATAGTCCAAGTTCCCGATGGTAACCTAAATATTCCAAATGCCCGCCGGGACACTACATAGTCCAAGTGCCTGCTAGTTAACCTAGATAGTCCAAGTGCCTGCTAGTAAACCTACATAATCCATGGGCCCGCTAGTTAACCTACATAGTGCAATGGCCCGCTAGTTAACCTAGATAGTCAAAGTGCCCGTTAGTTAACCTAAGTAGTACAAAGGTCCGATAGGGATCCTACATAGTCAAAGTGCCCGCTAGTTACCCTACATAGTCCAAGTCCCCGCTAGGTAACCTAGACAGTCCAAGTGACCATTAGGTTACCTACATAGTCCACATGCCCGTTCATTAACCTACATAGTCCAAGTGCATGCTAGGTAACGTAGCTAGCCCAAGTGCCCGCTAGGAAACGTACATAGTACAAGTGCCCTCTAGGTAACCTAGATAGTCCAAGTGCCCGATAGGTAACCTACATAGTCCAAGTGCCCGTTAGCTAACCTAGATAGTCGAAGTGTCCGATAGTTAACCTACATAGTCCAAGTGCCCGTTCGTTAACCTAGATAGGCCAAGTGCCCGCTAGGTAACCTAGACAGTCCAAGTGCCTGCTATGTTACCTACATAGTCCAAGTGCACGTTCGTTAACCTATATAGTCCAAGTGCCCGCTGGTAACCTACATAGTCCAAGGGCCCGCTAGGTAACCTACATAGTCCAAGTGCCCGCTAGGTAACCTACATAGTCCAAGTGCCCACTAGGTAACCTAAATAATCCAAATGCCCGCTAGGGAAACTACATAGTCCAAGTGCCCGTTAGTTAACCTAGATAGTCCAAGTGCCCACTAGGGGACGTACATAGTCCAAGTGCCCGCTAGGTAACCTACACAGTCCAAGGTCCACTAGTTAACCTATATAGTCCAAGTCCACGCTAGTTAACCTACATAGTACAAGGGCCCGCTAGTTGACCTAGATAGTCCTAGTGCCCGCTAGTTAACCTAGATAGTCCAAGTGCCCACTAGGTAACCTAAGTAGTCCAAATGTCCGATAGGGATCCTACATAGTCCAAGTGCCCGCTAGTTAACCTGCCTAGTCCAAGTGCCCGTTCGTTAACCTAGATAGTCAAAGTGCCCGCTATGTAACCTAGACAGTCAATTGCCCGCTAGGTTACGTACATTGTCCAATTGCCCGTTCGTTAACCTAGATAGTCCAAGTGCCCGCTAGGTTACGTAGACAGTCCAAGTGCCCGCTAGTTAACCTACATAGTCCAAGTGCCCGATAGGGAACCTACATAATCCAAGTGCCCAATAGGGAACCTACATAATCCAAGTGCCCGCTAGGGAACCTACATAGTCCAAGTGCCCGCTAGGCAACCTACATTGTGCAAGTGCCCGTTAGTTAACCTAGATAGTCCAAGTGCCCACTAGGGGATGTACATAGTCCAAGTGCCCGCTAGGTAACCTACATAGTCCAAGTTCCCGATGGTAACCTAAATATTCCAAATGCCCGCCGGGACACTACATAGTCCAAGTGCCTGCTAGTTAACCTAGATAGTCCAAGTGCCTGCTAGTAAACCTACATAATCCATCGGCCCGCTAGTTAACCTACATAGTGCAATGGCCCGCTAGTTAACCTAGATAGTCAAAGTGCCCGTTAGTTAACCTAAGTAGTACAAAGGTCCGATAGGGATCCTACATAGTCCAAGTGCCCGCTAGTTAACCTACATAGTCCAAGTCCCCGCTAAGTAACCTAGACAGTCCAAGTGACCATTAGGTTACCTACATAGTCCACATGCCCGTTCGTTAACCTACATAGTCCAAGTGCATGCTAGGTAACGTAGATAGCCCAAGTGCCCGCTAGGAAACGTACATAGTACAAGTGCCCTCTAGGTAACCTAGATAGTCCAAGTGCCCGATAGGTAACCTACATAGTCCAAGTGCCCTTTCGTTAACCTAGATAGTCAAAGTGTCCGCTAGGTAACCTAGACAGTCTAAGTGCCCGCTAGGTTACCTACATAGTCCAAGTGCCCGTTCGTTAACTTAGATAGTCCAAGTGCCCGCTAGGTTACCTAGACAGTCCAAGTGCCCGCTAGTTAACCTACATAGTCCAAGTGCCCGATAGGGAACCTACATAATCCAAATGCCCGCTAGGGAACCTACATAGTCCAAGTGCCCGCTAGGCAACCCACATAGTCCAAGTGCCCGTTAGTTAACCTAGATAATCCAAGTGCCCACTAGGGGACGTACATAGTCCAAGTGCCCGCTAGGTAACCTACATAGTCCAAGTTCCCGATGGTAACCTAAATTGTCCAAATGCCCGCTAGGGAAACTACATAGTCCAAGTGCCTGCTAGTTAACCTAGATAGTCCAAGTGCCTGCATGTAAACCTACATAATCCATGGGCCCGCTAGTTAACGTACATAGTCCAAGGGCCCGCTAGTTAACCTAGATCGTGCAAGTGTCCGCTAGTTAACCTACATAGTCCACGTGCCTGCTAGGTAACCTAGATGGTCCAAGTGACCGCTAGGCATCCTTCATAATCCAAGTGCCTGCTAGGTAACCTAGATAGTCCAAGTGCCCGCTAGTTAACATAGATAGTCCTAGTGCCAGTTAGTTAACCTAGATAGTCCAAGTGCCCACTAGGGGACATACATAGACCAATTGCCCGCTAGTTAACCTACATAGTACAAGGTCCGTTAGTTAACCTAAATAGTCCAAGTGCCCGCTAGTTAACCTAGATATTCCAAGTGCCCGCTAGTTGACCTAGATAGTCCAAGTGCCCGCTAGTTAACCTAGATAGTCTAAGTGCCCGCTAGTTAACCTAGATAGTCCTAGTGCCCGTTAGTTAACCTAGATAGTCCAAATGCCCACTAGGGGACGTACATAGACCAAGTGCCCGCTAGTTAACCTACATAGTGCAAGGGCCCGCTAGTTAACCTAGATCGTGCAAGTGTCCACTAGTTAACCTACATAGTCCAAGTGCCTGCTAGGTAACCTAGATAGTCCAAGTGCCCGCTAGGTAACCTAGATTGTCCAAGTGTCTGCTAGTTAACCTACAAAGTCTTTGTGCCCGCTAGTTAACCTACATTGTCAAAGTCCCCGCTAGGTAACCTAGACAGTCCAAGTGACCATTAGGTTACCTACATAGTCCAAGTGCCCTTTCGTTAACCTATATAGTCCAAGTGCATGCTAGGTAACGTAGATAGCCCAAGTGCCCGCTAGGAAACGTACATAGTACAAGTGCCCTCTAGGTAACCTAGATAGTCCAAGTGCCCGGTATTTAACCTACATAGTCCAAGTGCCTGCTAGGTAAACTACATAGTCCAAATGCCCGCTAGTTAACCTAGACAGTCCAATTGCCCACTAGTTAACCTAGACAGTCCAAGTACCCGATAGGGAACCTATATAGTCCAAGTGCCCGCTAGGGAACCTACATAGTCCAAGTGCTCGCTAGGCAACCTACATAGTCCAAGTGCCCGTTAGTTAACCTAGATAGTCAAAGTGCCTGCTAGGTAACCTAAATAGTCCAAGTGCCCTCTAGGGAACCTACATAGTCCAAGTGCCTGCTAGGTAACCTAGATAGTCCAATTGCCGGTTAGCTAACCTAGATAGTCGAAGTGTCTGCTAGTTAACCTACATAGTCCAAGTGTCCGTTCATTAACCTAGATAGGCAGAGTGCCCGCTAGGTAACCTAGACAGTCCAAGTGCCGGCTAGGTTACCTACATAGTCCAAGTGCACGTTCGTTAACCTAGATAGTCCAAGTGCCCGCTGGTAAACTACATAGTCCAAGCGCCCGCTAGGTAACCTTGATAGTCCAAGTGCCTTCTAGTTAACCTACATAGTCCAAGTGCCCACTAGGTAACCTACATAGTCCATGTGCCCACTAGGTAACCTAAGTAATCCAAATGCCCGCTAGGGAAACTACATAGTCCAAGTGCCCGCTAGTTAACCTAGATAGTCCAAGTGCCCGCTAGTAAACCTAGATAGTCCAAGGGCCCGCTAGTTAATATAGATAGTCCAAGTGCCCGCTAGGGTACTTACATAGTCCAAGTGCCCGCTAGATAACCTAGATAGTCCAAGTGTCCGCTAGGTTATGTACATAGTTCAAGTGCCCGCTAGGTCACCTAGATTGTCCAAGTGTCCGCTAGTTAACCTACATAGTCCAAGTGCCCGCTAGGTAACCTAGATAGTCCAAGGTCCTGCTAGTTAACCTACATAGTCCAATGCCCGATAGGGAACCTACATAGTCCAAGTCCCGATAGGGAACCTATATATTCCAAGTGCCCGTTAGGGAACATAGATAGTCCAAGTGCCCATAGGGAACCTACATAGTCCAAGTGCCCCCTAGGGAACCTACATAATCAAATTGCCCGCTAGGGAACCTGCATTGGGCAAGTGCCCGCTAGTTAACCTAGATAGTCCAAGTGCCCGCTAGGTTACCTAGACAGTCCAAGTGCCCGCTAGGTTACCTAGACAGTCCAAGTGTCCGCTAGTTAACCTACATAGTCCAAGTGCCCTATAGGGAACCTACATAATCCAAGTACCCGATAGGGAACCTACATAATCCAAGTTCCCGCTAGTTAACCTACATAGTGCAAGGGCCCGCTAGTTAACCTAGATCGTGCAAGTGTCCGCTAGATAACCTGCATAGTCCACGTGCCTGCTAGGTAACCTAGAGAGTCCAAGTGCCCGCTAGTTAACCTACATAGTCCATGTGCCTGCTAGGTAAACTACATACTCCAAGTGACCCCTAGGTAACCTAGACAGTCCAATTGCCCGCTAGTTAACCTAGACAGTCCAAGTACCTGATAGGGAACCTACATAGTCCAAGTGCCCGCTAGGGAACCTACATAGTCCAAGTGCTCTCTAGGCAACCTACATAGTCCAAGTGCCCGTTAGTTAACCTAGATAGTCAAAGTGCCTGCTAGGTAACCTAAATAGTCAAAGTGCCCTCTAGGGAACCTACATAGTCCAAGTGCCTGCTAGGTAACCTAGATAGTCCAATTGCCGGTTAGCTAACCTAGATAGTCGAAGTGTCCGCTAGTTAACCTACATAGTCCAAGTGTCCGTTCATTAACCTAGATAGGCCAAGTGCCCGCTAGGTAACCTAGACAGTCCAAGTGCCCGCTAGGTAACCTAGACAGTCCAAGTGCCCGCTAGGTTACCTACATAGTCCAAGTGCACGTTCGTTAACCTAGATAGTCCAAGTGCCCGCTGGTAACCTACATAGTTCAAGGGCCCGCTAGGTAACCTTGATGATCCAAGTGCCTTCTAGTTAACCTACATAGTCCAAATGCCCGCTAGGTAACCTACATAGTCCAAGTGCCCACTAGGTAACCTAAGTAATCCAAATGCCCGCTAGGGAAACTACATAGTCCAAGTGCCCGCTGGTTAACCTAGATAGTCCAACTGCCCGCTAGTAAACCTAGATAGTCCGAAGTCCCGCTAGTTAATCTAGATAGTCCAAGTGCCCGCTAGTTAACCTAGATAGTCCAAGTGCCTGCTAGTCAACCTAGATAGTCCAAGGGCCCGCTAGTTAATATAGATAGTCCAAGTGCCCGCTAGGGTACGTACATAGTCCAAGTGCCCGCTAGATAACCTAGATAGTCCATGTGCCCGCTAGGGTATGTACATAGTTCAAGTGCCCGCTAGGTAACCTAGATTGTCCAAGTGTCCGCTAGTTAACCTACATAGTCCAAGTGCCCGCTAGGTAACCTAGATAGTCCAAGGTCCTGCTAGTTAACCTACCTAGTCCAATGCCCGATAGGGAACCTACATTGTCCAAGTGCCCGCTGAGGAACCTACATAGTCCAAGTGCCCGATAGGGAACCTATATAATCCAAGTGCCCGTTAAGGAACATAGATAGTCCAAGTGCCCATAGGGAACCTATATAGTCCAAGTGCCCCCTAGGGAACCTACATAGTCAAAGTGCCCGCTAGGGAACCTGCATTGTGCAAGTGTCCGCTAGTTAACCTAGATAGTCCAAGTGCCCGCTAGGTTACCTAGACAGTCCAAGTGCCCGCTAGTTAACCTACATAGTCCAAGTGCCCGATAGGGAACCTACATAATCCAAGTGCCCGATAGGGAACCTATATAATCCAAGTTCCCGCTAATTAACCTACATAGTGCAAGGGCCCGCTAGTTAACCTAGATCGTGCAATTGTCCGCTAGATAACCTGCATAGTCCACGTGCCTGCTAGGTAACCTAGAGAGTCCAAGTGCCCGCTAGTTAACCTACATAGTCCATGTGCCTGCTAGGTAAACTACATACTCCAAGTGACCCCTAGGTAACCTAGACAGTCCAATTGCCCGCTAGTTAACCTAGACAGTCCAAGTACCTGATAGGGAACCTACATAGTCCAAGTGCCCGCTAGGGAACCTACATAGTCCAAGTGCTCTCTAGGCAACCTACATAGTCCAAGTGCCCGTTAGTTAACCTAGATAGTCAAAGTGCCTGCTAGGTAACCTAAATAGTCAAAGTGCCCTCTAGGGAACCTACATAGTCCAAGTGCCTGCTAGGTAACCTAGATAGTCCAATTGCCGGTTAGCTAACCTAGATAGTCGAAGTGTCCGCTAGTTAACATACATAGTCCAAGTGTCCGTTCATTAACCTAGATAGGCCAAGTGCCCGCTAGGTAACCTAGACAGTCCAAGTGCCCGCTAGGTAACCTAGACAGTCCAAGTGCCCGCTAGGTTACCTACATAGTCCAAGTGCACGTTCATTAACCTAGATAGTCCAAGTGCCCGCTGGTAACCTACATAGTTCAAGGGCCCGCTAGGTAACCTTGATGGTCCAAGTGCCTTCTAGTTAACCTACATAGTCCAAATGCCCGCTAGGTAACCTACATAGTCCAAGTGCCCACTAGGTAACCTAAGTAATCCAAATGCCCGCTAGGGAAACTACATAGTCCAAGTGCCCGCTGGTTAACCTAGATAGTCCAACTGCCCGCTAGTAAACCTAGATAGTCCAAAGTCCCGCTAGTTAATCTAGATAGTCCAAGTGCCCGCTAGTTAACCTAGATAGTCCAAGTGCCTGCTAGTCAACCTAGATAGTCCAAGGGCCCGCTAGTTAATATAGATAGTCCAAGTGCCCGCTAGGGTACGTACATAGTCCAAGTGCCCGCTAGATAACCTAGATAGTCCATGTGCCCGCTAGGGTATGTACATAGTTCAAGTGCCCGCTAGGTAACCTAGATTGTCCAAGTGTCCGCTAGTTAACCTACATAGTCCAAGTGCCCGCTAGGTAACCTAGATAGTCCAAGGTCCTGCTAGTTAACCTACCTAGTCCAATGCCCGATAGGGAACCTACATAGTCCAAGTGCCCGCTGAGGAACCTACATAGTCCAAGTGCCCGATAGGGAACCTATATATTCCAAGTGCCCATTAAGGAACATAGATAGTCCAAGTGCCCATAGGGAACCTATATAGTCCAAGTGCCCCCTAGGGAACCTACATAGTCAAAGTGCCCGCTAGGGAACCTGCATTGTGCAAGTGTCCGCTAGTTAACCTAGATAGTCCAAGTGCCCGCTAGGTTACCTAGACAGTCCAAGTGCCCGCTAGTTAACCTACATAGTCCAAGTGCCCGATAGGGAACCTACATAATCCAAGTGCCCGATAGGGAACTTATATAATCCAAGTTCCCGCTAATTAACCTACATAGTGCAAGGGCCCGCTAGTTAACCTAGATCGTGCAATTGTCCGCTAGATAACCTGCATAGTCCACGTGCCTGCTAGGTAACCTAGATAGTCCAAGTGCCCGCTAGGCATCCTTCAAAATCCAAGTGCCTGCTAGGTAACCAAGATATTCCAAGTGCCCGCTAGTTAACCTAGATAGTCCTAGTGCCCGTTAGTTAACCTAGATAGTCCCTGTGCCCACTAGTTAACCTACATAGTCCAAGGTCGCTAGTTAACCTAGATAGTTCAAGTGCCCGCTAGTTAACCTAGATATTCCAAGTTCCCGCTAGTTAACTTACATAGTCCAAGGGCCCGCTAGTTAACCTAGATATTCCAAGTACCCGCTAGTTAACCTAGATCGTCCAAGTGTCCGCTAGTTAACCTACATAGTCCAAGTTCCCGTTAGGTAACCTAGATAGTACAAGTGCCCGCAAGGTAACCTACATAGTCCAAGTACCCGCTACATAACCTAGATATTCCAAGTTCCTCTTAGCTAACCTAGATAATCCAAGTGCCCGATAGGTAACCTACATAGTCCAAGTGCCCTTTCGTTAACCTAGATAGTCAAAGTGCCCGCTAGGTAACCTAGACAGTCCAAGTGCCCGCTAGGTTACCTACATAGTTCAAGTGCCCGTTCGTTAACCAAGATAGTCCAAGTGCCCGCTAGGTTACCTAGACAGTCCAAGTGCCCGATAGTTAACCTACATAGTCCAAGTGCCCGATAGGGAACCTACATAATTCAAATGCCCGCTAGGGAACCTACATAGTCCAAGTGCCCGCTAGGCAACCCACATAGTCCAAGTGCCCGTTAGTTAACCTAGATAATCCAAGGGCCCACTAGGGGACGTACATAGTCCAAGTGCCCGCTAGGTAACCTACATAGTCCAAGTTCCCGATGGTATCCTAAATAGTCCAAATGCCCGCTAGGGAAACTACATAGTCCAAGTGCCTGCTAGTTAACATAGATAGTCCTAGTGCCTGCAGGTAAACCTACATAATCCATGGGCCCGCTAGTTAACATACATAGTCCAAGTGCCCGCTAGTTAACCTACATAGTACAAGGGCCCGCTAGTTGACCTAGATAGTCCAAGTGCCCGCTAGTTAACCTAGATAGTCCAAGTGCCCGCTAGTTAACCTAGATAGTCCTAGTGCCCGTTATTTAACCTAGATAGTCCAAATGCCCACTACGGGACGTACATAGACCAAGTGCCCGCTAGTTAACCTACATAGTGCAAGGGCCCGCTAGTTAACCTAGATCGTGCAAGTGTCCACTAGTTAACCTACATAGTCCAAGTGCCTGCTAGGTAACCTAGATAGTCCAAGTGCCCGCTAGTTAACCTAGATAGTCCAAGTGCCCACTAGGGTATGTACATAGTCCAAGTGCCCGCTAGTTAACCTACATAGTCCAAGGTCCGTTAGTTGACCTAGATAGTCCTAGTGCCCGCTAGTTAACCTAGATAGTCCAAGTGCCCACTAGGTAACCTAAGTAGTCCAAATGTCCGATAGGGATCCTACATAGTCCAAGTGCCCGCTAGTTAACCTACATAGTCCAAGTGCCCGTTCGTTAACCTAGATAGTCAAAGTGCCCGCTATGTAACCTAGACAGTCAAGTGCCCGCTAGGTTACCTACATAGTCCAATTGCCCGTTAGTTAACCTAGATAGTCCAAGTGCCCGCTAGGTTACGTAGACAGTCCAAGTGCCCGCTAGTTAAACTACATAGTCCATGTGCCCGATAGGGTACCTACATAATCCAAGTGCCCAATAGGGAACCTACATAATCCAAGTGCCCGCTAGGGAACCTACATAGTCTAAGTGCCCGCTAGGCAACCTACATAGTCCAAGTGCCCGTTAGTTAACCTAGATAGTCCAAGTGCCCACTAGGGGACGTACATAGTCCAAGTGCCCGCTAGGTAACCTACATAGTCCAAGTTCCCGATGGTAACCTAAATAGTCCAAATGCCCGCCGGGACACTACATAGTCCAAGTGCCTGCTAGTTAACCTATATAGTCCAAGTGCCTGCTAGTAAACCTACATAATCCATGGGCCCGCTAGTTAACCTACATAGTGCAATGGCCCGCTAGTTAACCTAGATCGTGCAAATGTCCGCTAGTTAACCTACATAATCCACGTGCCCGCTATGTAACCTAGATAGTCCAAGTGCCTGCTAGGGATCCGTCATAATCTAAGTGCCTGCTAGGTAACCTACATAGTCCAAGTGTCCGTTCATCATCCTAGATAGGCCAAGTGCCCGCTAGGTAACCTAGACAGTCCAAGTGCCCGCTAGGTTACCTACATAGTCCAAGTGCACGTTCGTTAACCTAGATAGTCCAAGTGCCCGCTGGTAACCTACATAGTCCAAGGGCCCGCTAGGTAACCTTGATAGTCCAAGTGCCTTCTAGTTAACCTACATAGTCCAAGTGCCCGCTAGGTAACCTACATAGTCCAAGTGCCCACTAGGTAACCTAAGTAATCCAAATGCCCGCTAGGGAAACTACATAGTCCAAGTGCCCGCTAGTTAACCTAGATAGTCCAAGTGCCCGCTAGTAAACCTAGATAGTCCAAGGGACCGCTAGTTAATCTAGATAGTCCAAGTGCCCGCTAGTTAACCTAGATAGTCCAAGTGCCCGCTAGTTAACCTAGATAGTCCAAGGGCCCGCTAGTTAATATAGATAGTCCAAGTGCCCGCTAGGGTACGTACATAGGCCAAGTGCCCGCTAGATAACCTAGATAGTCCAAGTGCCCGCTAGGGTATGTACATAGTTCAAGTGCCCGCTAGGTAACCTAGATTGTCCAAGTGTCCGCTAGTTAACCTACATAGTCCAAGTGCCCGCTAGGTAACCTAGATAGACCAAGGTCCTGCTAGTTAACCTACATAGTCCAATGCCCGATAGGGAACCTACATAGTCCAAGTACCCGCTGAGGAACTTACATATTCCAAGTGCCCGATAGGGAACCTATATATTCTAAGTGCCCGTTAGGGAACATAGATAGTCCAAGTGCCCATAGGGAACCTATATAGTCCAAGTGCCCCCTAGGGAACCTACATAGTCAAAGTGCCCGCTAGGGAACCTGCATTGTGCAAGTGCCCGCTAGATAACCTACATAGTCCAAGTGCCCGCTAGCTACCTAGACAGTCCAAGTGCCCGCTAGTTAACCTGCATAGTCCAATTGCCCTATAGGGAACCTACATAATCCAAGTGCACGATAGGGAACCTACATAATCCCAGTTCCCCCTAGTTAACCTACATAGTGCAAGGGCCCGCTAGTTAACCTAGATCGTCCAAGTGTCCGCTAGTTAACCTACATAGTCCAAGTTCCCGTTAGGTAACCTAGATAGTACAAGTGCCCGCAAGGTAACCTACATAGTCCAAGTACCCGCTAGGTAACCTAGATATTCCAAGTTCCTCTTAGCTAACCTAGATAATCCAAGTGTCCGCTAGTTAACCTACATAGTCCAAGTTCCCGTTAGGTAACCTAGATAGTACAAGTGCCCGCAAGGTAACCTACATAGTCCAAGTACCCGCTAGGTAACCTAGATATTCCAAGTTCCTCTTAGCTAACCTAGATAATCCAAGTGCCCGATAGGTAACCTACATAGTCCAAATGCCCTTTCGTTAACCTAGATAGTCAAAGTGCCCGCTAGGTAACCTAGACAGTCCAAGTGCCCGCTAGGTTACCTACATAGTCCAAGTGCCCGTTCGTTAACCTAGATAGTCCAAGTGCCCGCTAGGTTACCTAGACAGTCCAAGTGCCTGCTAGTTAACCTACATAGTCCAAATGCTCGATAGGGATCCTACATAATCCAAATGCCCGCTAGGGAACCTACATAGTCCAAGTGCCCGCTAGGCAACCCACATAGTCCAAGTGCCCGTTCGTTAACCTAGATAGTCAAAGTGCCCGCTATGTAACCTAGACAGTCAAGTGCCCGCTAGGTTACCTACATAGTCCAATTGCCCGTTCGTTAACCTCGATAGTCCAAGTGCCCGCTAGGTTACGTAGACAGTCCAAGTGCCCGCTAGGTTACGTAGACAGTCCAAGTGCCCGATAGGGAACCTACATAGTCCAAGTGCCCGCTAGGCAACCCACATAGTCCAAGTGCCGGTTATAACCTAGATAATCCAAGTGCCCACTAGGGGACGTACATATTCCTAGTGCCCGCTAGGTAACCTACATAGTCCAAGTTCCCGATGGTAACCTAAATAGTCCAAATGCCCGCTAGGGAAACTACATTGTCCAAGTGCCTGCTAGTTAACCTAGATAGTCCAAGTGCCTGCAAGTAAACCTACATAATCCATGGGCCCGCTAGTGAACGTACATAGTCCAAGGGCCCGCTAGTTAACCTAGATCGTGCAAGTGTCCGCTAGTTAACCTACATAGTCCACGTGCCTGCTAGGTAACCTAGATAGTCCAAGTGACCGCTAGTTAACCTAGATAGTCCTAGTGCCCGTTAGTTAACTTAGATAGTCCAAGTGCCCACTAGGGGACGTACATAGACCAAGTGCCCGCTAGTTAACCTACATAGTACAAGGTCCGTTAGTTAACCTAAATAGTCCAAGTGCCCGCTAGTTAACCTACATAGGACAAGGGCCCGCTAGTTGACCTAGATAGTCCAAGTGCCCGCTAGTTAACCTAGATAGTCCAAGTGCCCGCTAGTTAACCTAGATAGTCCTAGTGCCCGTTAGTTAACCTAGATAGTCCAAATGTCCACTAGGGGACGTATATAGACCAAGTGCCCGCTAGTTAACCTCCATAGTGCAAGGGCCCGCTAGTTAACCTAGATCGTGCAAGTGTCCACTAGTTAACCTACAGAGTCCAAGTGCCTGCTAGGTAACCTAGATAGTCCAAGTGCCCACTAGGGGATGTAAATAGTCCAAGTGCCCGCTAGTTAACCTACATTGTCCAAGGTCCGTTAGTTGACCTAGATAATCCTAGTGCCCGCTAGTTAACCTAGATAGTCCAAGTGCCCACTAGGTAACCTTAGTAGTCCAAATGTCCGATAGGGATCCTACATAGTCCAAGTGCCCGCTAGTTAACCTACATAGTCCAAGTACCCGTTCGTTAACCTAGATAGTCAAAGTGCCCGCTATGTAACCTAGACAGTCAAGTGCCCGCTAGGTTACCTACATAGTCCAATTGCCCGTTCGTTAACCTAGATAGTCCAAGTGCCCGCTAGGTTACGTAGACAGTCCAAGTGCCCGCTAGTTAACCTACATAGTCCAAGTGCCCGATAGGGAACCTACATAATCCAAGTGCCCAATAGGGAACCTACATAATCCAAGTGCCTGCTAGGCAACCTACATTGTGCAAGTGCCCGTTAGTTAACCTAGATAGTCCAAGTGCCCACTAGGGGACGTACATAGTCCAAGTGCCCGCTAGGTAACCTACATAGTCCAAGTTCCCGATGGTAACCTAAATAGTCCAAATGCCTGCCGGGACACTACATAGTCCAAGTGCCTGCTAGTTAACCTAGATAGTCCAAGTGCCTGCTAGTAAACCTACATAATCCATGGGCCCGCTAGTTAACCTACATAGTGCAATGGCCCGCTAGTTAACCTAGATGGTGCAAGTGTCCGCTAGTTAACCTACATAGTCCACGTGCCCGCTATGTAACCTAGATATTCCAAGTGCCTGCTAGGGATCCTTCATAATCTAAGTGCCTGCTAGGTAACCTAGATAGTCCAAGTGCCCGCTAGTTAACCTAGATAGTCCTAGTGCCCGATAGTTAACCTAGATAGTCCATGTGCCCACTAGGGGATGTACATAGTCCAAGGGCCTGCTAGTTAACCTACATAGTCCAAGGTCCGTTAGTTAACCTAGATATTCCAAGTGCCCGCTAGTTAACCTAGATAGTCAAAGGGCCCGCTAGTTAACCTAAGTAGTACAAAGGTCCGATAGGGATCCTACATAGTCCAAGTGCCCGCTAGTTAACCTACATAGTCCAAGTCCCCGCTAGGTAACCTAGACAGTCCAAGTGACCATTAGGTTACCTACATAGTCCAAGTGCCCGTTCGTTAACCTACATAGTCCAAGTGCATGCTAGGTAACGTAGATAGCCCAAGTGCCCGGTAGGAAACGTACATAGTACAAGTGCCCTCTAGGTAACCTAGATAGTCCAAGTGCCCGCTAGTTAACCTACATAGTCCATGTGCCTGCTAGGTAAACTACATACTCCAAGTGCCCACTAGGGAACCTACATAGTCCAAGTGCCTGCTTGGTAACCTAGATAGTCCAATTGCCGGTTAGCTAACCTAGATAGTCGAAGTGTCCGCTAGTTAACCTACATAGTCCAAGTGTCTGTTCATTAACCTAGATAGGCCAAGTGCCCGCTAGGTAACCTAGACAGTCCAAGTGCCCGCTAGGTTACCTACATAGTCCAAGTGCCCGTTCGTTAACCTAGATAGTCCAAGTGCCTGCTAGGTTACCTAGACAGTCCAAGTACCCGCTAGTTAACCTACATAGTCCAAGTGCCCGATAGGGAACCTACATAATCCAAATGCCCGCTAGGGAACCTACATAGTCCAAGTGCCCGCTAGGCAACCCACATAGTCCAAGTGCCGGTTATAACCTAGATAATCCAAGTGCCCACTAGGGGACGTACATATTCCTAGTGCCCGCTAGGTAACCTACATAGTCCAAGTTCCCGATGGTAACCTAAATAGTAAAAAAGCCCGCTAGGGAAACTACATTGTCCAAGTGCCTGCTAGTTAACCTAGATAGTCCAAGTGCCTGCAAGTAAACCTACATAATCCATGGGCCCGCTAGTGAACGTACATAGTCCAAGGGCCCGCTAGTTAACCTAGATCGTGCAAGTGTCCGCTAGTTAACCTACATAGTCCACGTGCCTGCTAGGTAACCTAGATAGTCCAAGTGACCGCTAGTTAACCTAGATAGTCCTAGTGCCCGTTAGTTAACTTAGATAGTCCAAGTGCCCACTAGGGGACGTACATAGACCAAGTGCCCGCTAGTTAACCTACATAGTACAAGGTCCGTTAGTTAACCTAAATAGTCCAAGTGCCCGCTAGTTAACCTACATAGGACAAGGGCCCGCTAGTTGACCTAGATAGTCCAAGTGCCCGCTAGTTAACCTAGATAGTCCAAGTGCCCGCTAGTTAACCTAGATAGTCCTAGTGCCCGTTAGTTAACCTAGATAGTCCAAATGCCCACTAGGGGACGTATATAGACCAAGTGCCCGCTAGTTAACCTCCATAGTGCAAGGGCCCGCTAGTTAACCTAGATCGTGCAAGTGTCCACTAGTTAACCTACAGAGTCCAAGTGCCTGCTAGGTAACCTAGATAGTCCAAGTGCCCACTAGGGGATGTAAATAGTCCAAGTGCCCGCTAGTTAACCTACATTGTCCAAGGTCCGTTAGTTGACCTAGATAATCCTAGTGCCCGCTAGTTAACCTAGATAGTCCAAGTGCCCACTAGGTAACCTTAGTAGTCCAAATGTCCGATAGGGATCCTACATAGTCCAAGTGCCCGCTAGTTAACCTACATAGTCCAAGTACCCGTTCGTTAACCTAGATAGTCAAAGTGCCCGCTATGTAACCTAGACAGTCAAGTGCCCGCTAGGTTACCTACATAGTCCAATTGCCCGTTCGTTAACCTAGATAGTCCAAGTGCCCGCTAGGTTACGTAGACAGTCCAAGTGCCCGCTAGTTAACCTACATAGTCCAAGTGCCCGATAGGGAACCTACATAATCCAAGTGCCCAATAGGGAACCTACATAATCCAAGTGCCCGCTAGGCAACCTACATAGTCCAAGTGCCCGTTAGTTAACCTAGATAGTCCAAGTGCCCACTAGGGGACGTACATAGTCCAAGTGCCCGCTAGGTAACCTACATAGTCCAAGTTCCCGATGGTAACCTAAATAGTCCAAATGCCTGCCGGGACACTACATAGTCCAAGTGCCTGCTAGTTAACCTAGATAGTCCAAGTGCCTGCTAGTAAACCTACATAATCCATGGGCCCGCTAGTTAACCTACATAGTGCAATGGCCCGCTAGTTAACCTAGATGGTGCAAGTGTCCGCTAGTTAACCTACATAGTCCACGTGTCCGCTATGTAACCTAGATAGTCCAAGTGCCTGCTAGGGATCCGTCATAATCTAAGTGCCTGCTAGGTAACCTAGATAGTCCAAGTGCCCGCTAGTTAACCTAGATAGTCCTAGTGCCCGATAGTTAACCTATATAGTCCAAGTGCCCACTAGGGGATGTACATAGTCCAAGGGCCTGCTAGTTAACCTACATAGTCCAAGGTCCATTAGTTAACCTAGATATTCCAAGTGCCCGCTAGTTAACCTAGATAGTCAAAGGGCCCGCTAGTTAACCTAAGTAGTACAAAGGTCCGATAGGGATCCTACATAGTCCAAGTGCCCGCTAGTTAACCTACATAGTCCAAGTCCCCGCTAGGTAACCTAGACAGTCCAAGTGACCATTAGGTTACCTACATAGTCCAAGTGCCCGTTCGTTAACCTACATAGTCCAAGTGCATGCTAGGTAACGTAGATAGCCCAAGTGCCCGGTAGGAAACGTACATAGTACAAGTGCCCTCTAGGTAACCTAGATAGTCCAAGTGCCCGCTAGTTAACCTACATAGTCCATGTGCCTGCTAGGTAAACTACATACTCCAAGTGCCCACTAGGGAACCTACATAGTCCAAGTGCCTGCTTGGTAACCTAGATAGTCCAATTGCCGGTTAGCTAACCTAGATAGTCGAAGTGTCCGCTAGTTAACCTACATAGTCCAAGTGTCCGTTCATTAACCTGGATAGGCCAAGTGCCCGCTAGGTAACCTAGACAGTCCAAGTGCCCGCTAGGTTACCTAAATAGTCCAAGTGCCCGTTCGTTAACCTAGATAGTCCAAGTGCCTGCTAGGTTACCTAGACAGTCCAAGTACCCGGTAGTTAACCTACATAGTCCAAGTGCCCGATAGGGAACCTACATAATCCAAGTGCCCGCTAGGCAATCCACATAGTCCAAGTGCCGGTTATAACCTAGATAATCCAAGTGCCCACTAGGGGACGTACATATTCCTAGTGCCCGCTAGGTAACCTACATAGTCCAAGTTCCCGATGGTAACCTAAATAGTAAAAAAGCCCGCTAGGGAAACTACATTGTCCAAGTGCCTGCTAGTTAACCTAGATAGTCCAAGTGCCTGCAAGTAAACCTACATAATCCATGGGCCCGCTAGTGAACGTACATAGTCCAAGGGCCCGCTAGTTAACCTAGATCGTGCAAGTGTCCGCTAGTTAACCTACATAGTCCACGTGCCTGCTAGGTAACCTAGATAGTCCAAGTGACCGCTAGTTAACCTAGATAGTCCTAGTGCCCGTTAGTTAACTTAGATAGTCCAAGTGCCCACTAGGGGACGTACATAGACCAAGTGCCCGCTAGTTAACCTACATAGTACAAGGTCCGTTAGTTAACCTAAATAGTCCAAGTGCCCGCTAGTTAACCTACATAGGACAAGGGCCCGCTAGTTGACCTAGATAGTCCAAGTGCCCGCTAGTTAACCTAGATAGTCCAAGTGCCCGCTAGTTAACCTAGATAGTCCTAGTGCCCGTTAGTTAACCTAGATAGTCCAAATGCCCACTAGGGGACGTATATAGACCAAGTGCCCGCTAGTTAACCTACATAGTGCAAGGGCCCGCTAGTTAACCTAGATCGTGCAAGTGTCCACTAGTTAACCTACAGAGTCCAAGTGCCTGCTAGGTAACCTAGATAGTCCAAGTGCCCACTAGGGGATGTAAATAGTCCAAGTGCCCGCTAGTTAACCTACATTGTCCAAGGTCCGTTAGTTGACCTAGATAATCCTAGTGCCCGCTAGTTAACCTAGATAGTCCAAGTGCCCACTAGGTAACCTTAGTAGTCCAAATGTCCGATAAGGATCCTACATAGTCCAAGTGCCCGCTAGTTAACCTACATAGTCCAAGTACCCGTTCGTTAACCTAGATAGTCAAAGTGCCCGCTATGTAACCTAGACAGTCAAGTGCCCGCTAGGTTACCTACATAGTCCAATTGCCCGTTCGTTAACCTAGATAGTCCAAGTGCCCGCTAGGTTACGTAGACTGTCCAAGTGCCCGCTAGTTAACCTACATAGTCCAAGTGCCCGATAGGGAACCTACATAATCCAAGTGCCCAATAGGGATCCTACATAATCCAAGTGCCCGCTAGGCAACCTACATAGTGCAAGTGCCCGTTAGTTAACCTAGATAGTCCAAGTGCCCACTAGGGGATGTACATAGTCCAAGTGCCCGCTAGGTAACCTACATAGTCCAAGTTCCCGATGGTAAACTAAATAGTCCAAATGCCCGCCGGGACACTACAGAGTCCAAGTGCCTGCTAGTTAACCTAGATAGTCCAAGTGCCTGCTAGTAAACCTACATAATCCATGGGCACGCAAGTTAACCTACATAGTGCAAAGGCCCGCTAGTTAACCTAGATCGTGCAAGTGTCCGCTACTTAACCTACATAGTCCACGTACCCGCTATGTAACCTAGATAGTCCAAGTGCCTGCTAGGGATCCTTCATAATCTAAGTGCCTGCTAGGTAACCTAGATAGTCCAAGTGCCCGCTAGTTAACCTAGATAGTCCTAGTGCCCGATAGTTAACCTAGATAGTCCAAGTGCCCAGTAGGGGATGTACATAGTCCAAGGGCCTGCTAGTTAACCTACATAGTCCAAGGTCCGTTAGTTAACCTAGATAGTCCAAGTGCCCGCTAGTTAACACAGATAGTCAAAGTGCCCGCTAGTTAACCTAAGTAGTACAAAGGTCCGATAGGGATCCTACATAGTCCAAGTGCCCGCTAGTTAACCTACATAGTCCAAGTCCCCGCTAGGTAACCTAGAAAGTCCAAGTGACCATTAGGTTACCTACATAGTCCAAGTGCCCGTTCGTTAACCTACATAGTACAAGTGCATGCTAGGTAACGTAGATAGCCCAAGTGCCCGCTAGGAAACGTACATAGTACAAGTGCCCTCTAGGTAACCTAGATAATCCAAGTGCCCGCTAGTTAACCTACATAGTCCATGTGCCTGCTAGGTAAACTACATACTCCAAGTGCCCCCTAGGTAACCTAGACAGTCCATTGCCCGCTAGTTAACCTAGACAGTCCAAGTACCCGATAGGGAACCTACATAGTCCAAGTGCCCGCTAGGGAACCTACATAGTCCAAGTGCTCGCTAGGCAACCTACATAGTCCAAGTGCCCGTTAGTTAACCTAGACAGTCAAAGTGCCTGCTAGGTAACCTAAATAGTCCAAGTGCCCTCTAGGGAACCTACATAGTCCAAGTGCCTGCTAGGTAACCTAGATAGTCCAATTGCCGGTTAGCTAACCTAGATATTCGAAGTGTCCGCTAGTTAACCTACATAGTCCAAGTGTCCGTTCATTAACCTAGATAGGCCAAGTGCCCGCTAGGTAACCTAGACAGTCCAAGTGCCCGCCAGGTTACCTACATAGTCCAAGTGCACGTTCGTTAACCTAGATAGTCCAAGTGCCCGCTGGTAACCTACATAGTCCAAGGGCCCGCTAGGTAACCTTGATAGTCCAAGTGCCCGCTAGTAAACGTAGATAGTCCAAGTGCCCGCTAGTTAACCTAGATAGTCCAAGTGCCCGCTAGTTAACCTAGATAGTCCAAGGGCCCGCTAGTTAATATAGATAGTCCAAGTACCCGCTAGGGTATGTACATAGTTCAAGTGCCCGCTAGGTAACCTAGATTGTCCAAGTGTCCGCTAGTTAACCTACATAGTCCAAGTGCCCGCTAGGTAACCTAGATAGTCCAAGATCCTGCTAGTTAACGTACATAGTCCAATGCCCGATAGGGAACCTACATAGTCCAAGTGCCCGCTGAGGAACCTACATAGTCCAAGTGCCCGTTAGGGAACATAGATAGTCCAAGTACTCATAGGGAACCTATATAGTCCAAGTGCCCCCTAGGGAACCTACATAGTCAAAGTGCCCGCTAGGGAACCTGCATTGTGCAAGTGCCCGCTAGTTAACCTAGATAGTCCAAGTGCCCGCTAGGTTACCTAGACAGTCCAAGTGCCCGCTAGTTAACTTACATAGTCCAAGTGCCCGATAGGGAACCTACATAATCCAAGTGCCCGATAGGGAACCTACATAATCCAAGTTCCCGCTAGTTAACCTACATAGTGCATGGGCCCGCTAGTTAACCTAGATCGTGCAAGTGTCCGCTAGATAACCTGCATAGTCCACGTCCCTGCTAGGTAACCTAGATAGTCCAAGTGCCCGCTAGGCATCCTTCAAAATCCAAGTGCCTGCTAGGTAACCAAGATAGTCCAAGTGCCCGCTAGTTAACCTAGATAGTCCTACTGCCCGTTAGTTAACCTAGATAGTCCATGTGCCCACTAGTTAACCCACATAGTCCAAGGTTAGCTAGTTAACCTAGATGGTGCAAGTGCCCGCTAGTTAACCTACATAGTCCAAGGTCAGCTAGTTAACCTAGATAGTCCAAGTGCCCGCTAGTTAACTTACATAGTCCAAGAACCCGCTAGTTAACCTAGATATTCCAAGTTCCCGCTAGTTAACCTACATAGTCCAAGGGCCCGCTAGTTAACCTAGATATTCCAAGTGCCCGCTAGTTAACCTAGATCGTCCAAGTGTCCGCTAGTTAACCTACATAGTCCAAGTTCCCGTTAGGTAACCTAGATAGTACAAGTGCCCGCAAGGTAACCTACATAGTACAAGTACCCGCTAGGTAACCTAGATATTCCAAGTTCCTCTTAGCTAACCTAGATAATCCAAGTGCCCGATAGGTAACCTACATAGTCCAAGTGCCCTTTCGTTAACCTAGATAGTCAAAGTGCCCGCTAGGTAACCTAGACAGTCCAAGTGCCCGCTAGGTTACCTACATAGTCCAAGTGCCCGTTCGTTAACCTAGATAGTCCAAGTGCCCGCTAGGTTACCTAGTCAATCCAAGTGCCCGCTAGTTAACCTACATAGTCCAAGTGCCCGATAGGGAACCTACATAATCCAAATGCCCGCTAGGGAACCTACATTGTCCAAGTGCCCGCTAGGCAACCCACATAGTCCAAGTGCCCGTTAGTTAACCTAGATAATCCAAGTGCCCACTAGGGGACGTACATAGTCCAAGTGCCCGCTAGGTAACCTACATAGTCCAAGTTCCCGATGGTAACCTAAATAGTCCAAATGCCCGCTAGGGAAACTACATAGTCCAAGTGCCTGCTAGTTAACCTAGATATTCCAAGTGCCTGCAAGTAAACCTACATAATCTTTGGGCCCGCTAGTTAACGTACATAGTCCAAGGGCCCTATAGTTAACCTAGATCGTGCAAGTGTCCGCTAGTTAACCTACATAGTCCACGTGCCTGCTAGGTAACCTAGATAGTCCAAGTGACCGCTAGGCATCCTTCATAATCCAAGTGCCTGCTAGGTAACCTAGATAGTCCAAGTGCCCGCTAGTTAACCTAGATAGTCCTAGTGCCCGTTAGTTAACCTAGATACTCCAAGTGCCCCCTAGGGGACGTACGTAGACCAAGTGCCCGCTAGTTAACCTACATAGTACAAGGTCCGTTAGTTAACCTAGATAGTCCAAGTGCCCGCTAGTTAACCTAGATAGTCCAAGTGCCCGCTAGTTGACCTAGATAGTCCAAGTGCCCGCTAGTTAACCTAGATAGTCCAAGTGCCCGCTAGTTAACCTAGAGAGTCCTAGTGCCCGTTAGTTAACCTAGATAGTCCAAGTGCCCAATAGGGGATGTACATAGACCAAGTGCCCGCTAGTTAACCTACATAGTGCAAGGGCCCGCTAGTTAACCTAGATCGTGCAAGTGTCCACTAGTTAACCTACATAGTCCAAGTGCCTGCTAGGTAACCTAGATAGTCCAAGTGCCCGCTAGTTAACCTAGATAGTCCAAGTGCACACAAGGGGATGTACATAGTCCAAGTGCCCGCTAGTTATCGTACATAGTCCAAGGTCCGTTAGTTAACCTAGATAGTCCAAGTGCCCGCTAGTTAACCTACATAGTACAAGGGCCCGCTAGTTGACCTAGATAGTCAAAGTGCCCGCTAGTTAACTTAAGTAGTAAAAATGTCCGATAGGGATCCTACATAGTCCAAATGCCCGCTAGTTAACCTAGACAGTCCAATTCCCCACTAGTTAACCTAGACAGTCCAAGTACCCGATAGGGAACCTACATAGTCCAAGTGCCCGCTAGGGAACCTACATCGTCAAGTGCTCACTAGGAAACCTACATAGTCCAAGTGCCCGTTAATTAACCTAGATAGTCAAAGTGCCTGCTAGGTAACCTAAATTGTCCAAGTGCCCGCTAGGGAACCTACATAGTCCAAGTGCCCGCTAGGTAACCTAGATAGTCCAATTTCCCGTTAGCTAACCTAGATAATCGAAGTGTTCGCTAGTTAACCTACATAATCCAAGTGCCCGTTCGTTAACCTAGATAGGCCAAGTGCCTGCTAGGTAACCTAGACATTCCAAGTGCACGCTAGGTTACCTACATAGTCCAAGTTCACTTTCGTTAACCTAGATAGTCCAAGTGCCCGCTGGTAACCTACATAGTCCAAGGGCCCGCTGGGTAACCTTGATAGTCCTAGTGCCTTCTAGTTAACCTACATAGTCAAAGTGCCCGCTAGGTAACCTATATAGTCCAAGTGCCCACTAGGTAACCTAAGTAATCCAAATGCCCGCTAGGAAAACTACATAGTCCAAGTGCCCGCTAGTTAACCTAGATAGTCCAAGTGCCCGCTAGTAAACCTAGATAGTCCAAGGGCACGCTAGTTAATCTAGATAGTCCAAGTGCCCTCTTGTTAACCTTGATAGTCCAAGTGCCCGCTAGTAAACGTAGATAGTCCAAGTGCCCGCTAGTTAACCTAGATAGTCCAAGTGCCCGCTAGTTAACCTAGATAGTCCAAGGGCCCGCTAGTTAATATAGATAGTCCAAGTACCCGCTAGGGTATGTACATAGTTCAAGTGCCCGCTAGGTAACCTAGATTGTCCAAGTGTCCGCTAGTTAACCTACATAGTCCAAGTGCCCGCTAGGTAACCTAGATAGTCCAAGGTCCTGCTAGTTAACCTACATAGTCCAATGCCCGATAGGGAACCTACATAGTCCAAGTGCCCGCTGAGGAACCTACATAGTCCAAGTGCCCGTTAGGGAACATAGATAGTCCAAGTACTCATAGGGAACCTATATAGTCCAAGTGCCCCCTAGGGAACCTACATAGTCAAAGTGCCCGCTAGGGAACCTGCATTGTGCAAGTGCCCGCTAGTTAACCTAGATAGTCCAAGTGCCCGCTAGGTTACCTAGACAGTCCAAGTGCCCGCTAGTTAACTTACATAGTCCAAGTGCCCGATAGGCAACCTACATAATCCAAGTGCCCGATAGGGAACCTACATAATCCAAGTTCCCGCTAGTTAACCTACATAGTGCATGGGCCCGCTAGTTAACCTAGATCGTGCAAGTGTCCGCTAGATAACCTGCATAGTCCACGTCCCTGCTAGGTAACCTAGATAGTCCAAGTGCCCGCTAGGCATCCTTCAAAATCCAAGTGCCTGCTAGGTAACCAAGATAGTCCAAGTGCCCGCTAGTTAACCTAGATAGTCCTAGTGCCCGTTAGTTAACCTAGATAGACCATGTGCCCACTAGTTAACCTACATAGTCCAAGGTCAGCTAGTTAACCTAGATGGTCCAAGTGCCCGGTAGTTAACCTACATAGTCCAAGGTCAGCTAGTTAACCTAGATAGTCCAAGTGCCCGCTAGTTAACTTACATAGTCCAAGAACCCGCTAGTTAACCTAGATATTCCAAGTTCCCGCTAGTTTACCTACATAGTCCAAGGGCCCGCTAGTTAACCTAGATATTCCAAGTGCCCGCTAGTTAACCTAGATCGTCCAAGTGTCCGCTAGTTAACCTACATAGTCCAAGTTCCCGTTAGGTAACCTAGATAGTACAAGTGCCCGCAAGGTAACCTACATAGTACAAGTACCCGCTAGGTAACCTAGATATTCCAAGTTCCTCTTAGCTAACCTAGATAATCCAAGTGCCCGATAGGTAACCTACATAGTCCAAGTGCCCTTTCGTTAACCTAGATAGTCAAAGTGCCCGCTAGGTAACCTAGACAGTCCAAGTGCCCGCTAGGTTACCTACATAGTCCAAGTGCCCGTTCGTTAACCTAGATAGTCCAAGTGCCCGCTAGGTTACCTAGTCAGTCCAAGTGCCCGCTAGTTAACCTACATAGTCCAAGTGCCCGATAGAGGACCTACATAATCCAAATGCCCGCTAGGGAACCTACATTGTCCAAGTGCCCGCTAGGCAACCCACATAGTCCAAGTGCCCGTTAGTTAACCTAGATAATCCAAGTGCCCACTAGGGGACGTACATAGTCCAAGTGCCCGCTAGGTAACCTACATAGTCCAAGTTCCCGATGGTAACCTAAATAGTCCAAATGCCCGCTAGGGAAACTACATAGTCCAAGTGCCTGCTAGTTAACCTAGATATTCCAAGTGCCTGCAAGTAAACCTACATAATCCATGGGCCCGCTAGTTAACGTACATAGTCCAAGGGCCCTATAGTTAACCTAGATCGTGCAAGTGTCCGCTAGTTAACCTACATAGTCCACGTGCCTGCTAGGTAACCTAGATAGTCCAAGTGACCGCTAGGCATCCTTCATAATCCAAGTGCCTGCTAGGTAACCTAGATAGTCCAAGTGCCCGCTAGTTAACCTAGATAGTCCTAGTGCCCATTAGTTAACCTAGATACTCCAAGTGCCCCTAGGGGACGTACGTAGACCAAGTGCCCACTAGTTAACCTACATAGTACAAGGTCCGTTAGTTAACCTAGATAGTCCAAGTGCCCGCTAGTTAACCTAGATAGTCCAAGTGCCCGCTAGTTGACCTAGATAGTCCAAGTGCCCACTAGTTAACCTAGATAGTCCAAGTGCCCGTTAGTTAACCTACAGAGTCCTAGTGCCCGTTAGTTAACCTAGATAGTCCAAGTGCCCAATAGGGGACGTACATAGACCAAGTGCCCGCTAGTTAACCTACATAGTGCAAGGGCCCGCTAGTTAACCTAGATCGTGCAAGTGTCCACTAGTTAACCTACATAGTCCAAGTGCCTGCTAGGTAACCTAGATAGTCCAAGTGCCCGCTAGTTAACCTAGATAGTCCAAGTGCACACAAGGGGATGTACATAGTCCAAGTGCCCGCTAGTTATCCTACATAGTCCAAGGTCCGTTAGTTAACCTAGATAGTCCAAGTGCCCGCTAGTTAACCTACATAGTACAAGGGCCCGCAGGTTGACCAAGATAGTCAAAGTGCCCGCTAGTTAACTTAAGTAGTAAAAATGTCCGATAGGGATCCTACATAGTCCAAATGCCCGCTAGTTAACCTAGACAGTCCAATTCCCCACTAGTTAACCAAGACAGTCCAAGTACCCGATAGGGAACCTACATAGTCCAAGTGCCCGCTAGGGAACCTACATCGTCAAGTGCTCACTAGGAAACCTACATAGTCCAAGTGCCTGTTAATTAACCTAGATAGTCAAAGTGCCTGCTAGGTAACCTAAATTGTCCAAGTGCCCGCTAGGGAACCTACATAGTCCAAGTGCCCGCTAGGTAACCTAGAAAGTCCAATTTCCCGTTAGCTAACCTAGATAATCGAAGTGTTCGCTAGTTAACCTACATAATCCAAGTGCCCGTTCGTTAACCTAGATAGGCCAAGTGCCTGCTAGGTAACCTAGACATTCCAAGTGCACGCTAGGTTACCTACATAGTCCAAGTTCACTTTCGTTAACCTAGATAGTCCAAGTGCCCGCTGGTAACCTACATAGTCCAAGGGCCCGCTGGGTAACCTTGATAGTCCTAGTGCCTTCTAGTTAACCTACATAGTCAAAGTGCCCGCTAGGTAACCTATATAGTCCAAGTGCCCACTAGGTAACCTAAGTAATCCAAATGCCCGCTAGGGAAACTACATAGTCCAAGTGCCCGCTAGTTAACCTAGATAGTCCAAGTGCCCGCTAGTAAACCTAGATAGTCCAAGGGCACGCTAGTTAATCTAGATAGTCCAAGTGCCCTCTAGTTAACCTAGATAGTCCAAGTGTCCGCTAGTTAACTTAGATAATCCAAGTGCCCGCTAGTTAACCTACATAGTCCAAGTCCCTCTAGTTAACCTAGAGAGTCCAAGTGCCCGCTAGGGGACGTACATAGTCCAAGTGCCTGCTAGGTAACCTAGATAGTCCAAGTGCCCGCTAGGGTATGTACATATTCAAGTGCCCGCTAGGTAACCTAGATTGTACAAGTATCCGCTAGGTAACCTACATAGTCCAAGTGCCCGCTAGGTAACCTAGATAGTCCAAGGGCCTGCTAGTTAACCTACATAGTACAATGCCCGATAGGGAACCTACATAGTCCAAGTGCCCACTGAGGAACCTACATAGTCCAAGTGCCCGATAGGGAACCTATATAGTCCAAGTGCCCGTTAGGGAACCTAGATAGTCCAAGTGCCCATAGGGAACTTATATAGTCCAAGTGCCCGCTAGGGAACCTACATAGTCAAAGTGCCCTCTAGGGAACCTGCATTGTGCAAGTGCCCGTTAGTTAACCTAGATAGTCCAAGTGCCCGCTAGTTAACCTACATAGTCCTAGTGCCCGCTAGGTAACCTAGATAGTCCATGGGCCTGCTAGTTAACCTACATAGTCCAATGCCCGAGAGGGAACCTACATAGTCCAAGTGCCCGCTGAGGAACCTACATAGTCCAAGTGCCCGATAGGGAACCTATATATTCCAAGTGCCCGTTAGGGAACCTACATAGTCAAAGTGCCCGCTAGGGAACCTGCATTGTGCAAGTGCCCGTTAGTTAACCTAGATAGTCCAAGTGCCCGATAGTTAACCTACATAGTCCAAGGTCAGCTAGTTAACCTAGATAGTCCAAGTGCCCGCTAGTTAACCTACATAGTCCAAGGTCAGCTAGTTAACCTAGATAGTCCAAGTGCCCGCTAGTTAACCTACATAGTCCAAGTTCCCGTTAGGTAACCTAGATAGTATATGTGCCCGCAAGGTAACCTACATAGTCCAAGTGCCCGCTAGGTAACCTAGATAGTCCAATGCCCGTTACCTAACCTAGATAGTCCAATTGCCCGCTATGCAACATACATAGTCCAAGTGCCCGTTGGTTAACCTAGAAGTCCAAGTGCCCGCTAGGTAACCTAGACTGTCCAAGTACACGCTAGGTTACCTACATAGTCCAAATTCCCGTTCGGTAACCTAGACAGTCCAAGTGCCCGCTAGTTAACCTACATAGTCCAAGTGCCCGCTAGGTAACCTAGATAGTCCAAGTGCCCGCTAGGTAACTTACATAGTCCAAGTGCCCGCTAGGTCACCTAGATAGTCCAAGTGCCCCTTCGTTAACCTAGATAGTCCAATTGCCCGCTAGGTAACCTAGTTGTCCAAGTGTCCGCTAGGTTACCTACATAGTCCAAGGGCCCACCAGGGAACCTGCATTGTGCATGTGCCCGCTAGTTAACATAGATAGTCCAAGTGCCCGCTAGTTAATTTACATAGTGCAAGGTCAGCTAGTTAACCTAGATAGTCCAAGTGCACGCTAGTTAACCTAAATAGTCCAAGGGCCCGCTAGTTAACCTAGAAATTCCAAGTGTCCGCTAGTTAACCTACATAGTCCAAGTTCCCGTTAGGTAACCTAGATAGTACAGGTGCCCGCAAGGTTACCTACATAGTCCAAGTGCCCGCTAGGTAACCTAGATATTCCAAGTTCCTGTTAGCTAACCTAGATAATCCAAGTGCCCGCTAGGTAACATACATAATCCAAGTGCCCTTTCGTTAACCTAGATAGTCCAAGTGCCCGCTAGTTAACCTAGACTGTCCAATTGTCCGCTAGGTTACCTACATAGTCCAAGTGCACGTTCGTTAACCTAGATGGTCCAAGTGCCCGCTAGGTAACCTACATAGTCCAAGTTCCCGCTAGGTAACCTAGATAGTCCAATGCCCGTTACCTAACCTAGATAGTCCAATTGCCCGCTATGCAACATACATAGTCCAAGTGCCCGTTCGTTAACCTAGAAGTCCAAGTACCCGCTAGGTAACCTAGTCTGTCCAAGTTCACGCTAGGTTACCTACATAGTCCAAATGCCCGTTCGGTAACCTAGATAGTCCAAGTGCCCGCTAGTTAACCTACATAGTCCAAGTGCCGGCTAGGTAACCTAGATCGTCCAAGTGCCCGCTAGGCAACTTACATAGTCCAAGTGCCCGCTAGGTAACCTAGATAGTCCAAGTGCCCGAGCGTTAACGTAGAAAGTCCAATTGCCCGCTAGGTAACCTAGATCTCCAAGTGTCCGCTAGGTTACCTACATAGTCCAAGTGCCCGTTCGTTAACCTAGATAGTCCAAGTGCCCGCTAGGAAACCTACATAGTCCAAGGGCCAGCTAGGTAACCTAGATAGTCCAAGGGCCCGCTAGGTAACCTAGAGTCCAAGTGCTCGCTAGTTAACCTACATAGTCCAAGTGCCCGCTATGTAACCTAGATAGTCAAAGTGCCCGTTAAGTAACCTAGATAGTCCAAGTGCCCGCTAGGTAACTTACATTGTCCATGTTCCAGCTAGGTAACCTAGATAGTGCAAGTGCCCGTTACCTAACCTATATAGTCCAAGTGCCCGCTAAGCAACCTACATAGTCCAAGTGCCCGTTAGTTAACCTAGAAGTCCAAGTGCCCGCTAGGTAACCTAGACAGTCCAAGTGCCCGCTAGGTTACCTGCATATTCCAAGTGCCCGTTCGTTAACTTAGATAGTCCAAGTGCCCACTAGGTAACCTACATAGTCCAAGTGCCCGCTAGGTAAAATATATAGTCCAAATGCCCGCTAGCTAATCTAGATAGTCCAAGGGCCCGCTAGTTAACCTACATAGTCCAAGGGCTCACTTGTTAACTTTGATAGTCCAAGTGCCCGCTAGTTAACCTAGATCGTCCAAGTGCCCGGTAGTTAAACTAGATTGTCCAAGTGCCCGCTAGGGATCCTTCATAATCCAAGTGCCTGCTAGGTAACCTAGATAGTCCAAGGGCCCTCTAGTTAACCTAGATAGTCCAAGTGCCCGCTAGGGTACGTAGATAGTCCAAGTGCCCGCTAGGTAACCTAGATAGTCCAATTGCCCGTTAGCGAACCTAGATAGTCGAAGTGTCCGCTAGTTAACCTACATAGTACAAGTGCCCGTTCGTTAACCTAGATAGGCCAAGTGCCTGCTAGGTAACCAAGACAGTCCAAGTGCCCGTTAGGTTACCTACATAGTCCACGTGCACGTTCGTTAACCTAGATAGTCCAAGTGCCCGCTTGTAACCAACATAGTCCAAGGGCCCGCTGGGTAACCTTGATAGTCCAAGTGCCTTCTAGTTAACCTACATAGTCCAAGTGCCCGCTAGGTAACCTACATAGTCCAAGTGCCCACTAGGTAACCTAAGTAATCCAAATGCCCGCTAGGAAAACTACATAGTCCAAGTGCCCGCTAGTTAACCTAGATAGTCCAAGTGCCCGCTAGTAAACCTAGATAGTCCAAAGGCCCGCTAGTTAATCTAGATAGTCCAAGTGCCCTCTAGGGAACGTACATAGTCCAAGTGCCTGCTAGGTATCCTAGATAGTCCAAGTGCCCGCTAGGGTATGTACATAGTTCAAGTGCCCGCTAGGTAACCTAGATTGTCCAAGTGTCCGCTAGTTAACCTACATAGTCCAAGTGCCCGCTGAGGAACCTACATAGTCCAAGTGCCCCATAGGGAACCTATATATTCCAAGTGCCCGTTAGGGAACCTACATAGTCAAAGTGCCCGCTAGGGAACCTGCATTGTGCAAGTGCCCGTTAGTTAACCTAGATAGTCCAAGTGCCCGCTAGTTAACCTACATAGTCCAAGGTCAGCTAGTTAACCTAGATATTCCAAGATTCCGCTAGTTAACCTACATAGTCCAAGTTCCCGTTAGGTAACCTAGATAGTATAAGTGGCCACAAGGTAACGTACATAGTCCAAATGCCCGCTAGGTAACCTAGATAGTCCAATGCCCGTTACCTAACCTAGATAGTCTAATTGCCCGCTATGCAACATACATAGTCCAAGTGGCCGTTCGTTAACCTAGAAGTCCAAGTGCCCGCTAGGTAACCTAGACTGTCCAAGTTCACGCTGGGTTACCTACATAGTCCAAATGCCCGTTCGGTAACCTAGATAGTCCAATTGCCCGCTAGTTAACCTACATAGTCCAAGTGCCCGCTAGGTAACCTAGATAGTCCAAGTGCCCGCTAGGTAACTTACATAGTCCAAGTGCCCGCTAGGTGACCTAGATAGTCCAAGTGCCCGTTCGTTAACCTAGATAGTCCAATTGCCCGCTAGATAACCTAGATGTCCAAGTGTCCGCTAGGTTACCTACATAGTCCAAGTGCCCGCTAGGGAACCTACATTGTCAAAGTGCCCGCTAGGGAACCTGCATTGTGCTAGTGCCCGCTAGTTAACCTAGATAGTTCAAGTGCCCGCTAGCTAACCTACATAGTGCAAGGTCAGCTACTTAACCTAAATAGTCCATTGGCCCGCTAGTTAACCTAGATATTCCAATTGTCTGCTAGTTAACCTACATATTCCAAGTTCCCGTTAGGTAACCTAGATATTCCAAGTTCCTGTTAGCTAACCTAGATAATCCAAGTGCCCGCTAGGTAACCTACATAATCCAAGTGCCCTTTCGTTAACCTAGATAGTCCAAGTGCCCGCTAGGTAACCTAGACTGTCCAATTGTCTGCTAGGTTACCTACATAGTCCAAGTGCACGTTCGTTAACCTAGATAGTCCAAGTTCCCGCTAGTTAACCTACATAGTCCAAGTGCCCGCTAGGTTACCTAGATAGTCCAAGTGCCCGCTAGGCAACTTACATAGTCCAAGTGCCCGCTAGGTAACCTAGATTGTCCAAGTGCCCGTTCAATAACCTAGATAGTCCAATTGCCCGCTAGGTAACCTAGATCTCCAAGTGTCCGCTAGGTTACCTACATAGTCCAAGTGCCCGTTCATTAACCTAGATAGTCCAAGTGCCCGCTAGGAAACCTACATAGTCCAAGGGCCCGCTAGGTAACCTACATAATCCATCGCCCGCTAGGTAACCTAGACTGTCCAAGTGCCCGCTAGGTTACCTACATAGTCCAAGTGCCCGTTCGTTAACCTAGATAGTCCAAGTGCCCGCTAGGAAACCTACATAGTCCAAGGGCCCGCTAGGCAACCTAGATAGTCCAAGTGCCCGCTAGGTAACCTATAGTACAAGTGCTCGCTAGTTAACCTACATAGTCCAAGTGCCCGTTATGTAACCTAGATAGTCAAAGTGCCCGTTAAGTAACCTAGATAGTCCAAGTGCCCGCTAGGTAACTTACATTGTCCATGTTCCAGCTAGGTAACCTAGATAGTGCAAGTGCCCGTTACCTAACCTATATAGTCCAAGTGCCCGCTAAGCAACCTACATAGTCCAAGTGCACGTTAGTTAACCTATTAGTCCAAGTGCCCGCTAGGTAACATAGACAGTCCAAGTGCCCGGTAGGTTACCTGCATATTCCAAGTGCCCGTTCGTTAACTTAGATAGTCCAAGTGCCCACTAGGTAACCTACATAGTCCAAGGGCCCACTAGGTAACCTATGTAGTCCAAGTGCCCGCTAGGTAACCTAGATAGTCCAAGGGCCCGCTAGTTAACCTACATAGTCCAAGGGCTCACTTGTTAACTTTGATAGTCCAAGTGCCCGCTAGTTAACCTAGATCGTCCAAGTGCCCGATAGTTAAACTAGATTGTCCAAGTGCCCGCTAGGGATCCTTCATAATCCAAGTGCCTGCTAGGTAACCTAGATAGTCCAAGGGCCCTCTAGTTAACCTAGATAGTCCAAGTGCCCGCTAGGGTACGTAGATAGTCCAAGTGCCCGCTAGGTAACCTAGATAGTCCAATTGCCCGTTAGCGAACCTAGATAGTCGAAGTGTCCGCTAGTTAACCTACATAGTCCAAGTGCCCGTTCGTTAACCTAGATAGGCCAAGTGCCTGCTAGGTAACCTAGACAGTCCACGTGCCCGCTAGGTTACCTACATAGTCCAAGTGCACGTTCGTTAACCTAGATAGTCCAAGTGCCCGCTTGTAACCTACATAGTCCAAGGGCCCGCTGGGTAACCTTGATAGTCCAAGTGCCTTCTAGTTAACCTACATAGTCCAAGTGCCCGCTAGGTAACCTACATAGTCCAAGTGCCCACTAGGTAACCTAAGTAATCCAAATGCCCGCTAGGAAAACTACATAGTCCAAGTGCCCGCTAGTT
Organism: Tenrec ecaudatus; assembly: GCF_050624435.1. Lineage (NCBI taxonomy): Eukaryota > Metazoa > Chordata > Mammalia > Afrosoricida > Tenrecidae > Tenrec > Tenrec ecaudatus. The sequence continues at coordinate 1,135,706 of NW_027457614.1, forward strand.
AACCTAGATAGTCCAAGTGCCCTGTAGTTAACCTAGATAGTCCAAGTGCCCGCTAGTTAACTTAGATAATCCAAGTACCCGCTAGGTAACCTACATAGTCCAAGTCCCTCTATTTAAACTAGATAGTCTAAGTGCACGCTAGGGGACGTACATAGTCCAAGTGCCTGCTAGGTAACCTAGATAGTCCAAGTGCCCGCTAGGGTATGTACAGAGTTCAAGTGCCCGCTAGGTAACCTAGATTGTCCAAGTGTCCGCTAGTTAACCTACATAGTCCAAGTGCCCGCTAGGTAACCTAGATAATCCAAGGGCCTGCTAGTTAACCTACATAGTCCAATGCCCGATAGGGAACCTACATAGTCCAAGTGCCCGCTGAGGAACCTACATAGTCCAAGTGCCCGATAGGGAACCTATATATTCCAAGTGCCCGTTAGGGAACCTACATAGTCAAAGTGCCCGCTAGGGAACCTGCATTGTGCAAGTGCCTGTTAGTTAACCTAGATAGTCCATGTGCTCGCTAGTTAACCTACATAGTCCAAGGTAAGCTAGTTAACCTAGATATTCCAAGTGTCCGCTAGTTAACCTACATAGTCCAAGTTCCCGTTAGGTAACCTAGATAGTATAAGTGCCCGCAAGGTAACCTACATAGTCCAAATGCCCGCTAGGTAACCTAGATAGTCCAATGCCGATTACCTAACCTAGATAGTCCAATTGCCCGCTATGCAACATACATAGTCCAAGTGCCCATTCGTTAACCTAGAAGTCCAAGTGCCCGCTAGATAACCTAGACTGTCCAAGTTCACGCTAGGTTACCTACATAGTCCAAATGCCCGTTCGGTAACCTAGATAGTCCAAGTGCCCGCTAGGAAACCTACATAGTCCAAGGGCCCGCTAGGCAACCTAGATAGTCCAAGTGCCCGCTAGGTAACCTATAGTACAAGTGCTCGCTAGTTAACCTACATAGTCCAAGTGCCCGCTATGTAACCTAGATAGTCAAAGTGCCCGTTAAGTAACCTAGATAGTCCAAGTGCCCGCTAGGTAACTTACATTGTCCATGTTCCAGCTAGGTAACCTAGATAGTGCAAGTGCCCGTTACCTAACCTATATAGTCCAAGTGCCCGCTAAGCAACCTACATAGTCCAAGTGCACGTTAGTTAACCTATTAGTCCAAGTGCCCGCTAGGTAACATAGACAGTCCAAGTGCCCGGTAGGTTACCTGCATATTCCAAGTGCCCGTTCGTTAACTTAGATAGTCCAAGTGCCCACTAGGTAACCTACATAGTCCAAGGGCCCACTAGGTAACCTATGTAGTCCAAGTGCCCGCTAGGTAACCTAGATAGTCCAAGGGCCCGCTAGTTAACCTACATAGTCCAAGGGCTCACTTGTTAACTTTGATAGTCCAAGTGCCCGCTAGTTAACCTAGATCGTCCAAGTGCCCGATAGTTAAAGTAGATTGTCCAAGTGCCCGCTAGGGATCCTTCATAATCCAAGTGCCTGCTAGGTAACCTAGATAGTCCAAGGGCCCTCTAGTTAACCTAGATAGTCCAAGTGCCCGCTAGGGTACGTAGATAGTCCAAGTGCCCGCTAGGTAACCTAGATAGTCCAATTGCCCGTTAGCGAACCTAGATAGTCGAAGTGTCCGCTAGTTAACCTACATAGTCCAAGTGCCCGTTCGTTAACCTAGATAGGCCAAGTGCCTGCTAGGTAACCTAGACAGTCCACGTGCCCGCTAGGTTACCTACATAGTCCAAGTGCACGTTCGTTAACCTAGATAGTCCAAGTGCCCGCTTGTAACCTACATAGTCCAAGGGCCCGCTGGGTAACCTTGATAGTCCAAGTGCCTTCTAGTTAACCTACATAGTCCAAGTGCCCGCTAGGTAACCTACATAGTCCAAGTGCCCACTAGGTAACCTAAGTAATCCAAATGCCCGCTAGGAAAACTACATAGTCCAAGTGCCCGCTAGTTAACCTAGATAGTCCAAGTGCCCTGTAGTTAACCTAGATAGTCCAAGTGCCCGCTAGTTAACTTAGATAATCCAAGTACCCGCTAGGTAACCTACATAGTCCAAGTCCCTCTATTTAAACTAGATAGTCTAAGTGCACGCTAGGGGACGTACATAGTCCAAGTGCCTGCTAGGTAACCTAGATAGTCCAAGTGCCCGCTAGGGTATGTACAGAGTTCAAGTGCCCGCTAGGTAACCTAGATTGTCCAAGTGTCCGCTAGTTAACCTACATAGTCCAAGTGCCCGCTAGGTAACCTAGATAATCCAAGGGCCTGCTAGTTAACCTACATAGTCCAATGCCCGATAGGGAACCTACATAGTCCAAGTGCCCACTGAGGAACCTACATAGTCCAAGTGCCCGATAGGGAACCTATATATTCCAAGTGCCCGTTAGGGAACCTACATAGTCAAAGTGCCCGCTAGGGAACCTGCATTGTGCAAGTGCCTGTTAGTTAACCTAGATAGTCCATGTGCCCGCTAGTTAACCTACATAGTCCAAGGTAAGCTAGTTAACCTAGATATTCCAAGTGTCCGCTAGTTAACCTACATAGTCCAAGTTCCCGTTAGGTAACCTAGATAGTATAAGTGCCCGCAAGGTAACCTACATAGTCCAAATGCCCGCTAGGTAACCTAGATAGTCCAATGCCGATTACCTAACCTAGATAGTCCAATTGCCCGCTATGCAACATACATAGTCCAAGTGCCCATTCGTTAACCTAGAAGTCCAAGTGCCCGCTAGATAACCTAGACTGTCCAAGTTCACGCTAGGTTACCTACATAGTCCAAATGCCCGTTCGGTAACCTAGATAGTCCAAGTGCCCCCTAGGTAACTTACATAGTCCAAGTGCCCGCTAGGTCACCTAGATAATCCAAGTACCCCTTAGCTAACCTAGATAGTCCAAGTGCCCGCTAGGTAACCTCCATAGTCCAAGTGCCCGTTCATTAACCTAGATAGTCCATGTGCCCGCTAGTTAACCTACATAGTGCAAGGTCAGCTAGTTAACCTACATAGTCCACGGGCCCGCTAGTTAACCTAGATATTCCAAGTGTCCGCTATTTAACCTACATAGTCCAAGTTCCCGTTAGGTAACCTAGATAGTACATGTGCCCGCAAGGTTACCTACATAGTCCATATGCCCGCTAGGTAACCTAGATATTCCAAGATCCTGTTAGCTAATCTAGATAATCCAAGTGCCCGCTAGGTAACCTCTATAATCCAAGTGCCCTTACATTAACCTAGATAGTCCAAGTGCCCGCTACTTAACCTAGACTATCCAATTGTCCGCTAGGTTACCTACATAGTCCAAGTGCACGTTCGTTAACCTAGATAGTCCAAGTGCCCGCTAGGTAACCTACATAGTCCAAGTTCCCGCTAGGTAACCTAGATAGTCCAATGCCCGTTACCTAACCTAGATAGTCCAATTCGCTCTATGCAACATACATAGTCCAAGTGCCCGTTCGTTAACCTAGAAGTCCAAGTGCCCGCTAGGTAACCTAGTCTGTCCAAGTTCACGCTAGGTTACCTACATAGTCCAAATGCCCGTTCGGTAACCTAGATAGTCCAAGAACCCGCTAGTTAACCTACATAGTCCAAGTGCCCGCTAGGTAACCTAGATAGTCCAAGTGCCCGCTAGGCAACTTACATAGTCCAAGTGCCCGCTAGGTAACCTAGATAGTCCAAGTGCCCGTTCTTTAACCTAGATAGTCCAAGTGCCCGCTAGGAAACCTACATAGTCCAAGGGCCCGCTAGGTAACCTAGATAATCCAAGTGCCCGCTAGGTAACCTAGACTGTCCATGTGCCCGCTAGGTTACCTACATAGTCCAAGTGCCCGTTCGTTAACCTAGATAGTCCAAGTGCCCGCTAGGAAACCTACATAGTCCAACGGCCCGCTAGGTAACCTAGATAGTCCAAGTGCCCGTTAAGTAACCTAGATAGTCCAAGTGCCCGCTAGGTAACTTACATTGTCCATGTTATAGCTAGGTAACCTAGATAGTGCAAGTGCCCGTTACCTAATATATATAGTCCTAGTGCCCGCTAAGCAACCTACATAGTCCAAGTGCCCGTTAGTTAACCTAGAAGTCCAGGTGCCCGCTATGTAACCTAGACAGTCCAAGTGCCCGCTAGGTTACCTGCATATTCCAAGAGCCCGTTCGTTAACTTAGATAGTCCAAGTGCCCACTAGGTAACCTACATAGTCCAAGTGCCCGCTAGGTAACCTATATTTTCCTGGTGCCCGCTAGGTAACCTAGATAGTCCAAGGGCCCGCTAGTTAACCTACATAGTCCAAGGGCTCACTTGTTAACTCTGATAGTCCAAGTGCCCGCTAGTTAACTTAGATCGTCCAAGTGCCCGATAGTTAAACTAGATTGTCCAAGTGCCCGCTAGGGATCCTTCATAATCCAAGTGCCTGCTAGGTAACCTAGATAGTCCAAGTGCCCGCTAGGGTACGTAGATAGTCCAAGTGCCCGCTAGGTAACCTAGATAGTCCAATTGCCCATTAGCGAACCTAGATAGTCGAAGTGTCTGCTAGTTAACCTACATAGTCCAAATGCCCGTTCGTTAACCTTGATAGGCCAAGTGCCTGCTAGGTAACCTAGACAGTCCAAGTGCCCGCTAGGTTACCTACATAGTCCAAGGGCACGTTCGTTAACCTAGATAGTCCAAGTGCCCGCTGGTAACCTACATAGTCCAAGGGCCCGCTAGGTAACCTTGATAGGCCAAGTGCCTTCTAGTTAACCTACATAGTCCAATAGCCCACTAGGTAACCTAAGTAATCCAAATGCCCGCTAGGGAAACTACATAGTCCAAGTGCCCGCTGGTTAACCTAGATAGTCCAAGTGCCCGCTAGTAAACCTAGATAGTCCAAGGGCCCGCTAGTTAATCTAGATAGTCCAAGTGCCCGCTAGTTAACCTAGATAGTCCAAGTGCCCGCTAGTTAACCTAGATAGTCCAAGGGCCCGCTAATTAATATAGATAGTCCAAGTGCCCGCTAGGGTACGTACATAGTCCAAGTGTCCGCTAGATAACCTAGATAGTCCAAGTGCCCGCTAGGGTATGTACATAGTTCAAGTGCCCGCTAGGTAACCTAGATTGTCCAAGTGTCCGCTAGTTAACCTACATAGTCCAAGTGCCCGCTAGGTAACCTAGATAGTCCAAGGCCCTGCTAGTTAACCTACATAGTCCAATGCCCGATAGGGAACCTACATAGTCCAAGTGCCCGCTGAGGAACCTACATAGTCCAAGTGCCCGATAGGGCACCTATATATTCCAAGGGCCCGTTAGGGAACATAGATAGTCCAAGTGCCCATAGGGAACCTATATAGTCCAAGTGCCCCCTAGGAACCTACATAGTCAAAGTGCCCGCTAGGGAACCTGCATTATAACCTAGATAGTCCAAGTGCCCGCTAGGTTACCTAGACAGTTCAAGTGCCCGCTAGTTAAGCTACATAGTCCAAGTGCCCGATAGGGAACCTACATAATCCAAGTGCCCGATAGGGAACCTACATAATCCAAGTTCCCGCTAGTTAACCTACATAGTGCAAGGGCCCGCTAGTTAACCTAGATCGTGCAAGTGTCCGCTAGATAACCTGCATAGTCCACGTGCCTGCTAGGTAACCTAGAGAGTCCAAGTGCCCGCTAGGCATCCTTCAAAATCCAAGTGCCTGCTAGGTAACCAAGATAGTCCAAGTGCCCGCTAGTTAACCTAGATAGTCCTAGTGCCCGTTAGTTAACCTAGATAGTCCATGTGCCCACTAGTTAACCTACATAGTCCAAGGTCAGCTAGTTAACCTAGATGGTCCAAGTGCCCGCTAGTTAACCTACATAGTCCAAGGTCAGCTGGTTAACCTAGATAGTCCAAGTGCCCGCTAGTTAACTTACATAGACCAAGAACCCGCTAGTTAACCTAGATATTCCAAGTTCCCGCTAGTTAACCTACATAGTCCAAGGGCCCGCTAGTTAACCTAGATATTCCAAGTGCCCGCTAGTTAACCTAGATCGTCCAAGTGTCCGCTAGTTAACCTACATAGTCCAAGTTCCCGTTAGGTAACCTAGATAGTACAAGTGCCCGCAAGGTAACCTACATAGTCCAAGTACCCGCTAGGTAACCTAGATATTCCAAGTTCCTGTTAGCTAACCTAGATAATCCAAGTGCCCGATAGGTAACCTACATAGTCCAAGTGCCCTTTCGTTAACCTAGATAATCACAGTGCCCGCTAGGTTACCTACATAGTCCAAGTGCCCGTTCGTTAACCTAGATAGTCCAAGTGCCCGCTAGGTTACCTAGACAGTCCAAGTGCCCGCTAGTTAACCTAGATATTCCAAGTGCCCGCTACTTAACCTAGATCGTCCAAGTGTCCGCTAGTTAACCTACATAGTCCAAGTTCCCGTTAGGTAACCTAGATAGTACAAGTGCCCGCAAGGTAACCTACATAGTCCAAGTACCTGCTAGGTAACCTAGATATTCCAAGTTCCTGTAGGCTAACCTAGATAATCCAAGTGCCCGATAGGTAACCTACATAGTCCAAGTGCCCTTTCGTTAACCTAGATAGTCAAAGTGCCCGCTAGGTAACCTAGACAGTCCAAGTGCCCGCTAGGTTACCTACATAGTCCAAGTGCCCGTTCGTTAACCTAGATAGTCCAAGTGCCCGCTAGGTTACCTAGACAGTCCAAGTGCCCGCTAGTTAACCTACATAGTCCAAGTGCCCGATAGGGAACCTACATAATCCAAATGCCCGCTAGGGAACCTACATAGTCCAAGTGCCCGCTAGGCAACCCACATAGTCCAAGTGCCCGTTATAACCTAGATAATCCAAGTGCCCACTAGGGGACGTACATAGTCCTAGTGCCCGCTAGGTAACCTACATAGTCCAAGTTCCCAATGGTAACCTAAATAGTCCAAATGCCCGCTAGGGAAACTACATAGTCCAAGTGCCTGCTAGTTAACCTAGATAGTCCAAGTGCCTGCAAGTAAACCTACATAATCCATGGGCCCGCTAGTTAACGTACATAGTCCAAGGGCCCGCTAGTTAACCTAGATCGTGCAAGTGTCCGCTAGTTAACCTACATAGTCCACGTGCCTGCTAGGTAACCTAGATAGTCCAAGTGACCGCTAGGCATCCTTCATAATCCAAGTGCCTGCTAGGTAACCTAGATAGTCCAAGTGCCCGCTAGTTAACCTAGATAGTCCTAGTGCCCGTTAGTTAACTTAGATAGTCCAAGTGCCCACTAGGGGACGTACATAGACCAAGTGCCCGCTAGTTAACCTACATAGAACAATGTCCGTTAGTTAACCTAGATAGTCCAAGTGCCCGCTAGTTAACCTACATAGGACAAGGGCCCGCTAGTTGACCTAGATAGTCCAAGTGCCCGCTAGTTAACCTAGATAGTCCAAGTGCCCGCTAGTTAACCTAGATAGTCCAAGTGCCCGCTAGTTAACCTACATAGTCCAAGGTCCGTTAGTTGACCTAGATAGTCCTAGTGCCCGCTAGTTAACCTAGATAGTCCAAGTGCCCACTAGGTAACCTAAGTAATCCAAATGTCCGATAGGGATCCTACATAGTCCAAGTGCCCGCTAGTTAACCTACATAGTCCAAGTGCCCGTTCGTTAACCTAGATAGTCAAAGTGCCCGGTATGTAACCTAGACAGTCAAGTGCCCGCTAGGTTACCTACATAGTCCAATTGCCCGTTCGTTAACCTAGATAGTCCAAGTGCCCGCTAGGTTACGTAGACAGTCCAAGTGCCCGCTAGTTAACCTACATAGTCCAAGTGCCCGATAGGGAACCTACATAATCCAAGTGCCCAATAGGGAACCTACATAATCCAAGTGCCCGCTAGGGAACCTACATAGTCCAAGTGCCCGCTAGGCAACCTACATAGTCCAAGTACCCGTTAGTTAACCTAGATAGTCCAAGTGCCCACTAGGGGATGTACATAGTCCAAGTGCCCGCTAGGTAACCTACATAGTCCAAGTTCCCGATGGTAACCTAAATAGTCCAAATGCCCGCCGGGACACTACAGAGTCCAAGTGCCTGCTAGTTAACCTAGATAGTCCAAGTGCCTGCTAGTAAACCTACATAATCCATGGGCCCGCTAGTTAACCTACATAGTGCAATGGCCCGCTAGTTAACCTAGATCGTGCAAGTGTCCCCTAGTTAACCTACATAGTCCACGTGCCCGCTATGTAACCTAGATAGTCCAAGTGCCTGCTAGGGATCCTTCATAATCTAAGTGTCTGCTAGGTAACCTAGATAGTCCAAGTGCCCGCTAGTTAACCTAGATAGTCCTAGTGCCCGATAGTTAACCTATATAGTCCAAGTGCCCACTAGGGGATGTACATAGTCCAAGGGCCTGCTAGTTAACCTACATAGTCCAAGGTCCGTTAGTTAACCTAGATAGTCCAAGTGCCCGCTAGTTAACCTAGATAGTCAAAGTGCCCGCTAGTTAACCTAAGTAGTACAAAGGTCCGATAGGGATCCTACATAGTCCAAGTGCCCGCTAGATAACCTACATAGTCCAAGTCCCCGCTAGGTAACCTAGACAGTCCAAGTGACCATTAGGTTACCTACATAGTCCAAGTGCCCGTTCGTTAACCTACATAGTCCAAGTTCATGCTAGGTAACGTAGATAGCCCAAGTGCCCGCTAGGAAACGTACATAGTACAAGTGCCCTCTAGGTAACCTAGATAATCCAAGTGCCCGCTAGTTAACCTACATAGTCCATGTGCCTGCCAAGTAAACTACATACTCCAAGTGCCCCCTAGGTAACCTAGACAGTCCAATTGCCCGCTAGTTAACCTAGACAGTCCAAGTACCCGATAGGGAACCTACATAGTCCAAGTGCCCACTAGGGAACCTACATAGTCCAAGTGCTCGCTAGGCAACCTACATAGTCCAAGTGCCCGTTAGTTAACCAAGATAGTCAAAGTGCCTGCTAGGTAACCTAAATAGTCCAAGTGCCCGCTAAGCATCCTTCAAAATCCAAGTGCCTGCTAGGTAACCAAGATAGTCCAAGTGCCCGCTAGTTAACCTAGATAGTCAAAGTGCCTGCTAGGTAACCTAAATAGTCCAAGTGCCCTCTAGGGAACCTACATAGTCCAAGTGCCTGCTAGGTAACCTAGATAGTCCAATTGCCGGTGAGCTAACCTAGATAGTCGAAGTGTCCGCTAGTTAACCTACATAGTCCAAGTGTCCGTTCATTAACCTAGATAGGCCAAGTGCCCGCTAGGTAACCTAGACAGTCCAAGTGCCCGCTAGGTTACCTACATAGTCCAAGTGCACGTTCGTTAACCTAGATAGTCCAAGTGCCCGCTGGAACCTACATAGTACAAGGGCCCGCTAGGTAACCTTGATAGTCCAAGTGCCTTCTAGTTAACCTAGATAGTCCAAGTGCCCGCTAGGTAACCTACATAATCCAAGTGCTCACTAGTTAACCTAAGTAATCCAAATGCCCGCTAGGGAAACTACATAGTCCAAGTGCCTGCTAGGTAACCTAGATAGTCTAATTGCCGGTGAGCTAACCTAGATAGTCGAAGTGTCCGCTAGTTAACCTACATAGTCCAAGTGTCCGTTCATTAACCTAGATAGGCCAAGTGCCCGCTAGGTAACCTAGACAGTCCAAGTGCCCGCTAGGTTACCTACATAGTCCAAGTGCACGTTCGTTAACCTAGATAGTCCAAGTGCCCGCTGGAACCTACATAGTACAAGGGCCCGCTAGGTAACCTTGATAGTCCAAGTGCCTTCTAGTTAACCTAGATAGTCCAAGTGCCCGCTAGGTAACCTACATAATCCAAGTGCTCACTAGTTAACCTAAGTAATCCAAATGCCCGCTAGGGAAACTACATAGTCCAAGTGCCTGCTAGGTAACCTAGATAGTCTAATTGCCGGTGAGCTAACCTAGATAGTCGAAGTGTCCGCTAGTTAACCTACATAGTCCAAGTGTCCGTTCATTAACCTAGACAGTCCAAGTGCCCGCTAGGTTACCTACATAGTCCTTGTGCACGTTCGATAACCTAGATAGTCCAAGTGCCCGCTGGTAACTTACATAGTCCAAGTGCCCGCTAGGTAACCTACATAGTCCAAGTGCCCACTAGGTAACCTAAGTAATCCAAATGCCCGCTAGGGAAAGTACATAGTCCAAGTGTCCGCTGGTAAACCTAGATAGTCCAATTGCCCGCTAGTTAACCTAGATAGTCCAAGGGCCCGCTAGTTAATATAGATAGTCCAAGTGCCGGCTAGGGTACCTACATAGTCCATTTGCCCGCTAGATAACCTACATAGTCCAAGTGCCCGCTAGGGTATGTACATAGTTCAAGTGCCCGCTAGGTAACCTACATTTTCCAAGTGTCCGCTAGTTAACCTACATAGTCCAAGTGCCCGCTAGGTAACCTAGATAGTCCAAGGTCCTGCTAGTTAACCTACATAGTCCAATGCCCGATAGGGAACCTACATAGTCCAAGTGCCCGCTGAGGAACCTACATAGTCCAAGTGCCCGATAGGGAACCTATATATTCCAAGTGCCCGTTATGGAACATAGATAGTCCAAGTGCCCATAGGGAACTTATATAGTCCAAGTGCCCCCTAGTGAACCTACATAGTCAAAGTGCACGCTAGGGAACCTGCATTGTGCAAGTGCCCGCTACTTAAGCTAGATAGTCCAAATGCCCGCTAAGTTACCTAGACAGTCCAAGTGCCCGCTAGTTAACCTACATAGTCCAAGTGCCCGATAGGGAACCTACATAATCCAAGTGCCCGATAGGGAACCTACATAATCCAAGTTCCCGCTAGTAAACCTACATAGTGCAAGGGCCCGCTAGTTAACCTAGATAGTGCAAGTGTCCGCTAGATAACCTGCATAGTCCACGTGCCTGCTAGGTAACCTAGATAGTCCAAGTGCCCGCTAAGCATCCTTCAAAATCCAAGTGCCTGCTAGGTAACCAAGATAGTCCAAGTGCCCGCTAGTTAACCTAGATAGTCCTAGTGCCCGCTAGTTAACCAAGATATTCCAAGTGCCCGCTAGTTAACCTAGATCGTCCAAGTGTCCGCTAGTTAACCTACATAGTCCAAGTTCCCGTTAGGTAACCTAGATAGTACAAGTGCCCGCAAGGTAACCTACATAGTCCAAGTACCCGCTAGGCAACCTAGATATTCCAAGTTCCTGTTAGCTAACCTAGATAATCCAAGTGCCCGCTAGGTAACCTACATAATCCAAGTGCTCACTAGGTAAACTAAGTAATCCAAATGCCCGCTAGGGAAACTACATAGTCCAAGTGCCCGCTAGTTAACCTAGATAGTCCAAGTGCACGCTAGTAAACCTAGATAGTCCAAGTGCCCGCTAGTTAACCTAGATAGTCCAAGTGCCCGCTAGTTAACCTAGATAGTCCAAGTGCCCGCTAGTTAATATAGATAGTCCAAGTGCCCGCTAGGGTACATACATAGTCCAAGTGCCCGCTAGATAACCTAGATAGTCCAAGTGCCCGCTAGGGTATGTACATAGTTCAAGTGCCCGCTAGGTAACCTAGATTGTCCAAGTGTCCGCTAGTTAACCTACATAGTCCAAGTGCCCGCTAGGTAACCTAGATAGTCCAAGGCCCTGCTAGTTAACCTACATAGTCCAATGCCCGATAGGGAACCTACATAGTCCAAGTGCCCGCTGAGGAACCTACATAGTCCAAGTGCCCGATAGGGCACCTATATATTCCAAGTGCCCGTTAGGGAACATAGATAGTCCAAGTGCCCATAGGGAATTATATAGTCCAAGTGCCCCCTAGGAACCTACATAGTCAAAGTGCCCGCTAGGGAACCTGCATTATGCAAGTGCCCGCTAGTTAACCTAGATAGTCCAAGTGCCCGCTAGGTTACCTAGACAGTCCAAGTGCCCGCTAGTTAACCTACATAGTCCAAGTGCCCGATAGGGAACCTACATAATCCAAGTGCCCGATAGGGAACCTACATAATCCAAGTTCCCGCTAGTTAACCTACATAGTGCAAGGGCCCGCTAGTTAACCTAGATCGTGCAAGTGTCCGCTAGATAACCTGCATAGTCCACGTGCCTGCTAGGTAACCTAGAGAGTCCAAGTGCCCGCTAGGCATCCTTCAAAATCCAAGTGCCTGCTAGGTAACCAAGATAGTCCAAGTGCCCGCTAGTTAACCTAGATAGTCCTAGTGCCCGTTAGTTAACCTAGATAGTCCATGTGCCCACTAGTTAACCTACATAGTCCAAGGTCAGCTAGTTAACCTAGATGGTCCAAGTGCCCGCTAGTTAACCTACATAGTCCAAGGTCAGCTGGTTAACCTAGATAGTCCAAGTGCCCGCTAGTTAACTTACATAGTCCAAGAACCCGCTAGTTAACCTAGATATTCCAAGTTCCCGCTAGTTAACCTACATAGTCCAAGGGCCCGCTAGTTAACCTAGATATTCCAAGTGCCCGCTAGTTAACCTAGATCGTCCAAGTGTCCGCTAGTTAACCTACATAGTCCAAGTTCCCGTTAGGTAACCTAGATAGTACAAGTGCCCGCAAGGTAACCTACATAGTCCAAGTACCCGCTAGGTAACCTAGATATTCCAAGTTCCTGTTAGCTAACCTAGATAATCCAAGTGCCCGATAGGTAACCTACATAGTCCAAGTGCCCTTTCGTTAACCTAGATAGTCACAGTGCCCGCTAGGTTACCTACATAGTCCAAGTGCCCGTTCGTTAACCTAGATAGTCCAAGTGCCCGCTAGGTTACCTAGACAGTCCAAGTGCCCGCTAGTTAACCTAGATATTCCAAGTGCCCGCTACTTAACCTAGATCGTCCAAGTGTCCGCTAGTTAACCTACATAGTCCAAGTTCCCGTTAGGTAACCTAGATAGTACAAGTGCCCGCAAGGTAACCTACATAGTCCAAGTACCTGCTAGATAACCTAGATATTCCAAGTTCCTGTAGGCTAACCTAGATAATCCAAGAGCCCGATAGGTAACCTACATAGTCCAAGTGCCCTTTCGTTAACCTAGATAGTCAAAGTGCCCGCTAGGTAACCTAGACAGTCCAAGTGCCCGCTAGGTTACCTACATAGTCCAAGTGCCCGTTCGTTAACCTAGATAGTCCAAGTGCCCGCTAGGTTACCTAGACAGTCCAAGTGCCCGCTAGTTAACCTACATAGTCCAAGTGCCCGATAGGGAACCTACATAATCCAAGTGCCCGATAGGGAACCTACATAATCCAAGTTCCCGCTAGTTAACCTACATAGTGCAAGGGCCCGCTAGTTAACCTAGATCGTGCAAGTGTCCGCTAGATAACCTGCATAGTCCACGTGCCTGCTAGGTAACCTAGAGAGTCCAAGTGCCCGCTAGGCATCCTTCAAAATCCAAGTGCCTGCTAGGTAACCAAGATAGTCCAAGTGCCCGCTAGTTAACCTAGATAGTCCTAGTGCCCGTTAGTTAACCTAGATAGTCCATGTGCCCACTAGTTAACCTACATAGTCCAAGGTCAGCTAGTTAACCTAGATGGTCCAAGTGCCCGCTAGTTAACCTACATAGTCCAAGGTCAGCTGGTTAACCTAGATAGTCCAAGTGCCCGCTAGTTAACTTACATAGTCCAAGAACCCGCTAGTTAACCTAGATATTCCAAGTTCCCGCTAGTTAACCTACATAGTCCAAGGGCCCGCTAGTTAACCTAGATATTCCAAGTGCCCGCTAGTTAACCTAGATCGTCCAAGTGTCCGCTAGTTAACCTACATAGTCCAAGTTCCCGTTAGGTAACCTAGATAGTACAAGTGCCCGCAAGGTAACCTACATAGTCCAAGTACCCGCTAGGTAACCTAGATATTCCAAGTTCCTGTTAGCTAACCTAGATAATCCAAGTGCCCGATAGGTAACCTACATAGTCCAAGTGCCCTTTCGTTAACCTAGATAGTCACAGTGCCCGCTAGGTTACCTACATAGTCCAAGTGCCCGTTCGTTAACCTAGATAGTCCAAGTGCCCGCTAGGTTACCTAGACAGTCCAAGTGCCCGCTAGTTAACCTAGATATTCCAAGTGCCCGCTACTTAACCTAGATCGTCCAAGTGTCCGCTAGTTAACCTACATAGTCCAAGTTCCCGTTAGGTAACCTAGATAGTAAAAGTGCCCGCAAGGTAACCTACATAGTCCAAGTACCTGCTAGGTAACCTAGATATTCCAAGTTCCTGTAGGCTAACCTAGATAATCCAAGAGCCCGATAGGTAACCTACATAGTCCAAGTGCCCTTTCGTTAACCTAGATAGTCAAAGTGCCCGCTAGGTAACCTAGACAGTCCAAGTGCCCGCTAGGTTACCTACATAGTCCAAGTGCCCGTTCGTTAACCTAGATAGTCCAAGTGCCCGCTAGGTTACCTAGACAGTCCAAGTGCCCGCTAGTTAACCTACATAGTCCAAGTGCCCGATAGGGAACCTACATAATCCAAATGCCCGCTAGGGAACCTACATAGTCCAAGTGCCCGCTAGGCAACCCACATAGTCCAAGTGCCCGTTATAACCTAGATAATCCAAGTGCCCACTAGGGGACGTACATAGTCCTAGTGCCCGCTAGGTAACCTACATAGTCCAAGTTCCCGATGGTAACCTAAAAGTCCAAATGCCCGCTAGGGAAACTACATAGTCCAAGTGCCTGCTAGTTAACCTAGATAGTCCAAGTGCCCGCTAGTTAACCTAGATAGTCCAAGTGCCCGCTCGTTAATATAGATAGTCCAAGTGCCCGCTAGGGTACGTACATAGTCCAAGTGCCCGCTAGATAACCTAGATAGTCCAAGTGCCCGCTAGGGTATGTACATAGTTCAAGTGCCCGCTAGGTTACCTAGATTGTCCAAGTGTCCGCTAGTTAACCTACATAGTCCAAGTGCCCGCTAGGTAACCTAGATAGTCCAAGGCCCTGCTAGTTAACCTACATAGTCCAATGCCCGATAGGGAACCTACATAGTCCAAGTGCCCGCTGAGGAACCTACATAGTCCAAGTGCCCGATAGGGCACCTATATATTCCAAGTGCCCGTTAGGGAACATAGATAGTCCAAGTGCCCATAGGGAACCTATATAGTCCAAGTGCCCCCTAGGAACCTACATAGTCAAAGTGCCCGCTAGGGAACCTGCATTATGCAAGTGCCCGCTAGTTAACCTAGATAGTCCAAGTGCCCGCTAGGTTACCTAGACTGTCCAAGTGCCCGCTAGTTAACCTACATAGTCCAAGTGCCCGATAGGGAACCTACATAATCCAAGTGCCCGATAGGGAACCTACATAATCCAAGTTCCCGCTAGTTAACCTACATAGTGCAAGGGCCCGCTAGTTAACCTAGATCGTGCAAGTGTCCGCTAGATAACCTGCATAGTCCACGTGCCTGCTAGGTAACCTAGAGAGTCCAAGTGCCCGCTAGGCATCCTTCAAAATCCAAGTGCCTGCTAGGTAACCAAGATAGTCCAAGTGCCCGCTAGTTAACCTAGATAGTCCTAGTGCCCGTTAGTTAACCTAGATAGTCCATGTGCCCACTAGTTAACCTACATAGTCCAAGGTCAGCTAGTTAACCTAGATGGTCCAAGTGCCCGCTAGTTAACCTACATAGTCCAAGGTCAGCTGGTTAACCTAGATAGTCCAAGTGCCCGCTAGTTAACTTACATAGACCAAGAACCCGCTAGTTAACCTAGATATTCCAAGTTCCCGCTAGTTAACCTACATAGTCCAAGGGCCCGCTAGTTAACCTAGATATTCCAAGTGCCCGCTAGTTAACCTAGATCGTCCAAGTGTCCGCTAGTTAACCTACATAGTCCAAGTTCCCGTTAGGTAACCTAGATAGGACAAGTGCCCGCAAGGTAACCTACATAGTCCAAGTACCCGCTAGGTAACCTAGATATTCCAAGTTCCTGTTAGCTAACCTAGATAATCCAAGTGCCCGATAGGTAACCTACATAGCCCAAGTGCCCTTTCGTTAACCTAGATAATCACAGTGCCCGCTAGGTTACCTACATAGTCCAAGTGCCCGTTCGTTAACCTAGATAGTCCAAGTGCCCGCTAGGTTACCTAGACAGTCCAAGTGCCCGCTAGTTAACCTAGATATTCCAAGTGCCCGCTACTTAACCTAGATCGTCCAAGTGTCCGCTAGTTAACCTACATAGTCCAAGTTCCCGTTAGGTAACCTAGATAGTACAAGTGCCCGCAAGGTAACCTACATAGTCCAAGTACCTGCTAGGTAACCTAGATATTCCAAGTTCCTGTAGGCTAACCTAGATAATCCAAGTGCCCGATAGGTAACCTACATAGTCCAAGTGCCCTTTCGTTAACCTAGATAGTCAAAGTGCCCGCTAGGTAACCTAGACAGTCCAAGTGCCCGCTAGGTTACCTACATAGTCCAAGTGCCCGTTCGTTAACCTAGATAGTCCAAGTGCCCGCTAGGTTACCTAGACAGTCCAAGTGCCCGCTAGTTAACCTACATAGTCCAAGTGCCCGATAGGGAACCTACATAATCCAAATGCCCGCTAGGGAACCTACATAGTCCAAGTGCCCGCTAGGCAACCCACATAGTCCAAGTGCCCGTTATAACCTAGATAATCCAAGTGCCCACTAGGGGACGTACATAGTCCTAGTGCCCGCTAGGTAACCTACATAGTCCAAGTTCCCAATGGTAACCTAAATAGTCCAAATGCCCGCTAGGGAAACTACATAGTCCAAGTGCCTGCTAGTTAACCTAGATAGTCCAAGTGCCTGCAAGTAAACCTACATAATCCATGGGCCCGCTAGTTAACGTACATAGTCCAAGGGCCCGCTAGTTAACCTAGATCGTGCAAGTGTCCGCTAGTTAACCTACATAGTCAACGTGCCTGCTAGGTAACCTAGATAGTCCAAGTGACCGCTTGGCATCCT
The DNA here is from genome assembly GCF_050624435.1 of Tenrec ecaudatus. NCBI lineage: Eukaryota > Metazoa > Chordata > Mammalia > Afrosoricida > Tenrecidae > Tenrec > Tenrec ecaudatus. The sequence continues at coordinate 1,152,569 of NW_027457614.1, forward strand.
TCATAATCCAAGTGCCTGCTAGGTAACCTAGATAGTCCAAGTGCCCGCTAGTTAACCTAGATAGTCCTAGTGCCCGTTAGTTAACTTAGATAGTCCAAGTGCCCACTAGGGGACGTACATAGACCAAGTGCCCGCTAGTTAACCTACATAGAACAATGTCCGTTAGTTAACCTAGATAGTCCAAGTGCCCGCTAGTTAACCTACATAGGACAAGGGCCCGCTAGTTGACCTAGATAGTCCAAGTGCCCGCTAGTTAACCTAGATAGTCCAAGTGCCCGCTAGTTAACCTAGATAGTCCAAGTGCCCGCTAGTTAACCTACATAGTCCAAGGTCCGTTAGTTGACCTAGATAGTCCTAGTGCCCGCTAGTTAACCTAGATAGTCCAAGTGCCCACTAGGTAACCTAAGTAATCCAAATGTCCGATAGGGATCCTACATAGTCCAAGTGCCCGCTAGTTAACCTACATAGTCCAAGTGCCCGTTCGTTAACCTAGATAGTCAAAGTGCCCGGTATGTAACCTAGACAGTCAAGTGCCCGCTAGGTTACCTACATAGTCCAATTGCCCGTTCGTTAACCTAGATAGTCCAAGTGCCCGCTAGGTTACGTAGACAGTCCAAGTGCCCGCTAGTTAACCTACATAGTCCAAGTGCCCGATAGGGAACCTACATAATCCAAGTGCCCAATAGGGAACCTACATAATCCAAGTGCCCGCTAGGGAACCTACATAGTCCAAGTGCCCGCTAGGCAACCTATATAGTCCAAGTACCCGTTAGTTAACCTAGATAGTCCAAGTGCCCACTAGGGGACGTACATAGTCCAAGTGCCCGCTAGGTAACCTACATAGTCCAAGTTCCCGATGGTAACCTAAATAGTCCAAATGCCCGCCGGGACACTACAGAGTCCAAGTGCCTGCTAGTTAACCTAGATAGTCCAAGTGCCTGCTAGTAAACCTACATAATCCATGGGCCCGCTAGTTAACCTACATAGTGCAATGGCCCGCTAGTTAACCTAGATCGTGCAAGTGTCCCCTAGTTAACCTACATAGTCCACGTGCCCGCTATGTAACCTAGATAGTCCAAGTGCCTGCTAGGGATCCTTCATAATCTAAGTGTCTGCTAGGTAACCTAGATAGTCCAAGTGCCCGCTAGTTAACCTAGATAGTCCTAGTGCCCGATAGTTAACCTATATAGTCCAAGTGCCCACTAGGGGATGTACATAGTCCAAGGGCCTGCTAGTTAACCTACATAGTCCAAGGTCCGTTAGTTAACCTAGATAGTCCAAGTGCCCGCTAGTTAACCTAGATAGTCAAAGTGCCCGCTAGTTAACCTAAGTAGTACAAAGGTCCGATAGGGATCCTACATAGTCCAAGTGCCCGCTAGATAACCTACATAGTCCAAGTCCCCGCTAGGTAACCTAGACAGTCCAAGTGACCATTAGGTTACCTACATAGTCCAAGTGCCCGTTCGTTAACCTACATAGTCCAAGTTCATGCTAGGTAACGTAGATAGCCCAAGTGCCCGCTAGGAAACGTACATAGTACAAGTGCCCTCTAGGTAACCTAGATAATCCAAGTGCCCGCTAGTTAACCTACATAGTCCATGTGCCTGCCAAGTAAACTACATACTCCAAGTGCCCCCTAGGTAACCTAGACAGTCCAATTGCCCGCTAGTTAACCTAGACAGTCCAAGTACCCGATAGGGAACCTACATAGTCCAAGTGCCCACTAGGGAACCTACATAGTCCAAGTGCTCGCTAGGCAACCTACATAGTCCAAGTGCCCGTTAGTTAACCAAGATAGTCAAAGTGCCTGCTAGGTAACCTAAATAGTCCAAGTGCCCGCTAAGCATCCTTCAAAATCCAAGTGCCTGCTAGGTAACCAAGATAGTCCAAGTGCCCGCTAGTTAACCTAGATAGTCAAAGTGCCTGCTAGGTAACCTAAATAGTCCAAGTGCCCTCTAGGGAACCTACATAGTCCAAGTGCCTGCTAGGTAACCTAGATAGTCCAATTGCCGGTGAGCTAACCTAGATAGTCGAAGTGTCCGCTAGTTAACCTACATAGTCCAAGTGTCCGTTCATTAACCTAGATAGGCCAAGTGCCCGCTAGGTAACCTAGACAGTCCAAGTGCCCGCTAGGTTACCTACATAGTCCAAGTGCACGTTCGTTAACCTAGATAGTCCAAGTGCCCGCTGGAACCTACATAGTACAAGGGCCCGCTAGGTAACCTTGATAGTCCAAGTGCCTTCTAGTTAACCTAGATAGTCCAAGTGCCCGCTAGGTAACCTACATAATCCAAGTGCTCACTAGTTAACCTAAGTAATCCAAATGCCCGCTAGGGAAACTACATAGTCCAAGTGCCTGCTAGGTAACCTAGATAGTCTAATTGCCGGTGAGCTAACCTAGATAGTCGAAGTGTCCGCTAGTTAACCTACATAGTCCAAGTGTCCGTTCATTAACCTAGACAGTCCAAGTGCCCGCTAGGTTACCTACATAGTCCTTGTGCACGTTCGATAACCTAGATAGTCCAAGTGCCCGCTGGTAACTTACATAGTCCAAGTGCCCGCTAGGTAACCTACATAGTCCAAGTGCCCACTAGGTAACCTAAGTAATCCAAATGCCCGCTAGGGAAAGTACATAGTCCAAGTGTCCGCTGGTTAACCTAGATAGTCCAATTGCCCGCTAGTTAACCTAGATAGTCCAAGGGCCCGCTAGTTAATATAGATAGTCCAAGTGCCGGCTAGGGTACCTACATAGTCCATTTGCCCGCTAGATAACCTACATAGTCCAAGTGCCCGCTAGGGTATGTACATAGTTCAAGTGCCCGCTAGGTAACCTACATTGTCCAAGTGTCCGCTAGTTAACCTACATAGTCCAAGTGCCCGCTAGGTAACCTAGATAGTCCAAGGTCCTGCTAGTTAACCTACATAGTCCAATGCCCGATAGGGAACCTACATAGTCCAAGTGCCCGCTGAGGAACCTACATAGTCCAAGTGCCCGATAGGGAACCTATATATTCCAAGTGCCCGTTATGGAACATAGATAGTCCAAGTGCCCATAGGGAACTTATATAGTCCAAGTGCCCCCTAGTGAACCTACATAGTCAAAGTGCACGCTAGGGAACCTGCATTGTGCAAGTGCCCGCTACTTAAGCTAGATAGTCCAAATGCCCGCTAAGTTACCTAGACAGTCCAAGTGCCCGCTAGTTAACCTACATAGTCCAAGTGCCCGATAGGGAACCTACATAATCCAAGTGCCCGATAGGGAACCTACATAATCCAAGTTCCCGCTAGTAAACCTACATAGTGCAAGGGCCCGCTAGTTAACCTAGATAGTGCAAGTGTCCGCTAGATAACCTGCATAGTCCACGTGCCTGCTAGGTAACCTAGATAGTCCAAGTGCCCGCTAAGCATCCTTCAAAATCCAAGTGCCTGCTAGGTAACCAAGATAGTCCAAGTGCCCGCTAGTTAACCTAGATAGTCCTAGTGCCCGCTAGTTAACCAAGATATTCCAAGTGCCCGCTAGTTAACCTAGATCGTCCAAGTGTCCGCTAGTTAACCTACATAGTCCAAGTTCCCGTTAGGTAACCTAGATAGTACAAGTGCCCGCAAGGTAACCTACATAGTCCAAGTACCCGCTAGGCAACCTAGATATTCCAAGTTCCTGTTAGCTAACCTAGATAATCCAAGTGCCCGCTAGGTAACCTACATAATCCAAGTGCTCACTAGGTAAACTAAGTAATCCAAATGCCCGCTAGGGAAACTACATAGTCCAAGTGCCCGCTAGTTAACCTAGATAGTCCAAGTGCACGCTAGTAAACCTAGATAGTCCAAGTGCCCGCTAGTTAACCTAGATAGTCCAAGTGCCCGCTAGTTAACCTAGATAGTCCAAGTGCCCGCTAGTTAATATAGATAGTCCAAGTGCCCGCTAGGGTACGTACATAGTCCAAGTGCCCGCTAGATAACCTAGATAGTCCAAGTGCCCGCTAGGGTATGTACATAGTTCAAGTGCCCGCTAGGTAACCTAGATTGTCCAAGTGTCCGCTAGTTAACCTACATAGTCCAAGTGCCCGCTAGGTAACCTAGATAGTCCAAGGCCCTGCTAGTTAACCTACATAGTCCAATGCCCGATAGGGAACCTACATAGTCCAAGTGCCCGCTGAGGAACCTACATAGTCCAAGTGCCCGATAGGGCACCTATATATTCCAAGTGCCCGTTAGGGAACATAGATAGTCCAAGTGCCCATAGGGAATTATATAGTCCAAGTGCCCCCTAGGAACCTACATAGTCAAAGTGCCCGCTAGGGAACCTGCATTATGCAAGTGCCCGCTAGTTAACCTAGATAGTCCAAGTGCCCGCTAGGTTACCTAGACAGTCCAAGTGCCCGCTAGTTAACCTACATAGTCCAAGTGCCCGATAGGGAACCTACATAATCCAAGTGCCCGATAGGGAACCTACATAATCCAAGTTCCCGCTAGTTAACCTACATAGTGCAAGGGCCCGCTAGTTAACCTAGATCGTGCAAGTGTCCGCTAGATAACCTGCATAGTCCACGTGCCTGCTAGGTAACCTAGAGAGTCCAAGTGCCCGCTAGGCATCCTTCAAAATCCAAGTGCCTGCTAGGTAACCAAGATAGTCCAAGTGCCCGCTAGTTAACCTAGATAGTCCTAGTGCCCGTTAGTTAACCTAGATAGTCCATGTGCCCACTAGTTAACCTACATAGTCCAAGGTCAGCTAGTTAACCTAGATGGTCCAAGTGTCCGTTCATTAACCTAGATAGGCCAAGTGCCCGCTAGGTAACCTAGACAGTCCAAGTGCCCGCTAGGTTACCTACATAGTCCAAGTGCACGTTCGTTAACCTAGATAGTCCAAGTGCCCGCTGGAACCTACATAGTACAAGGGCCCGCTAGGTAACCTTGATAGTCCAAGTGCCTTCTAGTTAACCTAGATAGTCCAAGTGCCCGCTAGGTAACCTACATAATCCAAGTGCTCACTAGTTAACCTAAGTAATCCAAATGCCCGCTAGGGAAACTACATAGTCCAAGTGCCTGCTAGGTAACCTAGATAGTCTAATTGCCGGTGAGCTAACCTAGATAGTCGAAGTGTCCGCTAGTTAACCTACATAGTCCAAGTGTCCGTTCATTAACCTAGACAGTCCAAGTGCCCGCTAGGTTACCTACATAGTCCTTGTGCACGTTCGATAACCTAGATAGTCCAAGTGCCCGCTGGTAACTTACATAGTCCAAGTGCCCGCTAGGTAACCTACATAGTCCAAGTGCCCACTAGGTAACCTAAGTAATCCAAATGCCCGCTAGGGAAAGTACATAGTCCAAGTGTCCGCTGGTTAACCTAGATAGTCCAATTGCCCGCTAGTTAACCTAGATAGTCCAAGGGCCCGCTAGTTAATATAGATAGTCCAAGTGCCGGCTAGGGTACCTACATAGTCCATTTGCCCGCTAGATAACCTACATAGTCCAAGTGCCCGCTAGGGTATGTACATAGTTCAAGTGCCCGCTAGGTAACCTACATTGTCCAAGTGTCCGCTAGTTAACCTACATAGTCCAAGTGCCCGCTAGGTAACCTAGATAGTCCAAGGTCCTGCTAGTTAACCTACATAGTCCAATGCCCGATAGGGAACCTACATAGTCCAAGTGCCCGCTGAGGAACCTACATAGTCCAAGTGCCCGATAGGGAACCTATATATTCCAAGTGCCCGTTATGGAACATAGATAGTCCAAGTGCCCATAGGGAACTTATATAGTCCAAGTGCCCCCTAGTGAACCTACATAGTCAAAGTGCACGCTAGGGAACCTGCATTGTGCAAGTGCCCGCTACTTAAGCTAGATAGTCCAAATGCCCGCTAAGTTACCTAGACAGTCCAAGTGCCCGCTAGTTAACCTACATAGTCCAAGTGCCCGATAGGGAACCTACATAATCCAAGTGCCCGATAGGGAACCTACATAATCCAAGTTCCCGCTAGTAAACCTACATAGTGCAAGGGCCCGCTAGTTAACCTAGATAGTGCAAGTGTCCGCTAGATAACCTGCATAGTCCACGTGCCTGCTAGGTAACCTAGATAGTCCAAGTGCCCGCTAAGCATCCTTCAAAATCCAAGTGCCTGCTAGGTAACCAAGATAGTCCAAGTGCCCGCTAGTTAACCTAGATAGTCCTAGTGCCCGCTAGTTAACCAAGATATTCCAAGTGCCCGCTAGTTAACCTAGATCGTCCAAGTGTCCGCTAGTTAACCTACATAGTCCAAGTTCCCGTTAGGTAACCTAGATAGTACAAGTGCCCGCAAGGTAACCTACATAGTCCAAGTACCCGCTAGGCAACCTAGATATTCCAAGTTCCTGTTAGCTAACCTAGATAATCCAAGTGCCCGCTAGGTAACCTACATAATCCAAGTGCTCACTAGGTAAACTAAGTAATCCAAATGCCCGCTAGGGAAACTACATAGTCCAAGTGCCCGCTAGTTAACCTAGATAGTCCAAGTGCACGCTAGTAAACCTAGATAGTCCAAGTGCCCGCTAGTTAACCTAGATAGTCCAAGTGCCCGCTAGTTAACCTAGATAGTCCAAGTGCCCGCTAGTTAATATAGATAGTCCAAGTGCCCGCTAGGGTACGTACATAGTCCAAGTGCCCGCTAGATAACCTAGATAGTCCAAGTGCCCGCTAGGGTATGTACATAGTTCAAGTGCCCGCTAGGTAACCTAGATTGTCCAAGTGTCCGCTAGTTAACCTACATAGTCCAAGTGCCCGCTAGGTAACCTAGATAGTCCAAGGCCCTGCTAGTTAACCTACATAGTCCAATGCCCGATAGGGAACCTACATAGTCCAAGTGCCCGCTGAGGAACCTACATAGTCCAAGTGCCCGATAGGGCACCTATATATTCCAAGTGCCCGTTAGGGAACATAGATAGTCCAAGTGCCCATAGGGAATTATATAGTCCAAGTGCCCCCTAGGAACCTACATAGTCAAAGTGCCCGCTAGGGAACCTGCATTATGCAAGTGCCCGCTAGTTAACCTAGATAGTCCAAGTGCCCGCTAGGTTACCTAGACAGTCCAAGTGCCCGCTAGTTAACCTACATAGTCCAAGTGCCCGATAGGGAACCTACATAATCCAAGTGCCCGATAGGGAACCTACATAATCCAAGTTCCCGCTAGTTAACCTACATAGTGCAAGGGCCCGCTAGTTAACCTAGATCGTGCAAGTGTCCGCTAGATAACCTGCATAGTCCACGTGCCTGCTAGGTAACCTAGAGAGTCCAAGTGCCCGCTAGGCATCCTTCAAAATCCAAGTGCCTGCTAGGTAACCAAGATAGTCCAAGTGCCCGCTAGTTAACCTAGATAGTCCTAGTGCCCGTTAGTTAACCTAGATAGTCCATGTGCCCACTAGTTAACCTACATAGTCCAAGGTCAGCTAGTTAACCTAGATGGTCCAAGTGCCCGCTAGTTAACCTACATAGTCCAAGGTCAGCTGGTTAACCTAGATAGTCCAAGTGCCCGCTAGTTAACTTACATAGTCCAAGAACCCGCTAGTTAACCTAGATATTCCAAGTTCCCGCTAGTTAACCTACATAGTCCAAGGGCCCGCTAGTTAACCTAGATATTCCAAGTGCCCGCTAGTTAACCTAGATCGTCCAAGTGTCCGCTAGTTAACCTACATAGTCCAAGTTCCCGTTAGGTAACCTAGATAGTACAAGTGCCCGCAAGGTAACCTACATAGTCCAAGTACCCGCTAGGTAACCTAGATATTCCAAGTTCCTGTTAGCTAACCTAGATAATCCAAGTGCCCGATAGGTAACCTACATAGTCCAAGTGCCCTTTCGTTAACCTAGATAGTCACAGTGCCCGCTAGGTTACCTACATAGTCCAAGTGCCCGTTCGTTAACCTAGATAGTCCAAGTGCCCGCTAGGTTACCTAGACAGTCCAAGTGCCCGCTAGTTAACCTAGATATTCCAAGTGCCCGCTACTTAACCTAGATCGTCCAAGTGTCCGCTAGTTAACCTACATAGTCCAAGTTCCCGTTAGGTAACCTAGATAGTACAAGTGCCCGCAAGGTAACCTACATAGTCCAAGTACCTGCTAGGTAACCTAGATATTCCAAGTTCCTGTAGGCTAACCTAGATAATCCAAGAGCCCGATAGGTAACCTACATAGTCCAAGTGCCCTTTCGTTAACCTAGATAGTCAAAGTGCCCGCTAGGTAACCTAGACAGTCCAAGTGCCCGCTAGGTTACCTACATAGTCCAAGTGCCCGTTCGTTAACCTAGATAGTCCAAGTGCCCGCTAGGTTACCTAGACAGTCCAAGTGCCCGCTAGTTAACCTACATAGTCCAAGTGCCCGATAGGGAACCTACATAATCCAAATGCCCGCTAGGGAACCTACATAGTCCAAGTCCCGCTAGGCAACCCACATAGTCCAAGTGCCCGTTATAACCTAGATAATCCAAGTGCCCACTAGGGGACGTACATAATCCTAGTGCCCGCTAGGTAACCTACATAGTCCAAGTTCCCGATGGTAACCTAAAAGTCCAAATGCCCGCTAGGGAAACTACATAGTCCAAGTGCCTGCTAGTTAACCTAGATAGTCCAAGTGCCCGCTAGTTAACCTAGATAGTCCAAGTGCCCGCTCGTTAATATAGATAGTCCAAGTGCCCGCTAGGGTACGTACATAGTCCAAGTGCCCGCTAGATAACCTAGATAGTCCAAGTGCCCGCTAGGGTATGTACATAGTTCAAGTGCCCGCTAGGTAACCTAGATTGTCCAAGTGTCCGCTAGTTAACCTACATAGTCCAAGTGCCCGCTAGGTAACCTAGATAGTCCAAGGCCCTGCTAGTTAACCTACATAGTCCAATGCCCGATAGGGAACCTACATAGTCCAAGTGCCCGCTGAGGAACCTACATAGTCCAAGTGCCCGATAGGGCACCTATATATTCCAAGTGCCCGTTAGGGAACATAGATAGTCCAAGTGCACATAGGGAACCTATATAGTCCAAGTGCCCCCTAGGAACCTACATAGTCAAAGTGCCCGCTAGGGAACCTGCATTATGCAAGTGCCCGCTAGTTAACCTAGATAGTCCAAGTGCCCGCTAGGTTACCTAGACAGTCCAAGTGCCCGCTAGTTAACCTACATAGTCCAAGTGCCCGATAGGGAACCTACATAATCCAAGTGCCCGATAGGGAACCTACATAATCCAAGTTCCCGCTAGTTAACCTACATAGTGCAAGGGCCCGCTAGTTAACCTAGATCGTGCAAGTGTCCGCTAGATAACCTGCATAGTCCACGTGCCTGCTAGGTAACCTAGAGAGTCCAAGTGCCCGCTAGGCATCCTTCAAAATCCAAGTGCCTGCTAGGTAACCAAGATAGTCCAAGTGCCCGCTAGTTAACCTAGATAGTCCTAGTGCCCGTTAGTTAACCTAGATAGTCCATGTGCCCACTAGTTAACCTACATAGTCCAAGGTCAGCTAGTTAACCTAGATGGTCCAAGTGCCCGCTAGTTAACCTACATAGTCCAAGGTCAGCTGGTTAACCTAGATAGTCCAAGTGCCCGCTAGTTAACTTACATAGACCAAGAACCCGCTAGTTAACCTAGATATTCCAAGTTCCCGCTAGTTAACCTACATAGTCCAAGGGACCGCTAGTTAACCTAGATATTCCAAGTGCCCGCTAGTTAACCTAGATCGTCCAAGTGTCCGCTAGTTAACCTACATAGTCCAAGTTCCCGTTAGGTAACCTAGATAGTACAAGTGCCCGCAAGGTAACCTACATAGTCCAAGTACCCGCTAGGTAACCTAGATATTCCAAGTTCCTGTTAGCTAACCTAGATAATCCAAGTGCCCGATAGGTAACCTACATAGTCCAAGTGCCCTTTCGTTAACCTAGATAGTCACAGTGCCCGCTAGGTTACCTACATAGTCCAAGTGCCCGTTCGTTAACCTAGATAGTCCAAGTGCCCGCTAGGTTACCTAGACAGTCCAAGTGCCCGCTAGTTAACCTAGATATTCCAAGTGCCCGCTACTTAACCTAGATCGTCCAAGTGTCCGCTAGTTAACCTACATAGTCCAAGTTCCCGTTAGGTAACCTAGATAGTACAAGTGCCCGCAAGGTAACCTACATAGTCCAAGTACCTGCTAGGTAACCTAGATATTCCAAGTTCCTGTAGGCTAACCTAGATAATCCAAGTGCCCGCTAGGTTACCTACATAGTCCAAGTGCCCGTTCGTTAACCTAGATAGTCCAAGTGCCCGCTAGGTTACCTAGACAGTCCAAGTGCCCGCTAGGTTACCTACATAGTCCAAGTTCCCGATGGTAACCTAAAAGTCCAAATGCCCGCTAGGGAAACTACATAGTCCAAGTGCCTGCTAGTTAACCTAGATAGTCCAAGTGCCTGCAAGTAAACCTACATAATCCATGGGCCCGCTAGTTAACGTACATAGTCCAAGGGCCCGCTAGTTAACCTAGATCGTGCAAGTGTCCGCTAGTTAACCTACATAGTCCACGTGCCTGCTAGGTAACCTAGATAGTCCAAGTGACCGCTAGGCATCCTTCATAATCCAAGTGCCTGCTAGGTAACCTAGATAGTCCAAGTGCCCGCTAGTTAACCTAGATAGTCCTAGTGCCCGTTAGTTAACTTAGATAGTCCAAGTGCCCACTAGGGGACGTACATAGAACAAGTGTCCGCTAGTTAACCTACATAGAACAAGGTCCGTTAGTTAACCTAGATAGTCCAAGTGCCCGCTAGTTAACCTACATAGGACAAGGGCCCGCTAGTTGACCTAGATAGTCCAAGTGCCCGCTAGTTAACCTAGATAGTCCAAGTGCCCGCTAGTTAACCTAGATAGTCCAAGTGCCCGCTAGTTAACCTACATAGTCCAAGGTCCGTTAGATGACCTAGATAGTCCTAGTGCCCGCTAGTTAACCTAGATAGTCCAAGTGCCCACTAGGTAACCTAAGTAATCCAAATGTCCGATAGGGATCCTACATAGTCCAAGTGCCCGCTAGTTAACCTACATAGTCCAAGTGCCCGTTCGTTAACCTAGATAGTCAAAGTGCCCGGTATGTAACCTAGACAGTCAAGTGCCCGCTAGGTTACCTACATAGTCCAATTTCCCGTTCGTTAACCTAGATAGTCCAAGTGCCCGCTAGGTTACGTAGACAGTCCAAGTGCCCGCTAGTTAACTTACATAGTCCAAGTGCCCGATAGGGAACCTACATAATCCAAGTGCCCAATAGGGAACCTACATAATCCAAGTGCCCGCTAGGGAACCTACATAGTCCAAGTGCCCGCTAGGCAACCTACATAGTCCAAGTACCCGTTAGTTAACCTAGATAGTCCAAGTGCCCACTAGGGGACGTACATAGTCCAAGTGCCCGCTAGGTAACCTACATAGTCCAAGTTCCCGATGGTAACCTAAATAGTCCAAATGCCCGCCGGGACACTACAGAGTCCAAGTGCCTGCTAGTTAACCTAGATAGTTCAAGTGCCTGCTAGTAAACCTACATAATCCATGGGCCCGCTAGTTAACCTACATAGTGCAATGGCCCGCTAGTTAACCTAGATCGTGCAAGTGTCCGCTAGTTAACCTACATAGTCCACGTGCCCGCTATGTAACCTAGATAGTCCAAGTGCCTGCTAGGGATCCTTCATAATCTAAGTGCCTGCTAGGTAACCTAGATAGTCCAAGTGCCCGCTAGTTAACCTAGATAGTCCTAGTGCCCGATAGTTAACCTAGATAGTCCAAGTGCCCACTAGGGGATGTACATAGTCCAAGGGCCTGCTAGATAACCTACATAGTCCAAGGTCCGTTAGTTAACCTAGATAGTCCAAGTGCCCGCTAGTTAACCTAGATAGTCAAAGTGCCCGCTAGTTAACCTAAGTAGTACAAAGGTCCGATATGGATCCTACATAGTCCAAGTGCCCGCTAGTTAACCTACATAGTCCAAGTCCCCGCTAGGTAACCTAGACAGTCCAAGTGACCATTAGGTTACCTACATAGTCCAAGTGCCCGTTCGTTAACCTACATAGTCCAAGTGCATGCTAGGTAACGTAGATAGCCCAAGTGCCCGCTAGGAAACGTACATTGTACAAGTGCCCTCTAGGTAACCTAGATAATCCAAGTGCCCGCTAGTTAACCTACATAGTCCATGTGCCTGCTAGGTAAACTACATACTCCAAGTGCCCCCTAGGTAACCTAGACAGTCCAATTGCCCGCTAGTTAACCTAGACAGTCCAAGTACCCGATAGGGAACCTACATAGTCCAAGTGCCCACTAGGGAACCTACATAGTCCAAGTGCTCGCTAGGCAACCTACATAGTCCAAGTGCCCGTTAGTTAACCTAGATAGTCAAAGTGCCTGCTAGGTAACCTAAATAGTCCAAGTGCCCTCTAGGGAACCTACATAGTCCAAGTGCCTGCTAGGTAACCTAGATAGTCCAATTGCCGGTGAGCTAACCTAGATAGTCGAAGTGTCCGCTAGTTAACCTACATAGTCCAAGTGTCCGTTCATTAACCTAGATAGGCCAAGTGCCCGCTAGGTAACCTAGACAGTCCAAGTTCCCGCTAGGTTACCTACATAGTCCAAGTGCACGTTCGTTAACCTAGATAGTCCAAGTGCCCGCTGGAACCTACATAGTACAAGGGCCCGCTAGGTAACCTTGATAGTCCAAGTGCCTTCTAGTTAACCTACATAGTCCAAGTGCCCGCTAGGTAACCTACATAATCCAAGTGCTCACTAGGTAACCTAAGTAATCCAAATGCCCGCTAGGGAAACTACATAGTCCCAGTGCCCGCTAGTTAACCTAGATAGTCCAAGTGCCCGCTAGTAAACCTAGATAGTCCAAGTGCCCGCTAGTTAACCTAGATAGTCCAAGTGCCCGCTAGTTAACCTAGATGGTCCAAGGGCCCGCTAGTTAATATAGATAGTCCAAGTGCCCGCTAGGGTACGTACATAGTCCAAGTGCCCGCTAGATAACCTAGATAGTCCAAGTGCCCGCTAGGGTATGTACATAGTTCAAGTGCCCGCTAGGTAACCTAGATTGTCCAAGTGTCCGCTAGTTAACCTACATAGTCCAAGTGCCCGCTAGGTAACCTAGATAGTCCAAGGTCCTGCTAGTTAACCTACATAGTCCAATGCCCGATAGGGAACCTATATAGTCCAAGTGCCCACTGAGGAACCTACATAGTCCAAGTGCCCGATAGGGCACCTATATATTCCAAGTGCCCGTTAGGGAACATAGATAGTCCAAGTGCCCATAGGGAACCTATATAGTCCAAGTGTCCCCTAGGGAACCTATATAGTCAAAGTGCCCGCTAGGGAACCTGCATTATGCAAGTGCCCGCTAGTTAACCTAGATAGTCCAAGTGCCCGCTAGGTTACCTAGACAGTCCAAGTGCCCGCTAGTTAACCTACATAGTCCAAGTGCCCGATAGGGAACCTACATAATCCAAGTGCCCGATAGGGAACCTACATAATCCAAGTTCCCGCTAGTTAACCTACATAGTGCAAGGGCCCGCTAGTTAACCTAGATCGTGCAAGTGTCCGCTAGATAACCTGCATAGTCCACGTGCCTGCTAGGTAACCTAGATAGTCCAAGTGCCCGCTAGGCATCCTTCAAAATCCAAGTGCCTGCTAGGTAACCAAGATAGTCCAAGTGCCCGCTAGTTAACCTAGATAGTCCTAGTGCCCGTTAGTTAACCTAGATAGTCCATGTGCCCAGTAGTTAACCTACATAGTCCAAGGTCAGCTAGTTAACCTAGATGGTCCATGTGCCCGCTAGTTAACCTACATAGTCCAAGGTCAGATAGTTAACCTAGATAGTCCAAGTGCCCGCTAGTTAACTTACATAGTCCAAGAACCCGCTAGTTAACCTAGATATTCCAAGTTCCCGCTAGTTAACCTACATAGTCCAAGGGCCCGCTAGTTAACCTAGATATTCCAAGTACCCGCTAGTTAACCTAGATCGTCCAAGTGTCCGCTAGTTAACCAACATAGTCCAAGTTCCCGTTAGGTAACCTAGATAGTACAAGTGCCCGCAAGGTAACCTACATAGTCCAAGTACCCGCTAGGTAACCTAGATATTCCAAGTTCCTGTTAGCTAACCTAGATAATCCAAGTGCCCGATAGGTAACCTACATAGTCCAAGTGCCCTTTCGTTAACCTAGATAGTCAAAGTGCCCGCTAGGTAACCTAGACAGTCCAAGTGCCCGCTAGGTTACCTACATAGTCCAAGTGCCCGTTCGTTAACCTAGATAGTCCAAGTGCCCGCTAGGTTACCTAGACAGTCCAAGTGCCCGCTAGTTAACCTACATAGTCCAAGTGCCCGATAGGGAACCTACATAATCCAAATGCCCGCTAGGGAACCTACATAGTCCAAGTGCCCTCTAGGCAACCCACATAGTCCAAGTGCCCGTTAGTTAACCTAGATAATCCAAATGCCCACTAGGGGACGTACATAGTCCAAGTGCCCGCTAGGTAACCTACATAGTCCAAGTTCCCGATGGTAACCTAAATAGTCCAAATGCCCGGTAGGGAAACTACATAGTCCAAGTGCCTGCTAGTTAACCTAGATAGTCCAAGTGCCTGCAAGTAAACCTACATAATCCATGGGCCCGCTAGTTAACGTACATAGTCCAAGGGCCCGCTAGTTAACCTAGATCGTGCAAGTGTCCGCTAGTTAACCTACATAGTCCACGTGCCTGCTAGGTAACCTAGATAGTCCAAGTGCCCGCTAGTTAACCTAGATAGTCCTAGTGCCCGTTAGTTAACCTAGATAGTCCAAGTGCCCACTAGGGGACGTACATAGACCAAGTGCCCGCTAGTTAACCTACATAGTACAAGGTCCGTTAGTTAACCTAGATAGTCCAAGTGCCCGCTAGTTAACCTACATAGGACAAGTGCCCGCTAGTTGACCTAGATAGTCCAAGTGCCCACTAGTTAACCTAGATAGTCCAAGTGCCCGCTAGTTAACCTAGATAGTCCTAGTGCCCGTTAGTTAACCTAGATTGTCCAAGTGCCCACTAGGGGACGTACATAGACCAAGTGCCCGATAGTTAACCTACATAGTGCAAGGGCCCGCTAGTTAACCTATATCGTGCAAGTGTCCACTAGTTAACCTACATAGTCCAAGTGCCTGCTAGGTAACCTAGATAGTCCAAGTGCCCGCTAGTTAACCTAGATAGTCCAAGTGCCCACTAGGGGATGTACATAGTCCAAGTGCCCGCTAGTTAACCTACATAGTCCAAGGTCCGTTAGTTAACCTAGATAGTCCAAGTGCCCGCTAGTTAACCTACATAGTACAAGGGCCCGCTAGTTGACCTAGATAGTCAAAGTGCCCGCTAGTTAACTTAAGTAGTAAAAATGTCCGATAGGGATCCTACATAGTCCAAGTGCCTGCTAGTTAACCTACATAGACCAAGTGCCCGCTAGTTAACCTACATAGTACAAGGTCCGTTAGTTAACCTAGATAGTCCAAGTGCCCGCTAGATAACCTACATAGTCCAAGCGCCTGCTAGGTAAACTACATAGTCCAAATGCCCACTAGGTAACCTAGACAGTCCAATTGCCCGCTAGTTAACCTAGATAGTCCAAGTACCCGATTGGGAACCTACATAGTCCAAGTGCCCGCTAGGGAACCTACATAGTCCAAGGGCTCACTAGGCAACCTACATAGTCCAAGTGCCCGTTAGTTAACCTAGATAGTCAAAGTGCCTGCTAGGTAACCTAAATTGTCCAAGTGCCCGCTAGGGAACCTACATAGTCCAAGTGCCTGCTAGGTAACTTTGATAGTCCAATTGCCCGTTAGCTAACCTAGATAGTCGAAGTGTCCGCTAGTTAACCTACATAGTCCAAGTGCCCGTTCGTTAAACTAGATAGGCCAAGTGCCTGCTAGGTAACCTAGACAGTCCAAGTGCCCGCTAGATTACCTACATATTCCAAGTGCCCGTTCATTAACCTACATAGTCCAAGTGCCCGCTAGGTAACGTAGATAGCCCAAGTGCCCGCTAGGGAACCTACATAGTCCAAGTGCCCTCTAGGTAACCTAGATAGTCCAAGTGCCCGCTAGTTAACCTACGTAGTCCAAGTGCCTGCTAGGTAAACTACATAGGCCAAGTGCCCTCTAGGTAACCTAGACAGTCCAACTACCCGATAGGGAACCTACATAGTCCAAGTGCCCGCTAGGGAACCTACATAGTCCAAGTGCTCGCTAAGCTACCTACATAGTCCAAGTGCCCGTTAGTTAACCTAGATAGTCAAAGTGCCTCCTAGGTAACCTAAATTGTCCAAGTGCCCGCTAGGGAACCTACTTAGTCCAAGTGCCCGCTAGGTAACCTAGATAGTCCAATTGCCCGTTAGCTAATCTAGATAGTCGAAGTGTCCGCTAGTTAACCTACATAGTCCAAGTGCCCGTTCGTTAACCTAGATAGGCCAAGTGCCCGCTAGGTAACCTGGACTGTCCAAGTGCCCGCTAGGTTACATACATAGTCCAAGTGCACGTTCATTAACCTAGATATTCCAAGTGCCCGTGGTAATCTACATAGTCCAAGGGCCCGCTAGGTAACCTTGATAGTCCAAGTACCTTCAAGTTAACCTACATAGTCCAAGTGGCCGCTAGGTAACCTACATAGTCCAAGTGTCGACTAGGTAACCTAAGTAATCCAAATGCCCGCTAGGGAAACTACATGGTCCAAGTGCCCGCTAGTTAACCTAGATAGTCCAAGTGCCCGCTAGTAAACCTAGATTGACCAAGGGCCCGGTAGTTAGTCTAGATGGTCCAAGTGCCTGCTAGTTAATCTAGATAGTCCAAGTGCCCGCTGGTTAACCTAGCTAATCCAAGTGCCCGCTAGTTAACCTACATAGTCCAAGGTCCCTCTAGTTAATCTAGATAGTCCAATTGCCCGCTAGGGTACGTACATAGTCCAAGTGCCTGCCAGGTAACCTAGATAGTCCAAGAGCCCGCTGGGGTATGTACATAGTTCAAGTGCCCGCTAGGTAACCTAGATAGTCCAAGTGTCCGCTAGTTAACCCACATAGTCCATGTGCCCGCTAGGTAACCTAGATTGTCCAAGGTCCTGCTTGTTAACCTACATAGTCCAAAGCCCGATAGGGAATCTATATAGTCCAAGTGCCCGCTGAGGAACCTACATAGTCCAAGTGCCCGATAGGGAACCTATATATTCCAAGTGCCCGTTAGGGGACCTAGATAGTCCAAGTGCCCGCTAGTTAACCTACATAGTCCAAGAACCCGATAGTTAACCTAGATAGTCCAAGTTCCCGCTAGTTAACATACATAGGTCAAGGGCCCGCTAGTTAACCTAGATATTCCATGTGCCCGCTAGTTAATCTGGATCGTCCAAGTGTCCGCTAGTTAACCTACATAGTCCAAGTTCCCGTTAGGTAACCTAGAGAGTACAAGTGCCCGCAAGGTAACCTACATAGTCCAAGTGCCCGCTAGGTAACCTAGATATTCCAAGTTTCTGTTAGCTAACCTAGATAATCCAAGTGCCCGCTAGGTAACCTACATAGTCCAAGTGCCCTTTCGTTAACCTAGATGGTCAAAGTGCCCGCTAGGTAACCTAGACAGTGCAAGTGCCTGCTAGGTTATCTACATAGTCCAAGTGCCCGCTAGTTAACCTACATAGTCCACGTGACCGATAGGGAACCTACATAATCCAAGTGCCCGATAGGGAACCTACATAATCCAAATGCCAGCTAGGGAACCTACATAGTCCAAGTGCCCGCTAGGCAACCTACATAGTCCAAGTGCCTGTTAGTTAACCTAGATAGTCCAAGTGCTCACTAGGGGACGTACATAGTCCAAGTGCCCGCTAGGTAACCTACATAGTCCAAGTTCCCGATGGTAACATAAATAGTCCAAATGCCCGCTAGGGAAACAACATACTCCAAGTGCCTGCTAGTTAACCTAGATAGTCCAAGTGCCTGCTAGTAAACCTACATAATCCATGGGCCCGCTAGTTAACCTACATAGTGCAAGGGCCCGCTAGTTAACCTAGACAGTCCAAGTGACCATTAGGTTACCTACATAGTCACCATGCCCGTTCGTTAACCTACATAGTCCAAGTGCCCGCTAGGTAACGTAGATAGCCCAAGTGC
Source organism: Tenrec ecaudatus (assembly GCF_050624435.1). Classification (NCBI taxonomy): domain Eukaryota; kingdom Metazoa; phylum Chordata; class Mammalia; order Afrosoricida; family Tenrecidae; genus Tenrec; species Tenrec ecaudatus. Next base: position 1,170,679 of record NW_027457614.1, read on the forward strand.
CCGCTAGGGAACGTATATAGTTCAAGTGCCCTCTAGGTAACCTAGATAGTCCAAGTGCCCGGTAGTTAACCTACATAGTCCAAGTGCCTGCTAGGTAAACTACATAGTCCAAATGCCCGCTAGTTAACCTAGACAGTCCAATTTCCCACTAGTTAACCTAGACAGTCCAAGTACCCGATAGGGAACCTACATAGTCCAAGTGCCCGCTCGGGAACCTACATCGTCCAAGTGCTCACTAGTCAACCTACATAGTCCAAGTGCCCGTTAGTTAACCTAGATAGTCAAAGTGCCTGCTAGGTAACCTAAATTGTCCAAGTGCCCGCTAGGTAACCTAGATAGTCCAATTTCCCGTTAGCTAACCTAGATAATCGAAGTGTTTGCTAGTTAACCTACATAATCCAAGTGCCCGTTCGTTAACCTAGATAGGCCAAGTGCCTGCTAGGTAACCTAGACAGTCCAAGTGCCCGCTAGGTTACCTACATAGTCCAAGTTCACTTTCGTTAACCTAGATAGTCCAAGTGCCCGCTGGTAACCTACATAGTCCAAGGGCCCGCTGGGTAACCTTGATAGTCCAAGTGCCTTCTAGTTAACCTACATATTCCAAGTGCCCGCTAGGTAACCTACATAGTCCAAGTGCCCACTAGGTAACCTAAATAATCCAAATGCCCGCTAGGGAAACTACATAGTCCAAGGGCCCGCTAGGTAACCTAGATAGTCCAAGTGCCTTCTAGTTAACCTACATAGTCCAAGTGCCCTCTAGGTTACCTACATAGTCCAAGTGCCCGTTCGTTAACCTAGATAATCCAAGTGCCCGCTAGGAAACCTACATAGTCCAAGGGCCCGCTAGGTAACCTAGATAGTCCAAGTGCCCGCTAGGTAACCTAGAGTCCAAGTGCTCGCTAGTTAACCTACATAGTCCAAGTGCCCGCTATGTAACCTAGATAGTCAAAGTGCCCGCTAGGTAACTTACATTGTCCATGTTCCAGCTAGGTAACCTAGATAGTGCAAGTGCCCGTTACCTAACCTATATAGTCCTAGTGCCCGATAGTTAAACTAGATTGTCAAAGTGCCCGCTAGGGATCCTTCATAATCCAAGTGCCTGCTAGGTAACCTAGATAGTCCAAGGGCCCTCTAGTTAACCTAGATAGTCCAAGTGCCCGCTAGGTAACCTAGATAGTCCAATTGCCCGTTAGCGAACCTAGATATTCGAAGTGTCCGCTAGTTAACCTACATAGTCCAAGTGCCCGTTCGTTAACCTAGATAGGCCAAGTGCCTGCTAGGTAACCTAGACACTCCAAGTGCCCGCTAGGTTACCTACATAGTCCAAGTGCACGTTCGTTAACCTAGATAGTCCAAGTGCCCGCTTGTAACCTACATAGTCCAAGAGCCCGCTGGGTAACCTTGATAGTCCAAGTGCCTTCTAGTTAACCTACATAGTCCAAGTGCCCGCTAGGTAACCTACATAGTCCAAGTGCCCACTAGGTAACCTAAGTAATCCAAATGCCCCCTAGGAAAACTACATAGTCCAAGTACCCGCTAGTTAACCTAGATAGTCCAAGTGCCCGCTAGTAAACCTAGATAGTCCAAGTGCCCGCTAGTTAACTTAGATAATCCAAGTGCCCGCTAGTTAACCTACATAGTCCAAATCCCTCTATTTAACCTAGATATTCCAAGTGACCGCTAGGGTATGTACATAGTTCAAGTGCCCGCTAGGTAACCTAGATTGTCCAAGTGTCCGCTAGTTAACCTACATAGTCCAAGTGCCTGCTAGGTAACCTAGATAGTCCAAGGGCCTGCTAGTTCACCTACATAGTCCATTGCCCGATAGGGAACCTACATAGTCCAAGTGCCCGCTGAGGAACCTACATAGTCCAATTGCCCGATAGGGAACCTATATATTCCAAGTGCCCGTTAGGGAACCTACATAGTCAAAGTGCCCGCTAGGGAACCTGCATTGTGCAAGTGCCCGTTAGTTAACCTAGATAGTCCAAGTGCCCGCTAGTTAACCTAGATATTCCAAGTGTCCGCTAGTTAACCTACATAGTCCAAGTTCCCGTTAGGTAACCGAGATAGTATAAGTGCCCGCAAGGTAACCTACATAGTCCAAGTGCCCGCTAGGTAACCTAGATAGTCCAATGCCCGTTACCTAACCTAGATAGTCCAATTGCCCGCTATGCAACATACATAGTCCAAGTGCCCGTTCGTTAACCTAGAAGTCCAAGTGCCCGCTAGGTAACCTAGACTGTCCAAGTTCACGCTAGGTTACCTACATAGTCCAAATGCCCGTTCGGTAACCTAGATAGTCCAAGTGCCCGCTAGGTACCCTCCATAGTCCAAGTGCCCGTTCGTTAACCTAGATAGTCCAAGTGCCCGCTAGTTAAACTACATAGTGCAAGGTCAGCTAGTTAACCTACATAGTCCAAGGGCCCGCTAGTTAACCTAGATATTCCAAGTGTCCGCTAGCTAACCTACATAGTCCAAGTTCCCGTTAGGTAACCTAGATAGTACAAGTGCCCGCAAGGTTACCTACATAGTCCAAGTGCCCGCTAGGTAACCTAGATATTCCAAGTTCCTGTTAGCTAACCTAGATAATCCAAGTGCCCGCTAGGTAACCTCTATAATCCAAGTGCCCTTACGTTAACCTAGATAGTCCAAGTGCCCGCTAGCTAACATAGACTGTCCAATTGTCCGTTAGGTTACCTACATAGTCCAAGTGCACGTTCGTTAACCTAGATAGTCCAAGTGCCCGCTAGGTAACCTACATAGTCCAAGTTCCCGCTAGGTAACCTGGATAGTCCAATGCCCGTTACCTAACCTAGATAGTCCAATTGCCCGCTAGGCAACATACATAGTCCAAGTGCCCGTTCGTTAACCTAGAAGTCCAAGTGCCCGCTAGGTAACCTAGTCTGTCCTTGTTCAAGCTAGGTTACCTACATAGTCCAAATGCCCGTTCGGTAACCTAGATAGTCCAAGAACCCACTAGTAAACCTACATAGTCTAAGTGCCCGCTAGGTAACCTTGATAGTCCAAGTGCCCGCTAGGCAACTTACATAGTCCAAGTGCCCGCTAGGTAACCTAGATAGTCCAAGTGCCCGTTCGTTAACCTAGATAGTCCAAGTGCTCGCTAGGAAACCTACATAGTCCAAGGGCCCGCTAGGTAACCTAGATAATCCAAGTGCCCGCTAGGTAACCTAGACTGTCCATGTGCCCGCTAGGGTACCTACATAGTCCAAGTGCCCGTTCGTTAACCTAGATAGTCCAAGTGCCCGCTAGGAAACCTACATAGTCCAACGGCCCGCTAGGTAACCTAGATAGTCCAAGTGCCCGTTAAGTAATCAAGATAGTCCAAGTGCCCGCTAGGTAACTTACATTGTCCATGTTATAGCTAGGTAACCTAGATAGTGCAAGTGCCCGTTTCCTAACCTATATAGTCCAAGTGCCCGCTAAGCAACCTACATAGTCCAAGTGCTCGTTAGTTAACCTAGAATTCCAAGTGCCCGCTAGGTAACCTAAACAGTCCAAGAGCCCGCTAGGTTACCTGCATATTCCAAGTGCCCGTTCGTTAACTTAGGTAGTCCAAGTGCCCACTAGGTAACCTACATAGTCCAAGTGCCCGCTAGGTAACCTATATATTCCAAGTGCCCGTTAGGGAACCTAGATAGTCCAAGTGCCCATAGGGAACCTATATATTCCAAGTGCCCGCTAGGGAACCTACATATTCAAAGTGCCCGATAGGGAACCTGCATTGTGCAAGTGCCCTTTAGTTAACCTAGATAGTCCAAGTGCCTGCTAGTTAACCTACATAGTCCAAGGTCAGCTAATTAACCTAGATAGTCCAAGTGCCCGCTAGTTAACCTAAATTGTCCAAGGTCAGCTAGTTAACCTAGATAGTTCAGGTCCCCGCTAGTTAACCTACATAGTCCAAGGGCCCGCTAGTTAACCTAGATATTCCAAGTGCCCGCTAGTTAACCTAGATAGTCCAAGTGCCCACTAGGGTACGTACATAGTCCATGTGCCCGCTAGGTAACCTACATAGTCCAAGGTCAGCTAATTAACCTAGATAGTCGAAGTGCCCACTAGTTAACCTAAATTGTCCAAGGTCAGCTAGTTAACCTAGATATTCCAAGTGCCAGCTAGTTAACCTAGATCGTCCATGTGTCCGCTAGTAAACCTACATAGTCCAAGTTCCCGTCAGGTAATCTATATAGTACAAGTGCCCGCAAGGTAACCTACATAGTCCAAGTGCCCGCTAGGTCACCTAGATAATCTAAGTACCCCTTAGCTAACCTAGATAGTCCAAGTGCCCGCTAGGTAACCTCCATAATCCAAGTGCCCGTTAGTTAACCTAGATAGTCCAAGGGCCCACTAGGGTATGTACATAGTCCAAGTGCCCGCTAGGTAACCTACATAGTCCAAGGTCAGCTAATTAACCTAGATAGTCCAAGTGCCCGCTAGTTAACCTAAATTGTCCATGGTCAGCTAGTTAACCTAGATAGTCCAGGTGCCCGCTAGTTAACCTACATAGTCCAAGGGCCCGCTAGTTAACCTAGATATTCCAAGTGCCAGCTAGTTAACCTAGATCGTCCATGTGTCCGCTAGTAAACCTACATAGTCCAAGTTCCCGTCAGGTAACCTAGATAGTACAAGTGCCCGCAAGGTAACCTACATAGTCTAAGTGCCCGCTAGTTAACCTACATTGTCCAAGTGCCCGATAGGGAACATACATAATCCAAGTGCCCGCTAGGGAACCTAGAGAGTCCAAGTGCCCGCTAGGCAACCTACATAGTCCAAGTGCCCGTTAGTTAACCAAGACAGTCCAAGTGCCCACTAGGGTACGTACATAGTCCAAGTGCCCGCTAGGTAACCTACATAGTCCAAGGTCAGCTAATTAACCTAGATAGTCCAAGTGCCCGCTAGTTAACCTAAATAGTCCAAGGGCCCGCTAGTTAACCTAGAAATTCCAAGTGTCCACTAGTTAACCTACATAGTCCAAGTTCCCGATGGTAACATAAATAGTCCAAATGCCCGCTAGGGAAACAACATACTCCAAGTGCCTGCTAGTTAACCTAGATAGTCCAAGTGCCTGCTAGTAAACCTACATAATCCATGGGCCCGCTAGTTAACCTACATAGTGCAAGGGCCCGCTAGTTAACCTAGATCATGCAAGTGTCCCATAGGGATCCTACATAGTCCAAGTGCCCGCTAGTTAACCTACATAGTCCAAGTCCCCGCTAGGTAACCTAGACAGTCCAAGTGACCATTAGGTTACCTACATAGTCCACATGCCCGTTCGTTAACCTACATAGTCCAAGTGCCCGCTAGGTAACGTAGATAGCCCAAGTGCCCGCTAGGGAACATACATAGTTCAAGTGCCCTCTAGGTAACCTAGATAGTACAAGTGCCCGGTAGTTAACCTACATAGTCCAAGTGCCTGCTAGGTAAACTACATAGTCCAAATGCCCGCTAGTTAACCTAGACAGTCCAATTTCCCACTAGTTAACCTAGACAGTCCAAGTACCCGATAGGGAACCTACATAGTCCAAGTGCCCGCTCGGGAACCTACATCGTCCAAGTGCTCACTAGTCAACCTACATAGTCCAAGTGCCCGTTAGTTAACCTAGATAGTCAAAGTGCCTGCTAGGTAACCTAAATTGTCCAAGTGCCCGCTAGGGAACCTACATAGTCCAAGTGCCCGCTAGGTAACCTAGATAGTCCAATTTCCCGTTAGCTAACCTAGATAATCGAAGTGTTTGCTAGTTAACCTACATAATCCAAGTGCCCGTTCGTTAACCTAGATAGGCCAAGTGCCTGCTAGGTAACCTAGACAGTCCAAGTGCCCGCTAGGTTACCTACATAGTCCAAGTTCACTTTCGTTAACCTAGATAGTCCAAGTGCCCTCTGGTAACCTACATAGTCCAAGGGCCCGCTGGGTAACCTTGATAGTCCAAGTGCCTTCTAGTTAACCTACATATTCCAAGTGCCCGCTAGGTAACCTACATAGTCCAAGTGCCCACTAGGTAACCTAAATAATCCAAATGCCCGCTAGGGAAACTACATAGTCCAAGGGCCCGCTAGGTAACCTAGATAGTCCAAGTGCCTTCTAGTTAACCTACATAGTCCAAGTGCCCTCTAGGTTACCTACATAGTCCAAGTGCGCGTTCGTTAACCTAGATAATCCAAGTGCCCGCTAGGAAACCTACATAGTCCAAGGGCCCGCTAGGTAACCTAGATAGTCCAAGTGCCCACTAGGTAACCTAGAGTCCATGTGTTCGCTAGTTAACCTACATAGTCCAAGTGCCCGCTATGTAACCTAGATAGTCAAAGTGCCCGCTAGGTAACTTACATTGTCCATGTTCCAGCTAGGTAACCTAGATAGTGCAAGTGCCCGTTACCTAATCTATATAGTCCTAGTGCCCGATAGTTAAACTAGATTGTCCAAGTGCCCGCTAGGGATCCTTCATAATCCAAGTGCCTGCTAGTTAACCTAGATAGTTCAAGGGCCCTCTAGTTAACCTAGATAGTCCAAGTGCCCGCTAGGGTACATAGATAGTCCAAGTGCCCGCTAGGTAACCTAGATAGTCCAATTGCCCGTTAGCGAACCTAGATATTCGAAGTGTCCGCTAGTTAACCTACATAATCCAAGTGCCCGTTCGTTAACCTAGATAGGCCAAGTGCCTGCTAGGTAACCTAGACACTCCAAGTGCCCGCTAGGTTACCTACATAGTCCAAGTGCACGTTCGTTAACCTAGATAGTCCAAGTGCCCGCTTGTAACCTACATAGTCCAAGAGCCCGCTGGGTAACCTTGATAGTCCAAGTGCCTTCTAGTTAACCTACATAGTCCAAGTGCCCGCTAGGTAACCTACATAGTCCAAGTGCCCACTAGGTAACCTAAGTAATCCAAATGCCCCCTAGGAAAACTACATAGTCCAAGTGCCCGCTAGTTAACCTAGATAGTCCAAGTGCCCGCTAGTAAACCTAGATAGTCCAAGTGCCCGCTAGTTAACTTAGATAATCCAAGTGCCCGCTAGTTAACCTACATAGTCCAAATCCCTCTATTTAACCTAGATAGTCCAAGTGACCGCTAGGGTATGTACATAGTTCAAGTGCCCGCTAGGTAACCTAGATTGTCCAAGTGTCCGCTAGTTAACCTACATAGTCCAAGTGCCCACTAGGTAACCTAGATAGTCCAAGGGCCTGCTAGTTAACCTACATAGTCCATTGCCCGATAGGGAACCTACATAGTCCAAGTGCCCGCTGAGGAACCTACATAGTCCAATTGCCTGATAGGGAACCTATATATTCCAAGTGCCCGTTAGGGAACCTACATAGTCAAAGTGCCCGCTAGGGAACCTGCATTGTGCAAGTGCCCGTTAGTTAACCTAGATAGTCCAAGTGCCCGCTAGTTAACCTAGATATTCCAAGTGTCCGCTAGTTAACCTACATAGTCCAAGTTCCCGTTAGGTAACCGAGATAGTATAAGTGCCCGCAAGGTAACCTACATAGTCCAAGTGCCCGCTAGGTAACCTAGATAGTCCAATGCCCGTTACCTAACCTAGATAGTCCAATTGCCCGCTATGCAACATACATAGTCCAAGTGCCCGTTCGTTAACCTAGAAGTCCAAGTGCCCGCTAGGTAACCTAGACTGTCCAAGTTCACGCTAGGTTACCTACATAGTCCAAATGCCCGTTCGGTAACATAGATATCCATGTGCCCGCTAGCAAACCTACATAGTCCAAGTGCCCGCTAGGTAACCTAGTTAGTCCAAGTGCCCGCTAGGTAACTTACATAGTCCAAGTGCCCGCTAGGTCACCTAGATAATCCAAGTACCCCTTAGCTAACCTAGATAGTCCAAGTGCCCGCTAGGTACCCTCCATAGTCCAAGTGCCCGTTCGTTAACCTAGATAGTCTAAGTGCCCGCTAGTTAACCTACATAGTGCAAGGTCAGCTAGTTAACCTACATAGTCCAAGGGCCCGCTAGTTAACCTAGATATTCCAAGTGTCCGCTAGTTAACCTACATAGTCCAAGTTCCCGTTAGGTAACCTAGATAGTACAAGTGCCCGCAAGGTTACCTACATAGTCCAAGTGCCCGCTAGGTAACCTAGATATTCCAAGTTCCTGTTAGCTAACCTAGACAATCCAAGTGCCCGCTAGGTAACCTCTATAATCCAAGTGCCCTTACGTTAACCTAGATAGTCCAAGTGCCCGCTAGGTAACATAGACTGTCCAATTGTTCGCTAGGTTACCTACATAGTCCAAGTGCACGTTCGTTAACCTAGATAGTCCAAGTGCCCGCTAGGTAACCTACATAGTCCAAGTTCCCGCTAGGTAACCTGGATAGTCCAATGCCCGTTACCTAACCTAGATAGTCCAATTGCCCGCTAGGCAACATACATAGTCCAAGTGCCCGTTCGTTAACCTAGAAGTCCAAGTGGCCGCTAGGAAACCTAGTCTGTCCTTGTTCAAGCTAGGTTACCTACATAGTCCAAATGCCCGTTCGGTAACCTAGATAGTCCAAGAACCCACTAGTTTACCTACATAGTCTAAGTGCCCACTAGGTAACCTTGATAGTCCAAGTGCCCGCTAGGCAACTTACATAGTCCAAGTGCCCGCTAGGTAACCTAGATAGTCCAAGTGCCCGTTCGTTAACCTAGATAGTCCAAGTGCTCGCTAGGAAACCTACATAGTCCAAGGGCCCGCTAGGTAACCTAGATAATCCAAGTGCCCGCTGGGTAACCTAGACTGTCCATGTGCCCGCTAGGGTACCTACATAGTCCAAGTGCCCGTTCGTTAACCTAGATAGTCCAAGTGCCCGCTAGGAAACCTACATAGTCCAACGGCCCGCTAGGTAACCTAGATAGTCCAAGTGCCCGTTAAGTAATCTAGATAGTCCAAGTGCCCGCTAGGTAACTTACATTGTCCATGTTATAGCTAGGTAACCTAGATAGTGCAAGTGCCCGTTTCCTAACCTATATAGTCCAAGTGCCCGCTAAGCAACCTACATAGTCCAAGTGCTCGTTAGTTAACCTAGAATTCCAAGTGCCCGCTAGGTAACCTAAACAGTCCAAGAGCCCGCTAGGTTACCTGCATATTCCAAGTGCCCGTTCGTTAACTTAGATAGTCCAAGTGCCCACTAGGTAACCTACATAGTCCAAGTGCCCGCTAGGTAACCTATATATTCCAAGTGCCCGTTAGGGAACCTAGATAGTCCAAGTGCCCATAGGGAACCTATATATTCCAAGTGCCCGCTAGGGAACCTACATATTCAAAGTGCCCGATAGGGAACCTGCATTGTGCAAGTGCCCTTTAGTTAACCTAGATAGTCCAAGTGCCCGCTAGTTAACCTACATAGTCCAAGGTCAGCTAATTAACATAGATAGTCCAAGTGCCCGCTAGTTAACCTAAATTGTCCAAGGTCAGCTAGTTAACCTAGATAGTCCAGGTCCCCGCTAGTTAACCTACATAGTCCAAGGGCCCGCTAGTTAACCTAGATATTCCAAGTGCCCGCTACTTAACCTAGATCGTCCATGTGTCCGCTAGTTAACCTACATAGTCCAAGTTCCCATCAGGTAACCTAGATAGTACAAGTGCCCGCAAGGTAACCTACATAGTCCAACTGCCCGATAGGGAACCTACATAATCCAAGTGCCCGATAGGGAACCTACATAATCCAAGTGCCCGCTAGGGAACCTAGAGAGTCCAAGTGCCCGCTAGGCAACCTACATAGTCCAAGTGCCCGTTAGTTAACCTAGATAGTCCAAGTGCCCACTAGGGTACGTACATAGTCCAAGTGCCCGCTAGGTAACCTACATAGTCCAAGTTCCCGCTAGGTAACCTGGATAGTCCAATGCCCGTTACCTAACCTAGATAGTCCAATTGCCCGCTAGGCAACATACATAGTCCAAGTGCCCGTTCGTTAACCTAGAAGTCCAAGTGCCCGCTAGGTAACCTAGTCTGTCCTTGTTCAAGCTAGGTTACCTACATAGTCCAAATGCCCGTTCGGTAACCTAGATAGTCGAAGAACCCACTAGTTAACCTACATAGTCTAAGTGCCCGCTAGGTAACCTTGATAGTCCAAGTGCCCGCTAGGCAACTTACATAGTCCAAGTGCCCGCTAGGTAACCTAGATAGTCCAAGTGCCCGTTCGTTAACCTAGATAGTCCAAGTGCTCGCTAGGAAACCTACATAGTCCAAGGGCCCGCTAGGTAACCTAGATAATCCAAGTGCCCGCTAGGTAACCTAGACTGTCCATGTGCCCGCTAGGGTACCTACATAGTCCAAGTGCCCGTTCGTTAACCTAGATAGTCCAAGTGCCCGCTAGGAAACCTACATAGTCCAACGGCCCGCTAGGTAACCTAGATAGTCCAAGTGCCCGTTAAGTAATCTAGATAGTCCAAGTGCCCGCTAGGTAACTTACATTGTCCATGTTATAGCTAGGTAACCTAGATAGTGCAAGTGCCCGTTTCCTAACCTATATAGTCCAAGTGCCCGCTAAGCAACCTACATAGTCCAAGTGCTCGTTAGTTAACCTAGAATTCCAAGTGCCCGCTAGGTAACCTAAACAGTCCAAGAGCCCGCTAGGTTACCTGCATATTCCAAGTGCCCGTTCGTTAACTTAGATAGTCCAAGTGCCCACTAGGTAACCTACATAGTCCAAGTGCCCGCTAGGTAACCTATATATTCCAAGTGCCCGTTAGGGAACCTAGATAGTCCAAGTGCCCATAGGGAACCTATATATTCCAAGTGCCCGCTAGGGAACCTACATATTCAAAGTGCCCGATAGGGAACCTGCATTGTGCAAGTGCCCTTTAGGTAACCTAGATAGTCCAAGTGCCCGCTAGTTAACCTACATAGTCCAAGGTCAGCTAATTAACCTAGATAGTCCAAGTGCCCGCTAGTTAACCTAAATTGTCCAAGGTCAGCTAGTTAACCTAGATAGTCCAGGTCCCCGCTAGTTAACCTACATAGTCCAAGGGCCCGCTAGTTAACCTAGATATTCCAAGTGCCCGCTACTTAACCTAGATCGTCCATGTGTCCGCTAGTTAACCTACATAGTCCAAGTTCCCATCAGGTAACCTAGATAGTACAAGTGCCCGCAAGGTAACCTACATAGTCCAAGTGCCCGATAGGGAACCTACATAATCCAAGTGCCCGATAGGGAACCTACATAATCCAAGTGCCCGCTAGGGAACCTAGAGAGTCCAAGTGCCCGCTAGGCAACCTACATAGTCCAAGTGCCCGTTAGTTAACCTAGATAGTCCAAGTGCCCACTAGGGTACGTACATAGTCCAAGTGCCCGCTAGGTAACCTACATAGTCCAAGGTCAGCTAATTAACCTAGATAGTCGAAGTGCCCACTAGTTAACCTAAATTGTCCAAGGTCAGCTAGTTAACCTAGATATTCCAAGTGCCAGCTAGTTAACCTAGATCGTCCATGTGTCCGCTAGTAAACCTACATAGTCCAAGTTCCCGTCAGGTAACCTATATAGTACAAGTGCCCGCAAGGTAACCTACATAGTCCAAGTGCCCGCTAGGTCACCTAGATAATCCAAGTACCCCTTAGCTAACCTAGATAGTCCAAGTGCCCGCTAGGTAACCTCCATAATCCAAGTGCCCGTTAGTTAACCTAGATAGTCCAAGGGCCCACTAGGGTACGTACATAGTCCAAGTGCCCGCTAGGTAACCTACATAGTCCAAGGTCAGCTAATTAACCTAGATAGTCCAAGTGCCCGCTAGTTAACCTAAATTGTCCATGGTCAGCTAGTTAACCTAGATAGTCCAGGTGCCCGCTAGTTAACCTACATAGTCCAAGGGCCCGCTAGTTAACCTAGATATTCCAAGTGCCAGCTAGTTAACCTAGATCGTCCATGTGTCCGCTAGTAAACCTACATAGTCCAAGTTCCCGTCAGGTAACCTAGATAGTACAAGTGCCCGCAAGGTAACCTACATAGTCTAAGTGCCCGCTAGTTAACCTACATAGTCCAAGTGCCCGATAGGGAACCTACATAATCCAAGTGCCCGCTAGGGAACCTAGAGAGTCCAAGTGCCCGCTAGGCAACCTACATAGTCCAAGTGCCCGTTAGTTAACCAAGACTGTCCAAGTGCCCACGAGGGTACGTACATAGTCCAAGTGCCCGCTAGGTAACCTACATAGTCCAAGGTCAGCTAATTAACCTAGATAGTCCAAGTGCCCGCTAGTTAACCTAAATAGTCCAAGGGCCCGCTAGTTAACCTAGAAATTCCAAGTGTCCGCTAGTTAACCTACATAGTCCAAGTTCCCGTTAGGTAACCTAGATAGTACAAGTGCCCGCAAGGTGACCTACATAATCCAAGTGCCCGCTAGGTAACCTAGATATTCCAAGTTCCTGTTAGCTAACCTAGATAATCCAAGTGCCCGCTAGGTAACCTACATAATCCAAGTGCCCTTTCGTTAACCTAGATAGTCCAAGTGCCGGCTAGGTAACCTAGACTGTCCAATTGTCCGCTAGGTTACCTACATAGTCCAAGTGCACGTTCGTTAACCTAGATAGTCCAAGTGCCCGCTAGGTAACCTAAATAGTCCAAGGGCCCGCTAGTTAACCTAGAAATTCCAAGTGTCCGCTAGTTAACCTACATAGTCCAAGTTCCCGTTAGGTAACCTAGATAGTACAAGTGCCCGCAAGGTGACCTACATAGTCCAAGTGCCCGCTAGGTAACCTAGATATTCCAAGTTCCTGTTAGCTAACCTAGATAATCCAAGTGCCCGCTAGGTAACCTACATAATCCAAGTGCCCTTTCGTTAACCTAGATAGTCCAAGTGCCGGCTAGGTAACCTAGACTGTCCAATTGTCCGCTAGGTTACCTACATAGTCCAAGTGCACGTTCGTTAACCTACATAGTCCAAGTTCCCGCTAGGTAACCTAGATAGTCCAATGCCCGTTACCTAACCTAGATAGTCCAATTGCCCGCTATGCAACATACATAGTCCTAGTGCCCGTTCGTTAACCTAGAAGTCAAAGTGCCCGCTAGGTAACCTAGACTGTCCAAGTTCACGCTAGGTTACCTACATAGTCCAAATGCCCGTTCGGTAACCTAGAAAGTCCAAGTGCCCGCTAGTTAACCTACATAGTCCAAGTGCCCGCTAGGTAACCTAGATAGTCCAAGTGCCCGCTAGGCAACTTACATAGTCCAAGTGCCCGCTAGGTAAGCTAGATAGTCCAAGTGCCCGTTCGTTAACCTAGATAGTCCAATTGCCCGCTACGTAACCTAGACTGTCCAATTGTCCGCTAGGTTACCTACATAGTCCAACTGCACGTTCGTTAACCTAGATAGTCCAAGTGCCCGCTAGGTAACCTACATAGTCCAAGTTCCCGCTAGGTAACCTAGATAGTCCAATCCCCGTTACCTAACCTAGAGAGTCCAATTGCCCGCTATGCAACATACATAGTCCAAGTGCCCGTTCGTTAACCTAGAAGTCCAAGTGCCCGCTAGGTAACCTAGTCTGTCCAAGTTCACGCTAGGTTACCTACATAGTCCAAATGCCCGTTCGGTAACCTAGATAGTCCAAGTGCCCGCTAGTTAACCTACATAGTCCAAGTGCCCGCTAGGCAAATTACAAAATCCAAGTGTCCACTGGTTACCTACAAAATCCAAGTGCCCGTTCGTTAACCTAGATAGTCCAAGTGCCCGCTAGGAAACCTACATAGTCCAAGGGCCCGCTAGGTAACCTAGATAATCCAAGTGCCAACTAGGTAACCTAGACTGTCCAAGTGCCCGCTAGGTTACCTATATAGTCCAAGTGCCCGTTCGTTAACCTAGATAGTCCAAGTGCCCGCTAGGAAACCTACATAGTCCAAGGGCCCGCTAGGTAACCTAGATAGTCCAAGTGCCCGTTAAGTAACCTATATAGTCCAAATGCCCTATGGTAACTTACATTGTCCATGTTATAGCTAGGTAACCTAGATAGTGCAAGTGCCCGTTACCTAACCTATATAGTCCAAGTGCCCTCTAGGGAACCTACATAGTCCAAGTGCCTGCTAGGTAACCTAGATAGTCCAAGTGCCGGTGAGCTAACCTAGATAGTCGAAGTGTCCGCTAGTTAACCTACATAGTCCAAGTGTCCGTTCATTAACCTAGATAGGCCAAGTGCCCGCTAGGTAACCTAGACAGTCCAAGTGCCCGCTAGGTTACCTACATAGTCCAAGTGCACGTTCGTTAACCTAGATAGTCCAAGTGCCCGCTGGAACCTACATAGTACAAGGGCCCGCTAGGTAACCTTGATAGTCCAAGTGCCTTCTAGTTAACCTACATAGTCCAAGTGCCCGCTAGGTAACCTACATAATCCAAGTGCTCACTAGGTAACCTAAGTAATCCAAATGCCCGCTAAGGAAACTACATAGTCCCAGTGCCCGCTAGTTAACCTAGATAGTCCAAGTGCCCGCTAGTAAACCTAGATAGTCCAAGTGCCCGCTAGTTAACCTAGATGGTCCAAGGGCCCGCTAGTTAATATAGATAGTCCAAGTGCCCGCTAGGGTACGTACATAGTCCAAGTGCCCGCTAGATAACCTAGATAGTCCAAGTGCCCGCTAGGGTATGTACATAGTTCAAGTGCCCGCTAGGTAACCTAGATTGTCCAAGTGCCAGCTAGTTAACCTAGATCGTCCATGTGTCCGCTAGTAAACCTACATAGTCCAAGTTCCCGTCAGGTAACCTAGATAGTACAAGTGCCCGCAAGGTAACCTACATAGTCTAAGTGCCCGCTAGTTAACCTACATAGTCCAAGTGCCCGATAGGGAACCTACATAATCCAAGTGCCCGCTCGGGAACCTAGAGAGTCCAAGTGCCCGCTAGGCAACCTACATAGTCCAAGTGCCCGTTAGTTAACCAAGACTGTCCAAGTGCCCACGAGGGTACGTACATAGTCCAAGTGCCCGCTAGGTAACCTACATAGTCCAAGGTCAGCTAATTAACCTAGATAGTCCAAGTGCCCGCTAGTTAACCTAAATAGTCCAAGGGCCCGCTAGTTAACCTAGAAATTCCAAGTGTCCGCTAGTTAACCTACATAGTCCAAGTTCCCGTTAGCTAACCTAGATAATCCAAGTGCCCGCTAGGTAACCTACATAATCCAAGTGCCCTTTCGTTAACCTAGATAGTCCAAGTGCCGGCTAGGTAACCTAGACTGTCCAATTGTCCGCTAGGTTACCTACATAGTCCAAGTGCACGTTCGTTAACCTAGATAGTCCAAGTGCCCGCTAGGTAACCTAAATAGTCCAAGGGCCCGCTAGTTAACCTAGAAATTCCAAGTGTCCGCTAGTTAACCTACATAGTCCAAGTTCCCGTTAGGTAACCTAGATAGTACAAGTGCCCGCAAGGTGACCTACATAGTCCAAGTGCCCGCTAGGTAACCTAGATATTCCAAGTTCCTGTTAGCTAACCTAGATAATCCAAGTGCCCGCTAGGTAACCTACATAATCCAAGTGCCCTTTCGATAACCTAGATAGTCCAAGTGCCGGCTAGGTAACCTAGACTGTCCAATTGTCCGCTAGGTTACCTACATAGTCCAAGTGCACGTTCGTTAACCTACATAGTCCAAGTGCCCGCTAGGTAACCTAGATAGTCCAATGCCCGTTACCTAACCTAGATAGTCCAATTGCCCGCTATGCAACATACATAGTCCAAGTGCCCGTTCGTTAACCTAGAAGTCCAAGTGCCCGCTAGGTAACCTAGACTGTCCAAGTTCACGCTAGGTTACCTACATAGTCCAAATGCCCGTTCGGTAACCTAGATAGTCCAAGTGCCCGCTAGCAAACCTACATAGTCCAAGTGCCCGCTAGGTAACCTAGTTAGTCCAAGTGCCCGCTAGGTAACTTACATAGTCCAAGTGCCCGCTAGGTCACCTAGATAATCCAAGTACCCCTTAGCTAACCTAGATAGTCCAAGTGCCCGCTAGGTACCCTCCATAGTCCAAGTGCCCGTTCGTTAACCTAGATAGTCCAAGTGCCCGCTAGTTAACCTACATAGTGCAAGGTCAGCTAGTTAACCTACATAGTCCAAGGGCCCGCTAGTTAACCTAGATATTCCAAGTGTCCGCTAGTTAACCTACATAGTCCAAGTTCCCGTTAGGTAACCTAGATAGTACAAGTGCCCGCAAGGTTACCTACATAGTCCAAGTGCCCGCTAGGTAACCTAGATATTCCAAGTTCCTGTTAGCTAACCTAGATAATCCAAGTGCCCGCTAGGTAACCTCTATAATCCAAGTGCCCTTACGTTAACCTAGATAGTCCAAGTGCCCGCTAGGTAACATAGACTGTCCAATTGTCCGCTAGGTTACCTACATAGTCCAAGTGCACGTTCGTTAACCTAGATAGTCCAAGTACCCGCTAGGTAACCTACATAGTCCAAGTTCCCGCTAGGTAACCTGGATAGTCCAATGCCCGTTACCTAACCTAGATAGTCCAATTGCCCGCTAGGCAACATACATAGTCCAAGTGCCCGTTCGTTAACCTAGAAGTCCAAGTGGCCGCTAGGAAACCTAGTCTGTCCTTGTTCAAGCTAGGTTACCTACATAGTCCAAATGCCCGTTCGGTAACCTAGATAGTCCAAGAACCCACTAGTTAACCTACATAGTCTCAGTGCCCGCTAGGTAACCTTGATAGTCCAAGTGCCCGCTAGGCAACTTACCTAGTCCAAGTGCCCGCTAGGTAACCTAGATAGTCCAAGTGCCCGTTCGTTAACCTAGATAGTCCAAGTGCTCGCTAGGAAACCTACATAGTCCAAGGGCCCGCTAGGTAACCTAGATAATCCAAGTGCCCGCTGGGTAACCTAGACTGTCCATGTGCCCGCTAGGGTACCTACAGAGTCCAAGTGCCCGTTCGTTAACCTAGATAGTCCAAGTGCCCGCTAGGAAACCTACATAGTCCAACGGCCCGCTAGGTAACCTAGATAGTCCAAGTGCCCGTTAAGTAATCTAGATAGTCCAAGTGCCCGCTAGGTAACTTACATTGTCCATGTTATAGCTAGGTAACCTAGATAGTGCAAGTGCCCGTTTCCTAACCTATATAGTCCAAGTGCCCGCTAAGCAACCTACATAGTCCAAGTGCTCGTTAGTTAACCTAGAATTCCAAGTGCCCGCTAGGTAACCTAAACAGTCCAAGAGCCCGCTAGGTTACCTGCATATTCCAAGTGCCCGTTCGTTAACTTAGATAGTCCAAGTGCCCACTAGGTAACCTACATAGTCCAAGTGCCCGCTAGGTAACCTATATATTCCAAGTGCCCGTTAGGGAACCTAGATAGTCCAAGTGCCCATAGGGAACCTATATATTCCAAGTGCCCGCTAGGGAACCTACATATTCAAAGTGCCCGATAGGGAACCTGCATTGTGCAAGTGCCCTTTAGTTAACCTAGATAGTCCAAGTGCCCGCTAGTTAACCTACATAGTCCAAGGTCAGCTAATTAACCTAGATAGTCCAAGTGCCCGCTAGTTAACCTAAATTGTCCAAGGTCAGCTAGTTAACCTAGATAGTCCAGGTCCCCGCTAGTTAACCTACATAGTCCAAGGGCCCGCTAGTTAACCTAGATATTCCAAGTGCCCGCTACTTAACCTAGATCGTCCATGTGTCCGCTAGTTAACCTACATAGTCCAAGTTCCCATCAGGTAACCTAGATAGTACAAGTGCCCGCAAGGTAACCTACATAGTCCAAGTGCCCGATAGGGAACCTACATAATCCAAGTGCCCGATAGGGAACCTACATAATCCAAGTGCCCGCTAGGGAACCTAGAGAGTCCAAGTGCCCGCTAGGCAACCTACATAGTCCAAGTGCCCGTTAGTTAACCTAGATAGTCCAAGTGCCCACTAGGGTACGTACATAGTCCAAGTGCCCGCTAGGTAACCTACATAGTCCAAGGTCAGCTAATTAACCTAGATAGTCGAAGTGCCCACTAGTTAACCTAAATTGTCCAAGGTCAGCTAGTTAACCTAGATATTCCAAGTGCCAGCTAGTTAACCTAGATCGTCCATGTGTCCGCTAGTAAACCTACATAGTCCAAGTTCCCGTCAGGTAACCTATATAGTACAAGTGCCCGCAAGGTAACCTACATAGTCCAAGTGCCCGCTAGGTCACCTAGATAATCCAAGTACCCCTTAGCTAACCTAGATAGTCCAAGTGCCCGCTAGGTAACCTCCATAATCCAAGTGCCCGTTAGTTAACCTAGATAGTCCAAGGGCCCACTAGGGTACGTACATAGTCCAAGTGCCCGCTAGGTAACCTACATAGTCCAAGGTCAGCTAATTAACCTAGATAGTCCAAGTGCCCGCTAGTTAACCTAAATTGTCCATGGTCAGCTAGTTAACCTAGATAGTCCAGGTGCCCGCTAGTTAACCTACATAGTCCAAGGGCCCGCTAGTTAACCTAGATATTCCAAGTGCCAGCTAGTTAACCTAGATCGTCCATGTGTCCGCTAGTAAACCTACATAGTCCAAGTTCCCGTCAGGTAACCTAGATAGTACAAGTGCCCGCAAGGTAACCTACATAGTCTAAGTGCCCGCTAGTTAACCTACATAGTCCAAGTGCCCGATAGGGAACCTACATAATCCAAGTGCCCGCTAGGGAACCTAGAGAGTCCAAGTGCCCGCTAGGCAACCTACATAGTCCAAGTGCCCGTTAGTTAACCAAGACTGTCCAAGTGCCCACGAGGGTACGTACATAGTCCAAGTGCCCGCTAGGTAACCTACATAGTCCAAGGTCAGCTAATTAACCTAGATAGTCCAAGTGCCCGCTAGTTAACCTAAATAGTCCAAGGGCCCGCTAGTTAACCTAGAAATTCCAAGTGTCCGCTAGTTAACCTACATAGTCCAAGTTCCCGTTAGGTAACCTAGATAGTACAAGTGCCCGCAAGGTGACCTACATAATCCAAGTGCCCGCTAGGTAACCTAGATATTCCAAGTTCCTGTTAGCTAACCTAGATAATCCAAGTGCCCGCTAGGTAACCTACATAATCCAAGTGCCCTTTCGTTAACCTAGATAGTCCAAGTGCCGGCTAGGTAACCTAGACTGTCCAATTGTCCGCTAGGTTACCTACATAGTCCAAGTGCACGTTCGTTAACCTAGATAGTCCAAGTGCCCGCTAGGTAACCTAAATAGTCCAAGGGCCCGCTAGTTAACCTAGAAATTCCAAGTGTCCGCTAGTTAACCTACATAGTCCAAGTTCCCGTTAGGTAACCTAGATAGTACAAGTGCCCGCAAGGTGACCTACATAGTCCAAGTGCCCGCTAGGTAACCTAGATATTCCAAGTTCCTGTTAGCTAACCTAGATAATCCAAGTGCCCGCTAGGTAACCTACATAATCCAAGTGCCCTTTCGTTAACCTAGATAGTCCAAGTGCCGGCTAGGTAACCTAGACTGTCCAATTGTCCGCTAGGTTACCTACATAGTCCAAGTGCACGTTCGTTAACCTACATAGTCCAAGTTCCCGCTAGGTAACCTAGATAGTCCAATGCCCGTTACCTAACCTAGATAGTCCAATTGCCCGCTATGCAACATACATAGTCCTAGTGCCCGTTCGTTAACCTAGAAGTCCAAGTGCCCGCTAGGTAACCTAGACTGTCCAAGTTCACGCTAGGTTACCTACATAGTCCAAATGCCCGTTCGGTAACCTAGATAGTCCAAGTGCCCGCTAGTTAACCTACATAGTCCAAGTGCCCGCTAGGTAACCTAGATAGTCCAAGTGCCCGCTAGGCAACTTACATAGTCCAAGTGCCCGCTAGGTAACCTAGATAGTCCAAGTGCCCGTTCGTTAACCTAGATAGTCCAATTGCCCGCTACGTAACCTAGACTGTCCAATTGTCCGCTAGGTTACCTACATAGTCCAACTGCACGTTCGTTAACCTAGATAGTCCAAGTGCCCGCTAGGTAACCTACATAGTCCAAGTTCCCGCTAGGTAACCTAGATAGTCCAATCCCCGTTACCTAACCTAGATAGTCCAATTGCCCGCTATGCAACATACATAGTCCAAGTGCCCGTTCGTTAACCTAGAAGTCCAAGTGCCCGCTAGGTAACCTAGTCTGTCCAAGTTCACGCTAGGTTACCTACATAGTCCAAATGCCCGTTCGGTAACCTAGATAGTCCAAGTGCCCGCTAGTTAACCTACATAGTCCAAGTGCCCGCTAGGCAAATTACAAAATCCAAGTGTCCACTGGTTACCTACAAAATCCAAGTGCCCGTTCGTTAACCTAGATAGTCCAAGTGCCCGCTAGGAAACCTACATAGTCCAAGGGCCCGCTAGGTAACCTAGATAATCCAAGTGCCAGCTAGGTAACCTAGACTGTCCAAGTGCCCGCTAGGTTACCTACATAGTCCAAGTGCCCGTTCGTTAACCTAGATAGTCCAAGTGCCCGCTAGGAAACCTACATAGTCCAAGGGCCCGCTAGGTAACCTAGATAGTCCAAGTGCCCGTTAAGTAACCTATATAGTCCAAATGCCCTATGGTAACTTACATTGTCCATGTTATAGCTAGGTAACCTAGATAGTGCAAGTGCCCGTTACCTAACCTATATAGTCCAAGTGCCCGCTAAGCAACCTACATAGTCCAAGTGCCCGTTAGTTAACCTAGAAGTCCAAGTGCCCGCTAGGTAACCTAGACAGTCCAAGTGCCCGCTAGGTTACCTGCATATTCCAAGTGCCCATTCGTTAACTTAGATCGTCCAAGTGCCCACTAGGTAACCTACATATTCCAAGTGCCCGCTAGGTAACCTATATAGTCCTGGTGCCCGCTAGGTAACCTAGATAATCCAAGGGCCCGCTAGTTAACCTACATAGTCCAAGGGCTCACTTGTTAACTTTGATAGTCCAAGTGCCCGCTAGTTAACCTAGATCGTCCAAGTGTCCGATAGTTAAACTAGATTGTCCAAGTGCCCGCTAGGGATCCTTCATAATCCAAGTGCCTGCTAGGTAACCTAGATAGTCCAAGGGCCCTCGAGTTAACCTAGATAGTCCAAGTGCCCGCTAGGGTACGTAGATAGTCCAAGTGCCCGCTAGATAACCTAGATAGTCCAATTGCCCGTTAGCGAACCTAGATAGTCGAAGTGTCTGCTAGTTAACCTACATAGTCCAAGTGCCCGTTCGTTAACCTAGATAGGCCAAGTGCCTGCTAGGTAACCTAGACAGTCCAAGTGCCCGCTAGGTTACCTACATAGTCCAAGTGCACATTCGTTAACCTAGATAGTCCAAGTGCCCGCTTGTAACCTACATAGTCCAAGGGCCCGCTGGGTAACCTTGATAGTCTAAGTGCCTTCTAGTTAACCTATACAGTCCAAGTGCCCGCTAGGTAACCTACATTGTCCAAGTGCCCACTAGGTAACCTAAGTAATCCAAATGCCCGCTAGGAAAACTACATAGTCCAAGTGCCCGCTAGTTAACCTAGATAGTCCAAGTGCCCGCTAGTAAACCTAGATAGTCCAAGGGCCCGCTAGTTAATCTAGATAGTCCAAGTGCCCTCTAGTTAACCTAGATAGTCCAAGTGCCCGCTAGTTAACTTAGATAATCCAAGTGCCCGCTAGTTAACCTACATAGTCCATGTCCCTCTAGTTAACCTAGATAGTCCAAGTGCCCGCTAGGGGACGTACATATTCCAAGTGCCTGCTAGGTAACCTAGATAGTCCAATTGCCCGCTAGGGTATGTACATAGTTCAAGTGCCCACTAGGTAACCTAGATTGTCCAAGTGTCCGCTAGTTAACCTACATAGTCCAAGTGCCCGCTAGGTAACCTAGATAGTCCAAGGGCCTGCTAGTTAACCTACATAGTCCAATGCCCGCTAGGGAACCTACATAGTTCAAGTGACCGCTAGGCAACCTACATAGTCCAAGTGCCCATTAGTTAACCTAGATAGTCAAAGTGCCTGCTAGGTAACCTAGATAGTCCACGTGCCCGCTAGGTAACCTACATAGTCCAAGTTCCCCCTTGGTAACCTAAATAGTCCAAATTCCCGCTAGGGAAACTACATAGTCCAAGTGCCTGCTAGTTAACCTAGATAGTCCAAGTGCCTGCTAGTAAACCTACATAATCCATGGGCCCGCTAGTTAACCTACATAGTGCAAGGGCCCGCTAGTTAACCTATATAGTCAAAGGGCCCGCTAGTTAACCTAGAAATTCCAAGTGTCCGCTAGTTAACCTACATAGTCCAAGTTCCCGTTAGGTAACCTAGATAGTACACGTGCCCGCAAGGTGACCTACATAGTCCAAGTGCCCGCTAGGTAACCTAGATATTCCAAGTTCCTGTTAGCTAACCTAGATAATCCAAGTGCCCGCTAGGTAACCTACATAATCCAAGTGCCCTTTCGTTAACCTAGATAGTCCAAGTGCTGGCTAGGTAACCTAGACTGTCCAATTGTCCGCTAGGTTACCTACATAGTCCAAGTGCACGTTCGTTAACCTAGATAGTCCAAGTGCCCGCTAGGTAACCTACATAGTCCAAGTTCCCGCTAGGTAACCTAGATAGTCCAATGCCCGTTACCTAACCTAGATAGTCCAATTGCCCGCTATGCAACATACATAGTCCTAGTGCCCGTTCGTTAACCTAGAAGTCCAAGTGCCCGCTAGGTAACCTAGACTGTCCAAGTTCACGCTAGGTTACCTACATAGTCCAAATGCCCGTTCGGTAACCTAGATAGTCCAAGTGCCCGCTAGTTAACCTACATAGTCCAAGTGCCCGCTAGGTAACCTAGATAGTCCAAGTGCCCGCTAGGCAACTTACATAGTCCAAGTGCCCGCTAGGTAACCTAGATAGTCCAAGTGCCCGTTCGTTAACCTAGATAGTCCAATTGCCCGCTACGTAACCTAGACTGTCCAATTGTCCGCTAGGTTACCTACATAGTCCAAGTGCACGTTCGTTAACCTAGATAGTCCAAGTGCCCGCTAGGTAACCTACATAGTCCAAGTTCCCGCTAGGTAACCTAGATAGTCCAATGCCCGTTACCTAACCTAGATAGTCCAATTGCCCGCTATGCAACATACATAGTCCAAGTGCCCGTTCGTTAACCTAGAAGTCCAAGTGCCCTCTAGGTAACCTAGTCTGTCCAAGTTCACGCTAGGTGACCTACATAGTCCAAATGCCCGTTCGGTAACCTAGATAGTCCAAGTGCCCGCTAGTTAACCTACATAGTCCAAGTGCCCGCTAGGCAACATACAAATTCCAAGTGTCCACTGGTTACCTACATAGTCCAAGTGCCCGTTCGTTAACCTAGATAGTCCAAGTGCCCGCTAGGAAACCTACATAGTCCAAGGGCCCGCTAGGTAACCTAGATAATCCAAGTGCCAGCTAGGTAACCTAGACTGTCCAAGTGCCCGCTAGGTTACCTATATAGTCCAAGTGCCCGTTCGTTAACCTAGATAGTCCAATTGACCACTAGGAAACCTACATAGTCCAAGGGCCCGCTAGGTAACCTAGATAGTCCAAGTGCCCGTTAAGTAACCTATATAGTCCAAATGCCCTATGGTTACTTACATTGTCCATGTTATAGCTAGGTAACCTAGATAGTGCAAGTGCCCGTTACCTAACCTATATAGTCCAAGTGCCCGCTAAGCAACCTACATAGTCCAAGTGCCCGTTAGTTAACCTAGAAGTCCAAGTGTCCGCTAGGTAACCTAGACAGACCAAGTGCCCGCTAGGTTACCTGCATATTCCAAGTGCCCATTCGTTAACTTAGATAGTCCAAGTGCCCACTAGGTAACCTACATAGTCCAAGTGCCCGCTAGGTAACCTATATAGTCCTGGTGCCCGCTAGGTAACCTAGATAGTCCAAGGGCCCGCTGGTTAACCTACATAGTCCAAGGGCTCACTTGTTAACTTTGATAGTCCAAGTGCCCGCTAGTTAACCTAGATCGTCCAAGTGCCCGATAGTTAAACTAGATTGTCCAAGTGCCCGCTAGGGATCCTTCATAATCCAAGTGCCTGCTAGGTAACCTAGATAGTCCAAGGGCCCTCGAGTTATCCTAGATAGTCCAAGTGCCCGCTAGGGCACGTAGATAGTCCAAGTGCCCGCTAGATAACCTAGATAGTCCAATTGCCCGTTAGCGAACCTAGATAGTCGAAGTGTCTGCTAGTTAACCTACATAGTCCAAGTGCCCGTTCGTTAACCTAGATAGGCCAAGTGCCTGCTAGGTAACCTAGACAGTCCAAGTGCCCGCTAGGTTACCTACATAGTCCAAGTGCACATTCGTTAACCTAGATAGTCCAAGTGCCCGCTTGTAACCTACATAGTCCAAGGGCCTGCTGGGTAACCTTGATAGTCTAAGTGCCTTCTAGTTAACCTATATAGTCCAAGTGCCCGCTAGGTAACCTAGATAGTCCAAGGGCCTGCTAGTTAACCTACATAGTCCAATGCCCGCTAGGGAACCTACATAGTTCAAGTGACCGCTAGGCAACCTACATAGTCCAAGTGCCCATTAGTTAACCTAGATAGTCAAAGTGCCTGCTAGGTAACCTAGATAGTCCACGTGCCCGCTAGGTAACCTACATAGTCCAAGTTCCCCCTTGGTAACCTAAATAGTCCAAATTCCCGCTAGGGAAACTACATAGTCCAAGTGCCCGCTAGTTAACCTAGATAGTCCAAGTGCCTGCTAGTAAACCTACATAATCCATGGGCCCGCTAGTTAACCTACATAGTGCAAGGGCCCGCTAGTTAACCTAGATAGTCAAAGGGCCCGCTAGTTAACCTAGAAATTCCAAGTGTCCGCTAGTTAACCTACATAGTCCAAGTTCCCGTTAGGTAACCTAGATAGTACACGTGCCCGCAAGGTGACCTACATAGTCCAAGTGCCCGCTAGGTAACCTAGATATTCCAAGTTCCTGTTAGCTAACCTAGATAATCCAAGTGCCCGCTAGGTAACCTACATAATCCAAGTGCCCTTTCGTTAACCTAGATAGTCCAAGTGCTGGCTAGGTAACCTAGACTGTCCAATTGTCCGCTAGGTTACCTACATAGTCCAAGTGCACGTTCGTTAACCTAGATAGTCCAAGTGCCCGCTAGGTAACCTACATAGTCCAAGTTCCCGCTAGGTAACCTAGATAGTCCAATGCCCGTTACCTAACCTAGATAGTCCAATTGCCCGCTATGCAACATACATAGTCCTAGTGCCCGTTCGTTAACCTAGAAGTCCAAGTGCCCGCTAGGTAACCTAGACTGTCCAAGTTCACGCTAGGTTACCTACATAGTCCAAATGCCCGTTCGGTAACCTAGATAGTCCAAGTGCCCGCTAGTTAACCTACATAGTCCAAGTGCCCGCTAGGTAACCTAGATAGTCCAAGTGCCCGCTAGGCAACTTACATAGTCCAAGTGCCCGCTAGGTAACCTAGATAGTCCAAGTGCCCGTTCGTTAACCTAGATAGTCCAATTGCCCGCTACGTAACCTAGACTGTCCAATTGTCCGCTAGGTTACCTACATAGTCCAAGTGCACGTTCGTTAACCTAGATAGTCCAAGTGCCCGCTAGGTAACCTACATAGTCCAAGTTCCCGCTAGGTAACCTAGATAGTCCAATGCCCGTTACCTAACCTAGATAGTCCAATTGCCCGCTATGCAACATACATAGTCCAAGTGCCCGTTCGTTAACCTAGAAGTCCAAGTGCCCGCTAGGTAACCTAGTCTGTCCAAGTTCACGCTAGGTGACCTACATAGTCCAAATGCCCGTTCGGTAACCTAGATAGTCCAAGTGCCCGCTAGTTAACCTACATAGTCCAAGTGCCCGCTAGGCAACATACAAATTCCAAGTGTCCACTGGTTACCTACATAGTCCAAGTGCCCGTTCGTTAACCTAGATAGTCCAAGTGCCCGCTAGGAAACCTACATAGTCCAAGGGCCCGCTAGGTAACCTAGATAATCCAAGTGCCAGCTAGGTAACCTAGACTGTCCAAGTGCCCGCTAGGTTACCTATATAGTCCAAGTGCCCGTTCGTTAACCTAGATAGTCCAATTGACCACTAGGAAACCTACATAGTCCAAGGGCCCGCTAGGTAACCTAGATAGTCCAAGTGCCCGTTAAGTAACCTATATAGTCCAAATGCCCTATGGTTACTTACATTGTCCATGTTATAGCTAGGTAACCTAGATAGTGCAAGTGCCCGTTACCTAACCTATATAGTCCAAGTGCCCGCTAAGCAACCTACATAGTCCAAGTGCCCGTTAGTTAACCTAGAAGTCCAAGTGCCCGCTAGGTAACCTAGACAGACCAAGTGCCCGCTAGGTTACCTGCATATTCCAAGTGCCCATTCGTTAACTTAGATAGTCCAAGTGCCCACTAGGTAACCTACATAGTCCAAGTGCCCGCTAGGTAACCTATATAGTCCTGGTGCCCGCTAGGTAACCTAGATAGTCCAAGGGCCCGCTAGTTAACCTACATAGTCCAAGGGCTCACTTGTTAACTTTGATAGTCCAAGTGCCCGCTAGTTAACCTAGATCGTCCAAGTGCCCGATAGTTAAACTAGATTGTCCAAGTGCCCGCTAGGGATCCTTCATAATCCAAGTGCCTGCTAGGTAACCTAGATAGTCCAAGGGCCCTCGAGTTATCCTAGATAGTCCAAGTGCCCGCTAGGGCACGTAGATAGTCCAAGTGCCCGCTAGATAACCTAGATAGTCCAATTGCCCGTTAGCGAACCTAGATAGTCGAAGTGTCTGCTAGTTAACCTACATAGTCCAAGTGCCCGTTCGTTAACCTAGATAGGCCAAGTGCCTGCTAGGTAACCTAGACAGTCCAAGTGCCCGCTAGGTTACCTACATAGTCCAAGTGCACATTCGTTAACCTAGATAGTCCAAGTGCCCGCTTGTAACCTACATAGTCCAAGGGCCTGCTGGGTAACCTTGATAGTCTAAGTGCCTTCTAGTTAACCTATATAGTCCAAGTGCCCGCTAGGTAACCTAGATAGTCCAAGGGCCTGCTAGTTAACCTACATAGTCCAATGCCCGCTAGGGAACCTACATAGTTCAAGTGACCGCTAGGCAACCTACATAGTCCAAGTGCCCATTAGTTAACCTAGATAGTCAAAGTGCCTGCTAGGTAACCTAGATAGTCCACGTGCCCGCTAGGTAACCTACATAGTCCAAGTTCCCCCTTGGTAACCTAAATAGTCCAAATTCCCGCTAGGGAAACTACATAGTCCAAGTGCCCGCTAGTTAACCTAGATAGTCCAAGTGCCTGCTAGTAAACCTACATAATCCATGGGCCCGCTAGTTAACCTACATAGTGCAAGGGCCCGCTAGTTAACCTAGATAGTCAAAGGGCCCGCTAGTTAACCTAGAAATTCCAAGTGTCCGCTAGTTAACCTACATAGTCCAAGTTCCCGTTAGGTAACCTAGATAGTACACGTGCCCGCAAGGTGACCTACATAGTCCAAGTGCCCGCTAGGTAACCTAGATATTCCAAGTTCCTGTTAGCTAACCTAGATAATCCAAGTGCCCGCTAGGTAACCTACATAATCCAAGTGCCCTTTCGTTAACCTAGATAGTCCAAGTGCTGGCTAGGTAACCTAGACTGTCCAATTGTCCGCTAGGTTACCTACATAGTCCAAGTGCACGTTCGTTAACCTAGATAGTCCAAGTGCCCGCTAGGTAACCTACATAGTCCAAGTTCCCGCTAGGTAACCTAGATAGTCCAATGCCCGTTACCTAACCTAGATAGTCCAATTGCCCGCTATGCAACATACATAGTCCTAGTGCCCGTTCGTTAACCTAGAAGTCCAAGTGCCCGCTAGGTAACCTAGACTGTCCAAGTTCACGCTAGGTTACCTACATAGTCCAAATGCCCGTTCGGTAACCTAGATAGTCCAAGTGCCCGCTAGTTAACCTACATAGTCCAAGTGCCCGCTAGGTAACCTAGATAGTCCAAGTGCCCGCTAGGCAACTTACATAGTCCAAGTGCCCGCTAGGTAACCTAGATAGTCCAAGTGCCCGTTCGTTAACCTAGATAGTCCAATTGCCCGCTACGTAACCTAGACTGTCCAATTGTCCGCTAGGTTACCTACATAGTCCAAGTGCACGTTCGTTAACCTAGATAGTCCAAGTGCCCGCTAGGTAACCTACATAGTCCAAGTTCCCGCTAGGTAACCTAGATAGTCCAATGCCCGTTACCTAACCTAGATAGTCCAATTGCCCGCTATGCAACATACATAGTCCAAGTGCCCGTTCGTTAACCTAGAAGTCCAAGTGCCCGCTAGGTAACCTAGTCTGTCCAAGTTCACGCTAGGTGACCTACATAGTCCAAATGCCCGTTCGGTAACCTAGATAGTCCAAGTGCCCGCTAGTTAACCTACATAGTCCAAGTGCCCGCTAGGCAACATACAAATTCCAAGTGTCCACTGGTTACCTACATAGTCCAAGTGCCCGTTCGTTAACCTAGATAGTCCAAGTGCCCGCTAGGAAACCTACATAGTCCAAGGGCCCGCTAGGTAACCTAGATAATCCAAGTGCCAGCTAGGTAACCTAGACTGTCCAAGTGCCCGCTAGGTTACCTATATAGTCCAAGTGCCCGTTCGTTAACCTAGATAGTCCAATTGACCACTAGGAAACCTACATAGTCCAAGGGCCCGCTAGGTAACCTAGATAGTCCAAGTGCCCGTTAAGTAACCTATATAGTCCAAATGCCCTATGGTTACTTACATTGTCCATGTTATAGCTAGGTAACCTAGATAGTGCAAGTGCCCGTTACCTAACCTATATAGTCCAAGTGCCCGCTAAGCAACCTACATAGTCCAAGTGCCCGTTAGTTAACCTAGAAGTCCAAGTGCCCGCTAGGTAACCTAGACAGACCAAGTGCCCGCTAGGTTACCTGCATATTCCAAGTGCCCATTCGTTAACTTAGATAGTCCAAGTGCCCACTAGGTAACCTACATAGTCCAAGTGCCCGCTAGGTAACCTATATAGTCCTGGTGCCCGCTAGGTAACCTAGATAGTCCAAGGGCCCGCTAGTTAACCTACATAGTCCAAGGGCTCACTTGTTAACTTTGATAGTCCAAGTGCCCGCTAGTTAACCTAGATCGTCCAAGTGCCCGATAGTTAAACTAGATTGTCCAAGTGCCCGCTAGGGATCCTTCATAATCCAAGTGCCTGCTAGGTAACCTAGATAGTCCAAGGGCCCTCGAGTTATCCTAGATAGTCCAAGTGCCCGCTAGGGCACGTAGATAGTCCAAGTGCCCGCTAGATAACCTAGATAGTCCAATTGCCCGTTAGCGAACCTAGATAGTCGAAGTGTCTGCTAGTTAACCTACATAGTCCAAGTGCCCGTTCGTTAACCTAGATAGGCCAAGTGCCTGCTAGGTAACCTAGACAGTCCAAGTGCCCGCTAGGTTACCTACATAGTCCAAGTGCACATTCGTTAACCTAGATAGTCCAAGTGCCCGCTTGTAACCTACATAGTCCAAGGGCCTGCTGGGTAACCTTGATAGTCTAAGTGCCTTCTAGTTAACCTATATAGTCCAAGTGCCCGCTAGGTAACCTAGATAGTCCAAGGGCCTGCTAGTTAACCTACATAGTCCAATGCCCGCTAGGGAACCTACATAGTTCAAGTGACCGCTAGGCAACCTACATAGTCCAAGTGCCCATTAGTTAACCTAGATAGTCAAAGTGCCTGCTAGGTAACCTAGATAGTCCACGTGCCCTCTAGTTAACCTTGATAGTCCAAGTGCCCGCTAGTTAACTTAGATAATCCCAGTGCCCGCTAGTTAACCTACATAGTCCAAGTGCCTCTAGTTAACCTAGATAGTCCAAGTGCCCGCTAGGGGACGTACATAGTCCAAGTGCCTGCTAGGTAACCTAGATAGTCCAATTGCCCGCTAGGGTATGTACATTGTTCAAGTGCCCGCTAGGTAACCTAGATTGTCCATTGTCCGCTAGTTAACCTACATAGTCCAAGTGCCCGCTAGGTAACCTAGATAGTCCAAGTTCCTGCTAGTTAACCTACATAGTCCAATCCCCGTTAGGGAACCTAAATAGTCCAAGTGCCCGCTGAGGAACCTACATAGTCCAAGTGCCCGATAGGGAACCTATATTTTACAATTGCCCGTTAGGGAACCTAGATAGTCCAAGTGCCCATAGGAAACCTATATAGTCCAAGTGCCCGCTAGGGAACCTGCATTGTGCAAGTGCCCGTTAGTTAACCTAGATAGTCCAAGTGCCCGCTAGTTACCCTACATAGTCCAAGTTCAGCTAATTAACCTAGATAGTCCAAGTGCCCGCTAGTTAACCTAAATTGTCCAAAGTCAGCTAGTTAACCTAGATAGTCCAAGTGCCCGCTAGTTAACATACATAGTCCAAGTTCCCGTCAGGTAACCTAGATAGTACAAGTGCCCGCAAGGTAACCTACATAGTCCAAGTGCCCGCTAGTTAACCTACATAGTCCAAGTGCCCAATAGGGAACCTACATAATCCAAGTGCCCGATAGGGAACCTACATAATACAAGTGCCCGCTAGCGAACCTACATAGTTCAAGTGACCGCTAGGCAACCTACATAGTCCAAGTGCCCATTAGTTAACCTAGATAGTCAAAGTGCCTGCTAGGTAACCTAGATAGTCAAAGTGCCTGCTAGGTAACCTAGATAGTCCACGTGCCCGCTAGGTAACCTACATAGTCCAAGTTCCCCCTTGGTAACCTAAATAGTCCAAATTCCCGCTAGGGAAACTACATAGTCCAAGTGCCCGCTAGTTAACCTATATAGTCCAAGTGCCTGCTAGTAAACCTACATAATCCATGGGCCCGCTAGTTAACCTACATAGTGCAAGGGCCCGCTAGTTAACCCAGATAGTCAAAGGGCCCGCTAGTTAACCTAGGTAGTACAAATGTCCGATACGGATCCTACATAGTGCAAGTGCCCGCAAGTTAACCTACATAGTCCAAGTCCCCGCTAGGTAACCTAGACAGTCCAAGTGACCATTAGGTTACCTACAGAGTCCAAGTGCCCGTTCGTTAACCTACATAGTCCAAGTGCCCACTAGTTAACATACATAGTCCAAGTGCCTGCTAGGTAAACTACATATTCCAAGTGCCCACTAG
This sequence comes from Tenrec ecaudatus, assembly GCF_050624435.1. Lineage (NCBI taxonomy): Eukaryota > Metazoa > Chordata > Mammalia > Afrosoricida > Tenrecidae > Tenrec > Tenrec ecaudatus. Next base: position 1,201,689 of record NW_027457614.1, read on the forward strand.
TTAACCTAGACAGTCCAATTGCCCGCTAGTTAACCTAGACAGTCTAAGTACCCGATAGGGAACCTACATAGTCCAAGTGCCCGTTAGGGAACCTACATAGTCCAAGTGCTCGCTAGGCAACCTACATAGTCCAAGTGCCCGCTAGGTTACCTATATAGTCCAAGTGCCCGTTCGTTAACCTAGATAGTCCAATTGACCACTAGGAAACCTACATAGTCCAAGGGCCCGCTAGGTAACCTAGATAGTCCAAGTGCCCGTTAAGTAACCTATATAGTCCAAATGCCCTATGGTTACTTACATTGTCCATGTTATAGCTAGGTAACCTAGATAGTGCAAGTGCCCGTTACCTAACCTATATAGTCCAAGTGCCCGCTAAGCAACCTACATAGTCCAAGTGCCCGTTAGTTAACCTAGAAGTCCAAGTGCCCGCTAGGTAACCTAGACAGACCAAGTGCCCGCTAGGTTACCTGCATATTCCAAGTGCCCATTCGTTAACTTAGATAGTCCAAGTGCCCACTAGGTAACCTACATAGTCCAAGTGCCCGCTAGGTAACCTATATAGTCCTGGTGCCCGCTAGGTAACCTAGATAGTCCAAGGGCCCGCTAGTTAACCTACATAGTCCAAGGGCTCACTTGTTAACTTTGATAGTCCAAGTGCCCGCTAGTTAACCTAGATCGTCCAAGTGCCCGATAGTTAAACTAGATTGTCCAAGTGCCCGCTAGGGATCCTTCATAATCCAAGTGCCTGCTAGGTAACCTAGATAGTCCAAGGGCCCTCGAGTTATCCTAGATAGTCCAAGTGCCCGCTAGGGCACGTAGATAGTCCAAGTGCCCGCTAGATAACCTAGATAGTCCAATTGCCCGTTAGCGAACCTAGATAGTCGAAGTGTCTGCTAGTTAACCTACATAGTCCAAGTGCCCGTTCGTTAACCTAGATAGGCCAAGTGCCTGCTAGGTAACCTAGACAGTCCAAGTGCCCGCTAGGTTACCTACATAGTCCAAGTGCACATTCGTTAACCTAGATAGTCCAAGTGCCCGCTTGTAACCTACATAGTCCAAGGGCCTGCTGGGTAACCTTGATAGTCTAAGTGCCTTCTAGTTAACCTATATAGTCCAAGTGCCCGCTAGGTAACCTAGATAGTCCAAGGGCCTGCTAGTTAACCTACATAGTCCAATGCCCGCTAGGGAACCTACATAGTTCAAGTGACCGCTAGGCAACCTACATAGTCCAAGTGCCCATTAGTTAACCTAGATAGTCAAAGTGCCTGCTAGGTAACCTAGATAGTCCACGTGCCCTCTAGTTAACCTTGATAGTCCAAGTGCCCGCTAGTTAACTTAGATAATCCCAGTGCCCGCTAGTTAACCTACATAGTCCAAGTGCCTCTAGTTAACCTAGATAGTCCAAGTGCCCGCTAGGGGACGTACATAGTCCAAGTGCCTGCTAGGTAACCTAGATAGTCCAATTGCCCGCTAGGGTATGTACATTGTTCAAGTGCCCGCTAGGTAACCTAGATTGTCCATTGTCCGCTAGTTAACCTACATAGTCCAAGTGCCCGCTAGGTAACCTAGATAGTCCAAGTTCCTGCTAGTTAACCTACATAGTCCAATCCCCGTTAGGGAACCTAAATAGTCCAAGTGCCCGCTGAGGAACCTACATAGTCCAAGTGCCCGATAGGGAACCTATATTTTACAATTGCCCGTTAGGGAACCTAGATAGTCCAAGTGCCCATAGGAAACCTATATAGTCCAAGTGCCCGCTAGGGAACCTGCATTGTGCAAGTGCCCGTTAGTTAACCTAGATAGTCCAAGTGCCCGCTAGTTACCCTACATAGTCCAAGTTCAGCTAATTAACCTAGATAGTCCAAGTGCCCGCTAGTTAACCTAAATTGTCCAAAGTCAGCTAGTTAACCTAGATAGTCCAAGTGCCCGCTAGTTAACATACATAGTCCAAGTTCCCGTCAGGTAACCTAGATAGTACAAGTGCCCGCAAGGTAACCTACATAGTCCAAGTGCCCGCTAGTTAACCTACATAGTCCAAGTGCCCAATAGGGAACCTACATAATCCAAGTGCCCGATAGGGAACCTACATAATACAAGTGCCCGCTAGCGAACCTACATAGTTCAAGTGACCGCTAGGCAACCTACATAGTCCAAGTGCCCATTAGTTAACCTAGATAGTCAAAGTGCCTGCTAGGTAACCTAGATAGTCAAAGTGCCTGCTAGGTAACCTAGATAGTCCACGTGCCCGCTAGGTAACCTACATAGTCCAAGTTCCCCCTTGGTAACCTAAATAGTCCAAATTCCCGCTAGGGAAACTACATAGTCCAAGTGCCCGCTAGTTAACCTATATAGTCCAAGTGCCTGCTAGTAAACCTACATAATCCATGGGCCCGCTAGTTAACCTACATAGTGCAAGGGCCCGCTAGTTAACCCAGATAGTCAAAGGGCCCGCTAGTTAACCTAGGTAGTACAAATGTCCGATACGGATCCTACATAGTGCAAGTGCCCGCAAGTTAACCTACATAGTCCAAGTCCCCGCTAGGTAACCTAGACAGTCCAAGTGACCATTAGGTTACCTACAGAGTCCAAGTGCCCGTTCGTTAACCTACATAGTCCAAGTGCCCACTAGTTAACATACATAGTCCAAGTGCCTGCTAGGTAAACTACATATTCCAAGTGCCCACTAGTTAACCTAGACAGTCCAATTGCCCGCTAGTTAACCTAGACAGTCTAAGTACCCGATAGGGAACCTACATAGTCCAAGTGCCCGTTAGGGAACCTACATAGTCCAAGTGCTCGCTAGGCAACCTACATAGTCCAAGTGCCCGTTAGTTAACCTAGATAGTCAAAGTGCCTGCTAGGTAACCTAAATTGTCCAAGTGCCCGCTAGGGAACCTACATAGTCCAATTGCCCGTTAGCTAACCTAGAGAGTTGAAGTGTCCGCTAGTTAACCTACATAGTCCAAGTGCCCGTTCGTTAACCTAGATAGGCCAAGTGCCCGCTAGGTAACCTAGACAGTCCAAGTGCCTGCTAGGTTACCTACATAGTCCAAGTGCGCGTTCGTTAACCTAGATAGTCCAAGTGCCCCTGGTAACCTACATAGTCCAAGGGCCCGCTAGGTAACCTTGATAGTCCAAGTGCCTTCTATTAACCTATATAGTCCAAGTGGCCTCTCGGTAACCTACATAGTCCTAGTGCCGACTAGGTAACCTAAGTAATCCAAATGCCCGCTAGGGAAACTACATAGTCCAAGTGCCCGCTAATTAACCTAGATAGTCCAAGGGCCCGCTAGTTAATCTAGGTAGTCCAAGTGCCCGCTTGTTAACCTAGCTAATCCAAGTGCCCGCTAGTTAACCTACATAGTCCAAGGGCCCTCTAGTTAACCTAGATAGTCCAAGTGCCCGCTAGGGTACGTACATAGTCCAAGTGCCCGCTAGGTAACCTAGATATTCCAAGTGCCCTCTAGGGTATGTACATAGCTCAAGTGCCCGCTAGGTAACCTAGATTGTCCAAGTGTCCGCTACTTAACCTACATAGTCCTAGTGCCCACTAGGTAACCTAGATAGTCCAAGGTCCTGGTAGTTAACCTACATAGTCCAATGCCCGATAGGGAACCTACATAGTCAAAGTGCCCGCTGAGGAACCTACATAGTCCAAGTGCCCGATAGGGAACGTATATATTCCAAGTGCCCGTTAGGGAACCTAGATAGTCCAAGTGCCCATAGGGAACCTATATAGTCCAAGTGCCCGCTAGGGAACCTACATTGTGCAAGTGCCCGTTAGTTAACCTAGATAGTCCAAGTGCCCGCTAGTTAACCTACATAGTCCAAGGTCAGCTAATTAACCTAGATAGTCCAAGTGCCCGCTAGTTAACCTAAATTGTCCAAGGTCAGCTAGTTAACCTAGATAGTCCAGGTGCCCGCTAGTTAACCTACATAGTCCAAGGGCCCGCTAGTTAACCTAGATATTCCAAGTGCCCGCTAGTTAACCTAGATCGTCCATGTGTCCGCTAGTTAACCTACATAGTCCAAGTTCCCGTCAGGTAACCTAGATAGTACAAGTGCCCGCAAGGTAACCTACATAGTCCAAGTGCCCGCTAGTTAACCTACATAGTCTAAGTGCCCGATAGGGAACCTACTTAATCCAAGTGCCCTATAGGGAACCTACATAATCCAAGTGCCCGCTAGGGAACCTAGAGAGTCCAAGTGCCCGCTAGGCAACCTACATAGTCCAAGTGCCCGTTAGTTAACCTAGATAGTCCAAGTGCCCACTAGGGTACGTACATAGTCCAAGTGCCCGCTAGGTAACCTACATAGTCCAAGGTCAGCTAATTAACCTAGATAGTCCAAGTGCCCGCTAGTTAACCTAAATTGTCCAAGGTCAGCTAGTTAACCTAGATAGTCCAGGTGCCCGCTAGTTAACCTACATAGTCCAAGGGCCCGCTAGTTAACCTAGATATTCCAAGTGCCAGCTAGTTAACCTAGATCGTCCATGTGTCCGCTAGTAAACCTACATAGTCCAAGTTCCCGTCTGGTAACCTAGATTGTACAAGTGCCCGCAAGGTAACCTACATAGTCCAAGTGCCCGCTAGTTAACCTACATAGTCCAAGTGCCCGATAGGGAACCTACATAATCCAAGTGCCCGATAGGGAACCTACATAAATCAAGTGCCCGCTAGGGAACCTAGAGCGTCCAAGTGCCCGCTAGGCAACATACATAGTCCAAGTGCCCGTTAGTTAACCTAGATAGTCCAAGTGCCCGTTCGTTAACCTAGATAGTCCAAGTGCTCGCTAGTAAACCTAGATAGTCCAAGGGCCCGCTAGTTAATCTAGATGGTCCAAGTGCCCGCTAGTTACCTAGATATTCCAAGTGCCCGCTAGTTAACCTAGATAGTCCAAGGGCCCGCTAGTTAATCTAGATAGTCCTAGTGCCCGCTAGTTAACCTAGCTAATCCACGTGCCCGCTAGTTAACCTACATAGTCCAAGGGCCCTCTAGTTAACCTAGATAGTCCAAGTGTCCGCTAGGGTACGTAGATAGTCCAAGTGCCCGCTAGGTAACCTAGATAGTCCAAGTGCCTGCTAGGGTATGTACATAGTTCAAGTACCCGCTATGTTACCTACATAGTCCAAGTGCCCGTTCGTTAACCTAGATAGTCCAAGTGCCCGCTAGGTTACCTAGACAGTCCAAGTGCCCGCAAGTTAACCTACATAGTCCAAGTGCCCGATAGGGAACCTACATAAACCAAGTGCCCGATAGGGAACCTACATAATACAAGTGCCCGCTAGAAACCTACATAGTCCAAGTGCCCACTAGGCAACCTACATATTTCAAGTGCCCGTTAGTTAACCTAGATAGTCCAAGTGCCCTCTAGGGTACGTACATAGTCCAAGTGCCCGCTAGGTAACCTACATAGTCCAAGTTCCCGATGGTAACAGAAATAGACCAAATGCCCGCTAGGGAGACTACATAGTCCAACTGCCTGCTAGTTAACCTAGATAGTCCAAGTGCCTGCTAGTAAACATACATAATCCATGTGCCCGCTAGTTAACCTACGTAGTACAAGGGCCCGCTAGTTAACCTAGATCGTGCAAGTGTCCACTAGTTAACCTACATAGTCCACGTGCCTGCTAGGTAACCTAGATAGTCCAAGTGCCCGCTAGTTTACCTAGATAGTCCAAGTGCCCGTTAGTTTACCTAGATAGTCCAAGTGCCCACTAGGAGACGTACATAGTCCAAGTGCCCGCAGTTAACCTACATACTCCAAGGTCCGTTAGTTAACCTAGATAGTCCAAGTGCCCGCTAGTTAACCTACATAGTACAAGGGCCCGCTAGTTCACCTAGATAGTCAAAGTGCCCGCTAGTTAACCTAAGTAGTAAAAATGTCCGATAGGGATCCTACATAGTCTAAGTGCCCGCTAAGTAACCTACATAGTCCAAGTTCCCGATGGTAACATAAATAGTCCAAATGCCAGCTAGGGAAACTACATAGTCCAAGTGCCTGCTAGTTAACCTAGATAGTCCAAGTGCCTGCTAGTAAACCTACATAATCCATGGGCCAGCTAGTTAACCTACATTGTGCAAGGGCCCGCTAGTTAACCTAGATCGTGCAAGTGTCCACTAGTTAACCTACATTGTCCACGTGCCTGCTAGGTAACCTAGATAGTCCAAGTGCCCGCTAGATAACCTAGCTAATCCAAGTGCCCGCTAGTTAACCTACATAGTCCAAGGGCCCTCTAGTTAACCTAGATAGTCCAAGTGCCCGCTAGGGTACATACATAGTCCAAGTGCCCGCTAGGTAACCTAGATGTTCCAAGTGCCCGCTAGGGTATGTACATTGTTCAAGTGCCCGCTAGGTAACCTAGATTGTCCATTGTCCGCTAGTTAACCTACATAGTCCAAGTGCCCGCTAGGTAACCTAGATAGTCCAAGTTCCTGCTAGTTAACCTACATAGTCCAATCCCCGTTAGGGAACCTAAATAGTCCAAGTGCCCGCTGAGGAACCTACATAGTCCAAGTGCCCGATAGGGAACCTATATTTTACAATTGCCCGTTAGGGAACCTAGATAGTCCAAGTGCCCATAGGAAACCTATATAGTCCAAGTGCCCGCTAGGGAACCTGCATTGTGCAAGTGCCCGTTAGTTAACCTAGATAGTCCAAGTGCCCGCTAGTTAACCTACATAGTCCAAGTTCAGCTAATTAACCTAGATAGTCCAACTGCCCGCTAGTTAACCTAAATTGTCCAAGGTCAGCTAGTTAACCTAGATAGTCCAAGTGCCCGCTAGTTAACATACATAGTCCAAGTTCCCGTCAGGTAACCTAGATAGTACAAGTGCCCGCAAGGTAACCTACATAGTCCAAGTGCCCGCTAGTTAACCTACATAGTCCAAGTGCCCAATAGGGAACCTACATAGTCCAAGTGCCCGATAGGGAACCTACATAATCCAAGTGCCCGATAGGGAACCTACATAGTCAAGTGCCCGATAGGAAACCTACATAATCCAAGTGCCCGCTAGAAACGTACATAGTCCAAGTGCCCTCTAGGCAACCTACATAGTTCAAGTGCCCGTTAGTTAACCTAGATAGTCCAAGTGCCCACTAGGGTACGTACATAGTCCAAGTGCCCGCTAGGTAACCTACATAGTACAAGGGCCCGCTAGTTGACCTAGATAGTCAAAGTGCCCGCTAGTTAACCTAAGTAGTAAAAATGTCCGATAGGGATCCTACATAGTCCAAGTGCCCGCTAGTTAACCTACATAGTCCAAGTCCCCGCTAGGTTACATACATAGTCGAAGTGCCCGTTCGTTAACCTACATAGTTCAAGCGCCCGCTAGGTAACCTACATAGTCCAAGTGCCTGCTAGGTAAACTACATAGTCCAAATGCCCACTAGGTAACCTAGACAGTCCAATTGCGCGCTAATTAACCTAGACAGTCCAAGTACCCGATAGGGAACCTACATAGTCCAAGTGCCCGCTAGAGAACCTACATAGTCCAAATGCCCGTTAGTTAACCTAGATAGTCAAAGTGCCTGCTAGGTAACCTAAATTGTCCAAGTGCCTGCTAGGGAACCTACATAGTCCAAGTGCCCGCTAGGTACCCTAGATAGTCCAATTGCCCGTTAGCTAACCTAGATAGTCGAAGTGTCCTCTAGTTAACCTACATAGTACAAGTGCCCGTTGTTTAACCACATAGGCCAAGTGCCCGCTAGGTAACCTAGACAGTCCAAGTGCACGCTAGGTTACCTACATAGTCCAAGTGCACGTTCGTTAACCTAGATAGTCCAAGTGCCTTCTAGTTAACCTACATAGTCCAAGTGCCCGCTGGGTAACCGACATAGTCCAAGTGCCCACTAGGTAACCTAAGTAATCCAAAAGCCCGCTAGGGAAACTACATAGTCCAAGTGTCCGCTATTTAACGTATATAGTCCAAGTGCCCGCTAGTAAACCTAGATAGTCCAAGTGCCCGCTAGTTAACGTTGATCGTCCAAGTGCCCGCTAGTTAACCTAGATAATCCAAGTGCCCGCTAGTTAACCTACATAGTCCAAGTCCCTCTAGTTAACCTAGATAGTCCAAGTGCCCGATAGGGGACGTACATAGTCAAAGTGCCTGCTAGGTAACCTAGATAGTCCATGTGCCCGCTAGGGTATGTACATAGTTCAAGTGCCCGCTATGTAACCTAGATTGTCCAAGTGTCCGCTAGTTAACCTACATAGTCCAAGTGCCCGCTAGGTAACCTAGATAGTCCAAGGGCCTGCTAGTTAACCTACATAGTCCAATGCCCGATAGGGAACCTACATATTCCAAGTGCCCGCTGAGGAACCTACATAGTCCACGTGCCCGATAGGGAACATATATATTCCAAGTGCCCAGTAGGGAACCTAGATAGTCCAAGTGCCCATAGGGAACCTATATAGTCCAAGTGCCCGCTAGGGAACCTACATAGTCAAAGTGCCCGCTAGGTAACCTAGATAGTCCAAGGGCCTGCTCGTTAACCTACATAGTCCAATGCCCAATAGGGAACCTACATAGTCCAATTGCCCGCTGAGGAACCTACATAGTCCAAGTGCCCGATAAGAAACTTATATATTCCAAGTGCCCGTTAGGGAACCTAGATAGTCCGTGTGCCCATAGGGAACATATATACTCCAAGTGCCCGCTAGGGAACCTGCATTGTGCAAGTGCCCGCTAGTTAACCTAGATAGTCCAAGTGCCCGCTAGTTAACTTACATAGTCCAAGGTCAGCTAGTTAACCTAGATAGTCCAAGTGCCCGCTAGTTAACCTACATAGTCCAAGGTCAGATAATTAACCTAGATAGTCCAAGTGCCCGCTAGTTAACCTAGATATTCCAAGTGTCCGCTAGTTAACCTACATAGTCCAAGTTCTCGTTAGGTAACCTAGATAGTACAAGTGCCCGCAAGGTAACCTACATAATCCAAGTGCCCGCTAGATAACCTAGATATTCCAAGTTCCTGTTAGCTAACCTAGATAATCCAAGTGCCCGCTAGGTAACCTACATAGTCCAAGTTCCCGCTAGGGAACCTAGATAGTCCAATGCCTGTTACCTAACCTAGATAGTCCAATTGCCCGCTGTGCAACATACATAGTCCAATTGCCCGTTCGTTTATTTAGATAGTCCAATTGCCCGCTAGGTAACCTAGATGTCCAAGTGTCCGCTAGGTTACCTACATTGTCCAATTGCCCGTTCGTTAACCTAGATAGTCCAAGTGCCCGCTAGGAAACCTAACTAGTCCAAGGGCCCGATAGGTAACCTAGATAGTCCAAGTGTCCGTTAGTTAACCTAGATAGTCCAAGTGCCTGCTAGGTAACTTACATAGTCCAAGTTCCCTCTTGGTAACCTAAATAGTCCAAATGCCCGCTAGGGAAACTACATAGTCCAAGTGCCCGCTAGTTAACCTAGCTAATCCAAGTGCCCGCTAGTTAACCTACATAGTCCAAGGGCCCGCTAGTTAACCTAGATATTCCAAGTGCCCGCTAGTTAACCTAGATCGTCCATGTGTCCGCTAGTTAACCTACATAGTCCAAGTTCCCGTCAGGTAACCTGGATAGTACAAGTGCCCGCAAGGTAACCTACATAGTCCAAGTGCCCGATAGGGAACCTACATAATCCAAGTGCCCGCTAGGGAACCTACAGAGTCCAAGTGCCCGCTAGGCAACCTACATAGTCCAAGTGCCCGTTAGTTAACCAAGATAGGCTAAGTGCCCACTAGGGTACGTACTAAGTCCAAGTGCCCGCTAGGTAACCTACATAGTCCAAGTTCCCGATGGTAACATAAATAATCCAAATGCCAGCTAGGGAAACTACATAGTCCAAGTGCCTGCTAGTTAACCTAGATAGTCCAAGTGCCTGCTAGTAAACCTACATAATCCATGGGCCCGCTAGTTAACCTACATAGTGCAAGGGCCCGCTAGTTAACCTAGATCGTGCAAGTGTCCACTAGTTAACCTACATATTCCACGTGCCTGCTAGTTAACCTAGATAGTCCAAGTGCCCGCTAGTTAACCTAGCTAATCCAATTGCCCGCTAGTTAACCTACATAGTCCAAGGGCCCTCTAGTTAACCTAGATAGTCCAAGTGCCCGCTAGGGGACGTACATAGTCCAATGCCCGCTAGGTAACCTAGATATTCCAAGTGCCCGCTAGGGTATGTACATAGTTCAAGTGCCCGCTAGGTAACCTAGATTGTCCATTGTCCGCTAGTTAACCTACATAGTCCAAGTGCCCGCTAGGTAACCTAGATAGTCCAAGGTCCTGCTAGTTAACCTACATAGTCCAATGCCCGATAGGGAACCTACATAGTCCAAGTGCCCGCTGAGGAACCTACATATTCCAAGTGCCCGATAGGGAACCTATATATTCCAAGTGCCCGTTAGGGAACCTAGATAGTCCATGTGCCCATAGGGAACCTATATAGTGCAAGTGCCCGCTAGGGAATCTACATATTCAAAGTGCCCGCTAGGGAACCTGCATTGTGCAAGTGCCCGTTAGTTAACCTAGATAGTCCAAGTGCCCGCTAGTTAACCTACATAGTCCAAGGTCAGCTAATTAACCTAGATAGTCCAAGTGCCCGCTAGTTAACCTAAATTGTCCAAGGTCAGCTAGTTAACCTAGATAGTCCAAGTGCCCGCTAGTTTACCTACATAGTCCAAGGGCCCGCTAGTTAAACTAGATATTCCAAGTGCCCGCTAGTTAACCTAGATCGTCCATGTGTCCGCTAGTTAACCTACGTAGTCCAAGTTCCCGTCAGGTAACCTAGATAGTACAAGTGCCCGCAAGGTAACCTACATAGTCCAAGTGCCCGCTAGTTAACCTACATAGTCCAAGTGCCCGATAGGGAACCTACATAATCCAAGTGCCCGATAGGGAACCTACATAATCCAAGTGCCCGCTAGCGAACCTATATAATCCAAGTGCCCGTTAGTTAACCTAGATAGTCCAAGTGCCCACTAGGGTACGTACATAGTCCAAGTGCCCGCTAGGTAACCTACATAGTCCAAGTTCCCGATGGTAACATAAATAGTCCAAATGCCAGCTAGGGAAACTACATAGTCCAGGTGCCTGCTAGTTAACCTAGATAGTCCAAGTGCCTGTAGTAAACCTACATAATCCATGGGCCCGCTAGTTAACCTACATAGTGCAAGGGCCCGCTAGTTAACCTAGATCGTGCAAGTGTCCACTAGTTAACCTACATAGTCCACGTGCCTGCTAGGTAACCTAGATAGTCCAAGTGCCCGCTAGTTAACCTAGATAGTCCAAGTGCCCACTAGGGGACGTACATAGTTCAAGTGCCCGCTAGTTATCCTACATAGTCCAAGGTCCGTTAGTTAACCTAGATAGTCAAAGTGCCTGCTAGGTAACCTAAATTGTCCAAGTGCCCGCTAGGGAACCTACATAGTCCAAGTGCCCGCTAGGTAACCTAGATAGTCCAATTGCCCGTTAGCGAACCTAGATAGTCGAAGTGTCCGCTAGTTAACCTACATAGTCCAAGTGCCCGTTCGTTAACCTAGATAGGCCAAGTGCCCGCTAGGTAACCTAGACAGTCCAAGTGCCCACAAGGTTACCTACATAGTCCAAGTGCACGTTCGTTAACCTAGATAGTCCAAGTGCCCCTGGTAACCTACATAGTCAAAGGTCAGCTAATTAACCTAGGTAGTCCAAGTGCCCGCTAGTTAACCTAGATATTCCAAGTGTCCGCTAGTTAACCTACATTGTCCAAGTTCCCGTTAGGTAACCTAGATAGTACAAGTGCCCGAAAGGTAACCTACATAGTAAAAGGGCCCACTAGTTAACCTAGATAGTCCAAGAGCCCGCTACTTAACCTACATAGTAGAAGGGCCCGCTAGTTGACCTAGATAGTCAAAGTGCCCGCTAGTTAACCTAAGTAGTAAAAATGTCCGATAGGGATCCTACATAGTCCAAGTGCCCTTTAGTTAACCTACATAGTCCAAGTCCCCGCTAGGTAACCTAGACAGTCCAAGTGACCATTAGGTTACATACATAGTCGAAGTGCCCGTTCGTTAACCTACATAGTCCCAGTGCCCGCTAGGTAACCTACATAGTCCAAGAGCCTGCTAGGTAAACTACATAGTCCAAATGCCCACTAGGTAACCTAGACAGTCCAATTGCGCGCTAATTAACCTAGACAGTCCAAGTACCCGATAGGGAACCTACGTAGCCCAAGTGCCCGCTAGGGAACCTACATAGTCCAAGTGCTCGCTAGGCAACCTACATAGTCCAAATGCCCGTTAGTTAACCTAGATAGTCAAAGTGCCTGCTAGGTAACCTAAATTGTCCAAGTGCCCGCTAGGGAACCTACATAGTCCAAGTGCCCGCTAGGTACCCTAGATAGTCCAATTGCCCGTTAGCTAACCTAGATAGTCGAAGTTACCTCTAGTTAACCTACATAGTCCAAGTGCCCGTTCTTTAACCTAGATAGGCCAAGTGCCCGCTAGGTTACCTACATAGTCCAAGTGCACATTCGTTAACCTACATAGTCCAAGTCCCTCTAGTTAACCTAGATAGTGCAAGTGCCCGCTAGGGGACGTACATAGTCCAAGTGCCTGCTAGGTAACCTAGATAGTCCAAGTGCCCGCTAGGGTATGTACATAGTTCAAGTGCCCGCTAGGTAACCTAGATTGTCCAAGTGTCCGCTAGTTAACCTACATAGTCCAAGTGCCCGCTAGGTAACCTAGATAGTCCAAGGGCCTGCTGGTTAACCTACATAGTCCAATGCCCGATAGGGAACCCACATATTCCAAGTGCCCGCTGAGGAACCTACATAGTCCAAGTGCCCGATAGGGAACCTATATATTCCAAGTGCCCGTTAGGGAACCTAGATAGTCCAAGTGCCCATAGGGAACCTATATAGTCCAAGTGCCCGCTAGGGAACCTACATAGTCAAAGTGCCCGCTACAGAACCTGCATTGTGCAAGTGCCCGTTAGTTAACCTAGATAGTACAAGTGCCCCTGGTAACCTACATAGTCCAAGGGCCCGCTAGGTAACCTTGATAGTCCAAGTGCCTTCGAGTTAACCTACATAGTCCAAGTGGCCTCTAGATAACTTACATAGTCCAAGTGCCCACTAGGTAACCTAAGTAATCCAAATGCCCTCTAGGGAAACTACATAGTCCAAGTGCCTGCTAGTTAACCTAGATAGTCCAAGTGCCCGCTAGTAAACCTAGATAGTCCAAGGGCCCGCTAGTTAATCTAGATGGTCCAAGTGCCCGCTGGTTACCTAGATAGTCCATGTGCCCGCTAGTTAACCTAGATAGTCCAAGGGCCCGCTAGGCAATCTAGATAGTCCAAGTGCCCGCTAGTTAACCTAGCTAATCCAAGGGCCCTCTAGTTAACCGAGATAGTCCAAGTGACCGCTAGGGTACGCTGATAGTCCAAGTGCCCGCTAGGTAACCTAGATAGTCCAAGTGCTTGCTAGGGTATGTACATAGTTCAAGTTCCCGCTAGGTTACCTACATAGTCCAAGTGCCCGTTCGTTAACCTAGATAGTCCAAGTGCCCGCTAGGTTACCTAGACAGTCCAAGTGCCCGGTAGTTAACCTACATAGTCCAAGTGCCCGATAGGGAACCTACATAATCCAAGTGCCCGATAGGGAACCTACATAATCCAAGTGCCCGCTAGAAACCTACATATTCCAAGTGCCCACTAGGCAACCTACATAGTCCAAGTGCCCGTTAGTTAACCTAGATAGTCCAAGTGCCCACTAGGGTACGTACATAGTCCAAGTGCCCGCTAGGTAACCTACATAGTCCAATTTCCCGATGGTAACATAAATAGACCAAATGCCCGCTGGGGAGACTACATAGTCCAAGTGCCTGCTAGTTAACCTAGATAGTCCAAGTTCCTGCTAGTAAACCTACATAATCCATGGGCCCGCTAGTTAACCTACATAGTACAAGGGCCCGCTAGTTAACCTAGATCGTGCAAGTGTCCACTAGTTAACCTACATAGTCCACGTGCCTGCTAGGTAACCTAGATTGTCCATTGTCCGCTAGTTAACCTACATAGTCCAAGTGCCCGCTAGGTAACCTAGATAGTCCAAGGTCCTGCTAGTTAACCTACATAGTCCAAGGTCCGTTAGTTAACCTAGATATTCAAAGTGCCTGCTAGGTAACCTAAATTGTCCAAGTGCCCGCTAGGGAACCTACATAGTCCAAGTGCCCGCTAGGTACCCTAGATAGTCCAATTGCCCGTTAGCTAACCTAGATAGTCGAAGTTACCTCTAGTTAACCTACATAGTCCAAGTGCCCGTTCTTTAACCTAGATAGGCCAAGTGCCCGCTAGGTTACCTACATAGTCCAAGTGCACATTCGTTAACCTAGATAGTCCAAGTGCCTTCTAGTTAACCTACATAGTCCAAGTGCCCGCTAGGTAACCTACATAGTCCAAGTGCCCACTAGGTAACCTAAGTAATCCAAAAACCCGCTAGGGAAACTACATAGTCCAAGTGCCCGCTAGTTAACCTAGATAGTCCAAGTGCCCGCTAGTTAACGTTGTTTGTCCAAGTGCCCGCTAGTTAACCTAGATAATCCAAGTACCCGCTAGTTAACCTACATAGTCCAAGTCCCTCTAGTTAACCTAGATAGTCCAAGTGCCCGCTAGGGGACGTACATAGTCCAAGTGCCTGCTAGGTAACCTAGATAGTCCAAGTGCCCGCTAGGGTATGTACATAGTTCAAGTGCCCACTAGGTAACCTAGATTGTCCAAGTGTCCGCTAGTTAACCTACATAGTCCAAGTGCCCGCTAGGTAACCTAGATAGTCCAAGGGCCTGCTGGTTAACCTACATAGTCCAATGCCCGATAGGGAACCCACATATTCCAAGTGCCCGCTGAGGAACCTACATAGTCCAAGTGCCCGATAGGGAACCTATATATTCCAAGTGCCCGTTAGGGAACCTAGATAGTCCAAGTGCCCATAGGGAACCTATATAGTCCAAGTGCCCGCTAGGGAACCTACATAGTCAAAGTGCCCGCTACGGAACCTGCATTGTGCAAGTGCCCGTTAGTTAACCTAGATAGTACAAGTGCCCCTGGTAACCTACATAGTCCAAGGGCCCGCTAGGTAACCTTGATAGTCCAAGTGCCTTCTAGTTAACCTACATAGTCCAAGTGGCCTCTAGATAACTTACATAGTCCAAGTGCCCACTAGGTAACCTAAGTAATCCAAATGCCCTCTAGGGAAACTACATAGTCCAAGTGCCTGCTAGTTAACCTAGATAGTCCAAGTGCCCGCTAGTAAACCTAGATAGTCCAAGGGCCCGCTAGTTAATCTAGATGGTCCAAGTGCCCGCTGGTTACCTAGATAGTCCATGTGCCCGCTAGTTAACCTAGATAGTCCAAGGGCCCGCTAGGCAATCTAGATAGTCCAAGTGCCCGCTAGTTAACCTAGCTAATCCAAGGGCCCTCTAGTTAACCTAGATAGTCCAAGTGACCGCTAGGGTACGCTGATAGTCCAAGTGCCCGCTAGGTAACCTAGATAGTCCAAGTGCTTGCTAGGGTAAGTACATAGTTCAAGTTCCCGCTAGGTTACCTACATAGTCCAAGTGCCCGTTCGTTAACCTAGATAGTCCAAGTGCCCGCTAGGTTACCTAGACAGTCCAAGTGCCTGGTAGTTAACCTACATAGTCCAAGTGCCCGATAGGGAACCTACATAATCCAAGTGCCCGATAGGGAACCTACATAATCCAAGTGCCCGCTAGAAACCTACATATTCCAAGTGCCCACTAGGCAACCTACATAGTCCAAGTGCCCGTTAGTTAACCTAGATAGTCCAAGTGCCCACTAGGGTACGTACATAGTCCAAGTGCCCGCTAGGTAACCTACATAGTCCAATTTCCCGATGGTAACATAAATAGACCAAATGCCCGCTGGGGAGACTACATAGTCCAAGTGCCTGCTAGTTAACCTAGATAGTCCAAGTTCCTGCTAGTAAACCTACATAATCCATGGGCCCGCTAGTTAACCTACATAGTACAAGGGCCCGCTAGTTAACCTAGATCGTGCAAGTGTCCACTAGTTAACCTACATAGTCCACGTGCCTGCTAGGTAACCTAGATTGTCCATTGTCCGCTAGTTAACCTACATAGTCCAAGTGCCCGCTAGGTAACCTAGATAGTCCAAGGTCCTGCTAGTTAACCTACATAGTCCAATGCCCGAGAGGGAACCTACATAGTCCAAGTGCCCGCTGAGGAACCTACATATTCCAAGTGCCCGATAGGGAACCTATATATTCCAAGTGCCCGTTAGGGAACCTAGATAGTCCAAGTGCCCATAGGGAACCTATATAGTGCAAGTGCCCGCTAGGGAATCTACATATTCAAAGTGCCCGCTAGGGAACCTGCATTGTGCAAGTGCCCGTTAGTTAACCTAGATATTCCAAGTGCCCGCTAGTTAACCTACATAGTCCAAGGTCAGCTAATTAACCTAGATAGTCCAAGTGCCCGCTAGTTAACCTAAATTGTCCAAGGTCAACTAGTTAACCTAGATAGTCCAAGTGCCCGCTAGTTAACCTACATAGTCCAAGGGCCCGCTAGTTAAACTAGATATTCCAAGTGCCCGCTAGTTAACCTAGATCGTCCATGTGTCCGCTAGTTAACCTACGTAGTCCAATTTCCCGTCAGGTAACCTAGATAGTACAAGTGCCCGCAAGGTAACCTACATAGTCCAAGTGCCCGCTAGTTAACCTACATAGTCCAAGTGCCCGATAGGGAACCTACATAATCCAAGTGCCCGATAGGGAACCTACATAATCCAAGTGCCTGCTAGCGAACCTATATAGTCCAAGTGCCCGTTAGTTAACCTAGATAGTCCAAGTGCCCACTAGGGTACGTACATAGTCCAAGTGCCCGCTAGGTAACCTACATAGTCCAAGTTCCCGATGGTAACATAAATAGTCCAAATGCCAGCTAGGGAAACTACATAGTCCAGGTGCCTGCTAGTTAACCTAGATAGTCCAAGTGCCTGCTAGTAAACCTACATAATCCATGGGCCCGCTAGTTAACCTACATAGTGCAAGGGCCCGCTAGTTAACCTAGATCGTGCAAGTGTCCACTAGTTAACCTACATAGTCCACGTGCCTGCTAGGTAACCTAGATAGTCCAAGTGCCCGCTAGTTAACCTAGATAGTCCAAGTGCCCACTAGGGGACGTACATAGTTCAAGTGCCCGCTAGTTATCCTACATAGTCCAAGGTCCGTTAGTTAACCTAGATAGTCAAAGTGCCTGCTAGGTAACCTAAATTGTCCAAGTGCCCGCTAGGGAACCTACATAGTCCAAGTGCCCGCTAGGTAACCTAGATAGTCCAATTGCCCGTTAGCGAACCTAGATAGTCGAAGTGTCCGCTAGTTAACCTACATAGTCCAAGTGCCCGTTCGTTAACCTAGATAGGCCAAGTGCCCGCTAGGTAACCTAGACAGTCCAAGTGCCCGCAAGGTTACCTACATAGTCCAAGTGCACGTTCGTTAACCTAGATAGTCCAAGTGCCCCTGGTAACCTATATAGTCCAAGGTCAGCTAATTAACCTAGGTAGTCCATGTGCCAGCTAGTTAACCTAGATATTCCAAGTGTCCGCTAGTTAACCTACATTGTCCAAGTTCCCGTTAGGTAACCTAGATAGTACAAGTGCCCGAAAGGTAACCTACATAGTACAAGGGCCCACTAGTTAACCTAGATAGTCCAAGAGCCCGCTACTTAACCTACATAGTACAAGGGCCCGCTAGTTGACCTAGATAGTCAAAGTGCCCGCTAGTTAACCTAAGTAGTAAAAATGTCCGATAGGGATCCTACATAGTCCAAGTCCCCGCTAGGTAACCTAGACAGTCCAAGTGACCATTAGGTTACATACATAGTCGAAGTGCCCGTTCGTTAACCTACATAGTCCCAGTGCCCGCTAGGTAACCTACATAGTCCAAGTGCCTGCTAGGTAAACTACATAGTCCAAATGCCCACTAGGTAACCTAGACAGTCCAATTGCGCGCTAATTAACCTAGACAGTCCAAGTACCCGATAGGGAACCTACATAGCCCAAGTGCCCGCTAGGCAACCTACATAGTCCAAATGCCCGTTAGTTAACCTAGATAGTCAAAGTGCCTGCTAGGTAACCTAAATTGTCCAAGTGCCCGCTAGGGAACCTACATAGTCCAAGTGCCCGCTAGGTACCCTAGATAGTCCAATTGCCCGTTAGCTAACCTAGATAGTCAAAGTGTCCTCTAGTTAACCTACATAGTCCAAGTGCCCGTTCTTTAACCTAGATATGCCAAGTGCCCGCTAGGTTACCTACATAGTCCAAGTGCACATTCGTTAACCTAGATAGTCCAAGTGCCTTCTAGTTAACCTACATAGTCCAAGTGCCCGCTAGGTAACCTACATAGTCCAAGTGCCCGCTAGGTAACCTACATAGTCCAAGTGCCCACTAGGTAACCTAAGTAATCCAAAAGCCCGCTAGGGAAACTACATAGTCCAAGTGCCCGTTAGTTAACCTAGATAGTCCAAGTGCCCGCTAGTTAACGTTGTTTGTCCAAGTGCCCGCTTGTTAACCTAGATAATCCAAGTGCCCGATAGTTAACCTACATAGTCCAAGTCCCTCTAGTTAACCTAGATAGTCCAAGTGCCCGCTAGGGGACGTACATAGTCCAAGTGCCTGCTAGGTAACCTAGATAGTCCAAGTGCCCGCTAGGGTATGTACATAGTCCAAGTGCCCGCTAGGTAACCTAGATTGTCCAAGTGTCCGCTAGTTAACCTACATAGTCCAAGTGCCCGCTAGGTAACCTAGATAGTCCAAGGGCCTGCTGGTTAACCTACATAGTCCAATGCCCGATAGGGAACCTACATATTCCAAGAGCCCGCTGAGGAACCTACATAGTCCAAGTGCCCGATAGGGAACCTATATATTCCAAGTGCCCGTTAGGGAACCTAGATAGTCCAAGTGCCCATAGGGAACCTATATATTCCAAGTGCCCGCTAGGGAACCTACATAGTCAAAGTGCCCGCTACGGAACCTGCATTGTGCAAGTGCCCGTTAGTTAACCTAGATAGTACAAGTGCCCCTGGTAACCTACATAGTCCAAGGGCCCGCTAGGTAACCTTGATAGTCCAAGTGCCTTCTAGTTAACCTACATAGTCCAAGTGGCCTCTAGATAACTTACATAGTCCAAGTGCCCACTAGGTAACCTAAGTAATCCAAATGCCCTCTAGGGAAACTACATAGTCCAAGTGCCCGCTAGTTAACCTAGATAGTCCAAGTGCCCGCTAGTTAACCTAGATCGTCCAAGTGTCCGCTAGTTAACCTACATAGTCCAAGTTCACGTTAGGTAACCTAGATAGTACAAGTGCCCGCAAGGTAACCTACATAGTCCAAGTACCCGCTAGGCAACCTAGATATTCCAAGTTCCTGTTAGCTAACCTAGATAATCCAAGTGCCCGCTAGGTAACCTACATAATCCAAGTGCTCACTAGGTAAACTAAGTAATCCAAATGCCCGCTAGGGAAACTACATAGTCCAAGTGCCCGCTAGTTAACCTACATAGTCCAAGTGCCCGCTAGTAAACCTAGATAGTCCAAGTGCCCGCTAGTTAACCTAGATAGTCCAAGTGCCCGCTAGTTAACCTAGATAGTCCAAGTGCCCGCTAGTTAATATAGATAGTCCAAGTGCCCGCTAGGGTACATACATAGTCCAAGTGCCCGCTAGATAACCTAGATAGTCCAAGTGCCCGCTAGGGTATGTACATAGTTCAAGTGCCCGCTAGGTAACCTAGATTGTCCAAGTGTCCGCTAGTTAACCTACATAGTCCAAGTGCCCGCTAGGTAACCTAGATAGTCCAAGGCCCTGCTAGTTAACCTACATAGTCCAATGCCCGATAGGGAACCTACATAGTCCAAGTGCCCGCTGAGGAACCTACATAGTCCAAGTGCCCGATAGGGCACCTATATATTCCAAGTGCCCGTTAGGGAACATAGATAGTCCAAGTGCCCATAGGGAACCTATATAGTCCAAGTGCCCCCTAGGAACCTACATAGTCAAAGTGCCCGCTAGGGAACCTGCATTATGCAAGTGCCCGCTAGTTAACCTAGATAGTCCAAGTGCCCGCTAGGTTACCTAGACAGTCCAAGTGCCCGCTAGTTAACCTACATAGTCCAAGTGCCCGATAGGGAACCTACATAATCCAAGTGCCCGATAGGGAACCTACATAATCCAAGTTCCCGCTAGTTAACCTACATAGTGCAAGGGCCCGCTAGTTAACCTAGATCGTGCAAGTGTCCGCTAGATAACCTGCATAGTCCACGTGCCTGCTAGGTAACCTAGAGAGTCCAAGTGCCCGCTAGGCATCCTTCAAAATCCAAGTGCCTGCTAGGTAACCAAGATAGTCCAAGTGCCCGCTAGTTAACCTAGATAGTCCTAGTGCCCGTTAGTTAACCTAGATAGTCCATGTGCCCACTAGTTAACCTACATAGTCCAAGGTCAGCTAGTTAACCTAGATGGTCCAAGTGCCCGCTAGTTAACCTACATAGTCCAAGGTCAGCTGGTTAACCTAGATAGTCCAAGTGCCCGCTAGTTAACTTACATAGTCCAAGAACCCGCTAGTTAACCTAGATATTCCAAGTTCCCGCTAGTTAACCTACATAGTCCAAGGGCCCGCTAGTTAACCTAGATATTCCAAGTGCCCGCTAGTTAACCTAGATCGTCCAAGTGTCCGCTAGTTAACCTACATAGTCCAAGTTCCCGTTAGGTAACCTAGATAGTACAAGTGCCCGCAAGGTAACCTACATAGTCCAAGTACCCGCTAGGTAACCTAGATATTCCAAGTTCCTGTTAGCTAACCTAGATAATCCAAGTGCCCGATAGGTAACCTACATAGTCCAAGTGCCCTTTCGTTAACCTAGATAGTCACAGTGCCCGCTAGGTTACCTACATAGTCCAAGTGCCCGTTCGTTAACCTAGATAGTCCAAGTGCCCGCTAGGTTACCTAGACAGTCCAAGTGCCCGCTAGTTAACCTAGATATTCCAAGTGCCCGCTACTTAACCTAGATCGTCCAAGTGTCCGCTAGTTAACCTACATAGTCAAAGTTCCCGTTAGGTAACCTAGATAGTACAAGTGCCCGCAAGGTAACCTACATAGTCCAAGTACCTGCTAGGTAACCTAGATATTCCAAGTTCCTGTAGGCTAACCTAGATAATCCAAGTGCCCGATAGGTAACCTACATAGTCCAAGTGCCCTTTCGTTAACCTAGATAGTCAAAGTGCCCGCTAGGTAACCTAGACAGTCCAAGTGCCCGCTAGGTTACCTACATAGTCCAAGTGCCCGTTCGTTAACCTAGATAGTCCAAGTGCCCGCTAGGTTACCTAGACAGTCCAAGTGCCCGCTAGTTAACCTACATAGTCCAAGTGCCTGATAGGGAACCTACATAATCCAAATGCCCGCTAGGGAACCTACATAGTCCAAGTGCCCGCTAGGCAACCCACATAGTCCAAGTGCCCGTTATAACCTAGATAATCCAAGTGCCCACTAGGGGACGTACATAGTCCTATTGCCCGCTAGGTAACCTACATAGTCCAAGTTCCCGATGGTAACCTAAAAGTCCAAATGCCCGCTAGGGAAACTACATAGTCCAAGTGCCTGCTAGTTAACCTAGATAGTCCAAGTGCCCGCTAGTTAACCTAGATAGTCCAAGTGCCCGCTAGTTAATATAGGTAGTCCAAGTGCCCGCTAGGGTACGTACATAGTCCAAGTGCCCGCTAGATAACCTAGATAGTCCAAGTGCCCGCTAGGGTATGTACATAGTTCAAGTGCCCGCTAGGTAACCTAGATTGTCCAAGTGTCCGCTAGTTAACCTACATAGTCCAAGTGCCCGCTAGGTAACCTAGATAGTCCAAGGCCCTGCTAGTTAACCTACATAGTCCAATGCCCGATAGGGAACCTACATAGTCCAAGTGCCCGCTGAGGAACCTACATAGTCCAAGTGCCCGATAGGGCACCTATATATTCCAAGTGCCCGTTAGGGAACATAGATAGTCCAAGTGCCCATAGGGAACCTATATAGTCCAAGTGCCCCCTAGGAACCTACATAGTCAAAGTGCCCGCTAGGGAACCTGCATTATGCAAGTGCCCGCTAGTTAACCTAGATAGTCCAAGTGCCCGCTAGGTTACCTAGACAGTCCAAGTGCCCGCTAGTTAACCTACATAGTCCAAGTGCCCGATTGGGAACCTACATAATCCAAGTGCCCGATAGGGAACCTACATAATCCAAGTTCCCGCTAGTTAACCTACATAGTGCAAGGGCCCGCTAGTTAACGTAGATCGTGCAAGTGTCCGCTAGATAACCTGCATAGTCCACGTGCCTGCTAGGTAACCTAGAGAGTCCAAGTGCCCGCTAGGCATCCTTCAAAATCCAAGTGCCTGCTAGGTAACCAAGATAGTCCAAGTGCCCGCTAGTTAACCTAGATAGTCCTAGTGCCCGTTAGTTAACCTAGATAGTCCATGTGCCCACTAGTTAACCTACATAGTCCAAGGTCAGCTAGTTAACCTAGATGGTCCAAGTGCCCGCTAGTTAACCTACATAGTCCAAGGTCAGCTGGTTAACCTAGATAGTCCAAGTGCCCGCTAGTTAACTTACATAGTCCAAGAACCCGCTAGTTAACCTAGATATTCCAAGTTCCCGCTAGTTAACCTACATAGTCCAAGGGCCCGCTAGTTAACCTAGATATTCCAAGTGCCCGCTAGTTAACCTAGATCGTCCAAGTGTCCGCTAGTTAACCTACATAGTCCAAGTTCCCGTTAGGTAACCTAGATAGTACAAGTGCCCGCAAGGTAACCTACATAGTCCAAGTACCCGCTAGGTAACCTAGATATTCCAAGTTCCTGTTAGCTAACCTAGATAATCCAAGTGCCCGATAGGTAACCTACATAGTCCAAGTGCCCTTTCGTTAACCTAGATAGTCACAGTGCCCGCTAGGTTACCTACATAGTCCAAGTGCCCGTTCGTTAACCTAGATAGTCCAAGTGCCCGCTAGGTTACCTAGACAGTCCAAGTGCCCGCTAGTTAACCTAGATATTCCAAGTGCCCGCTACTTAACCTAGATCGTCCAAGTGTCTGCTAGTTAACCTACATAGTCCAAGTTCCCGTTAGGTAACCTAGATAGTACAAGTGCCCGCGAGGTAACCTACATAGTCCAAGTACCTGCTAGGTAACCTAGATATTCCAAGTTCCTGTAGGCTAACCTAGATAATCCAAGTGCCCGCTAGGTTACCTACATAGTCCAAGTGCCCGTTCGTTAACCTAGATAGTCCAAGTGCCCGCTAGGTTACCTAGACAGTCCAAGTGCCCGCTAGGTTACCTACATAGTCCAAGTGCCCGTTCGTTAACCTAGATAGTCCAAGTGCCCGCTAGGTTACCTAGACAGTCCAAGTGCCCGCTAGTTAACCTACATAGTCCAAGTGCCCGATAGGGAACCTACATAATCCAAATGCCCGCTAGGGAACCTACATAGTCCAAGTGCCCGCTAGGCAACCCACATAGTCCAAGTGCCCGTTATAACCTAGATAATCCAAGTGCCCACTAGGGGACGTACATAGTCCTAGTGCCCGCTAGGTAACCTACATAGTCCAAGTTCCCGATGGTAACCTAAAAGTCCAAATGCCCGCTAGGGAAACTACATAGTCCAAGTGCCTGCTAGTTAACCTAGATAGTCCAAGTGCCTGCAAGTAAACCTACATAATCCATGGGCCCGCTAGTTAACGTACATAGTCCAAGGGCCCGCTAGTTAACCTAGATCGTGCAAGTGTCCGCTAGTTAACCTACATAGTCCACGTGCCTGCTAGGTAACCTAGATAGTCCAAGTGACCGCTAGGCATCCTTCATAATCCAAGTGCCTGCTAGGTAACCTAGATAGTCCAAGTGCCCGCTAGTTAACCTAGATAGTCCTAGTGCCCGTTAGTTAACTTAGATAGTCCAAGTGCCCACTAGGGGACGTACATAGACCAAGTGCCCGCTAGTTAACCTACATAGAACAAGGTCCGTTAGTTAACCTAGATAGTCCAAGTGCCCGCTAGTTAACCTACATAGGACAAGGGCCCGCTAGTTGACCTAGATAGTCCAAGTGCCCGCTAGTTAACCTAGATAGTCCAAGTGCCCGCTAGTTAACCTAGATAGTCCAAGTGCCCGCTAGTTAACCTACATAGTCCAAGGTCCGTTAGATGACCTAGATAGTCCTAGTGCCCGCTAGTTAACCTAGATAGTCCAAGTGCCCACTAGGTAACCTAAGTAATCCAAATGTCCGATAGGGATCCTACATAGTCCAAGTGCCCGCTAGTTAACCTACATAGTCCAAGTGCCCGTTCGTTAACCTAGATAGTCAAAGTGCCCGGTATGTAACCTAGACAGTCAAGTGCCCGCTAGGTTACCTACATAGTCCAATTTCCCGTTCGTTAACCTAGATAGTCCAAGTGCCCACTAGGTTACGTAGACAGTCCAAGTGCCCGCTAGTTAACTTACATAGTCCAAGTGCCCGATAGGGAACCTACATAATCCAAGTGCCCAATAGGGAACCTACATAATCCAAGTGCCCGCTAGGGAACCTACATAGTCCAAGTGCCCGCTAGGCAACCTACATAGTCCAAGTACCCGTTAGTTAACCTAGATAGTCCAAGTGCCCACTAGGGGACGTACATAGTCCAAGTGCCCGCTAGGTAACCTACATAGTCCAAGTTCCCGATGGTAACCTAAATAGTCCAAATGCCCGCCGGGACACTACAGAGTCCAAGTGACTGCTAGTTAACCTAGATAGTCCAAGTGCCTGCTAGTAAACCTACATAATCCATGGGCCCGCTAGTTAACCTACATAGTGCAATGGCCCGCTAGTTAACCTAGATCGTGCAAGTGTCCGCTAGTTAACCTACATAGTCCACGTGCCCGCTATGTAACCTAGATAGTCCAAGTGCCTGCTAGGGATCCTTCATAATCTAAGTGCCTGCTAGGTAACCTAGATAGTCCAAGTGCCCGCTAGTTAACCTAGATAGTCCTAGTGCCCGATAGTTAACCTAGATAGTCCAAGTGCCCACTTGGGGATGTACATAGTCCAAGGGCCTGCTAGATAACCTACATAGTCCAAGGTCCGTTAGTTAACCTAGATAGTCCAAGTGCCCGCTAGTTAACCTAGATAGTCAAAGTGCCCGCTAGTTAACCTAAGTAGTACAAAGGTCCGATATGGATCCTACATAGTCCAAGTGCCCGCTAGTTAACCTACATAGTCCAAGTCCCCGCTAGGTAACCTAGACAGTCTAAGTGACCATTAGGTTACCTACATAGTCCAAGTGCCCGTTCGTTAACCTACATAGTCCAAGTGCATGCTAGGTAACGTAGATAGCCCAAGTGCCCGCTAGGAAACGTACATAGTACAAGTGCCCTCTAGGTAACCTAGATAATCCAAGTGCCCGCTAGTTAACCTACATAGTCCATGTGCCTGCTAGGTAAACTACATACTCCAAGTGCCCCCTAGGTAACCTAGACAGTCCAATTGCCCGCTAGTTAACCTAGACAGTCCAAGTACCCGATAGGGAACCTACATAGTCCAAGTGCCCACTAGGGAACCTACATAGTCCAAGTGCTCGCTAGGCAACCTACATAGTCCAAGTGCCCGTTAGTTAACCTAGATAGTCAAAGTGCCTGCTAGGTAACCTAAATAGTCCAAGTGCCCTCTAGGGAACCTACATAGTCCAAGTGCCTGCTAGGTAACCTAGATAGTCCAATTGCCGGTGAGCTAACCTAGATAGTCGAAGTGTCCGCTAGTTAACCTACATAGTCCAAGTGTCCGTTCATTAACCTAGATAGGCCAAGTGCCCGCTAGGTAACCTAGACAGTCCAAGTGCCCGCTAGGTTACCTACATAGTCCAAGTGCACGTTCGTTAACCTAGATAGTCCAAGTGCCCGCTGGAACCTACATAGTACAAGGGCCCGCTAGGTAACCTTGATAGTCCAAGTGCCTTCTAGTTAACCTACATAGTCCAAGTGCCCGCTAGGTAACCTACATAATCCAAGTGCTCACTAGGTAACCTAAGTAATCCAAATGCCCGCTAGGGAAACTACATAGTCTAAGTGCCCGCTAGTTAACCTAGATAGTCCAAGTGCCCGCTGAGGAACCTACATAGTCCAAGTGCCCCCTAGGAACCTACATAGTCAAAGTGCCCGCTAGGGAACCTGCATTATGCAAGTGCCCGCTAGTTAACCTAGATAGTCCAAGTGCCCGCTAGGTTACCTAGACAGTCCAAGTGCCCGCTAGTTAACCTACATAGTCCAAGTGCCCGATAGGGAACCTACATAATCCAAGTGCCCGATAGGGAACCTACATTATCCAAGTTCCCGCTAGTTAACCTACATAGTGCAAGGGCCCGCTAGTTAACCTAGATCGTGCAAGTGTCCGCTAGATAACCTGCATGGTCCACGTGCCTGCTAGGTAACCTAGAGAGTCCAAGTGCCCACTAGGCATCCTTCTAAATCCAAGTGCCTGCTAGGTAACCAAGATAGTCCAAGTGCCCGCTAGTTAACCTAGATAGTCCTAGTGCCCGTTAGTTAACCTAGATAGTCCATGTGCCCACTAGTTAACCTACATAGTCCAAGGTCAGCTAGTTAACCTAGATGGTCCAAGTGCCCGCTAGTTAACCTACATAGTCCAAGGTCAGCTGGTTAACCTAGATAGTCCAAGTGCCCGCTAGTTAACTTACATAGTCCAAGAACCCGCTAGTTAACCTAGATATTCCAAGTTCCCGCTAGTTAACCTACATAGTCCAAGGGCCCGCTAGTTAACCTAGATATTCCAAGTGCCCGCTAGTTAACCTAGATCGTCCAAGTGTCCGCTAGTTAACCTACATAGTCCAAGTTCCCGTTAGGTAACCTAGATAGTACAAGTGCCCGCAAGGTAACCTACATAGTCCAAGTACCCGCTAGGTAACCTAGATATTCCAAGTTCCTGTTAGCTAACCTAGATAATCCAAGTGCCCGATAGGTAACCTACATAGTCCAAGTGCCCTTTCGTTAACCTAGATAGTCACAGTGCCCGCTAGGTTACCTACATAGTCCAAGTGCCCGTTCGTTAACCTAGATAGTCCAAGTGCCCGCTAGGTTACCTAGACAGTCCAAGTGCCCGCTAGTTAACCTAGATATTCCAAGTGCCCGCTACTTAACCTAGATCGTCCAAGTGTCCGCTAGTTAACCTACATAGTCCAAGTTCCCTTTAGGTAACCTAGATAGTACAAGTGCCCGCAAGGTAACCTACATAGTCCAAGTACCTGCTAGGTAACCTAGATATTCCAAGTTCCTGTAGGCTAACCTAGATAATCCAAGTGCCCGCTAGGTTACCTACATAGTCCAAGTGCCCGTTCGTTAACCTAGATAGTCCAAGTGCCCGCTAGGTTACCTAGACAGTCCAAGTGCCCGCTAGGTTACCTACATAGTCCAAGTGCCCGTTCGTTAACCTAGATAGTCCAAGTGCCCGCTAGGTTACCTAGACAGTCCAAGTGCCCGCTAGTTAACCTACATAGTCCAAGTGCCCGATAGGGAACCTACATAATCCAAATGCCCGCTAGGGAACCTACATAGTCCAAGTGCCCGCTAGGCAACCCACATAGTCCAAGTGCCCGTTATAACCTAGATAATCCAAGTGCCCACTAGGGGACGTACATAGTCCTAGTGCCCGCTAGGTAACCTACATAGTCCAAGTTCCCGATGGTAACCTAAAAGTCCAAATGCCCGCTAGGGAAACTACATAGTCCAAGTGCCTGCTAGTTAACCTAGATAGTCCAAGTGCCTGCAAGTAAACCTACATAATCCATGGGCCCGCTAGTTAACGTACATAGTCCAAGGGCCCGCTAGTTAACCTAGATCGTGCAAGTGTCCGCTAGTTAACCTACATAGTCCACGTGCCTGCTAGGTAACCTAGATAGTCCAAGTGACCGCTAGGCATCCTTCATAATCCAAGTGCCTGCTAGGTAACCTAGATAGTCCAAGTGCCCGCTAGTTAACCTAGATAGTCCTAGTGCCCGTTAGTTAACTTAGATAGTCCAAGTGCCCACTAGGGGACGTACATAGAACAAGTGCCCGCTAGTTAACCTACATAGAACAAGGTCCGTTAGTTAACCTAGATAGTCCAAGTGCCCGCTAGTTAACCTACATAGGACAAGGGCCCGCTAGTTGACCTAGATAGTCCAAGTGCCCGCTAGTTAACCTAGATAGTCCAAGTGCCCGCTAGTTAACCTAGATAGTCCAAGTGCCCGCTAGTTAACCTACATAGTCCAAGGTCCGTTAGATGACCTAGATAGTCCTAGTGCCCGCTAGTTAACCTAGATAGTCCAAGTGCCCACTAGGTAACCTAAGTAATGCAAATGTCCGATAGGGATCCTACATAGTCCAAGTGCCCGCTAGTTAACCTACATAGTCCAAGTGCCCGTTCGTTAACCTAGATAGTCAAAGTGCCCGGTATGTAACCTAGACAGTCAAGTGCCCGCTAGGTTACCTACATAGTCCAATTTCCCGTTCGTTAACCTAGATAGTCCAAGTGCCCGCTAGGTTACGTAGACAGTCCAAGTGCCCGCTAGTTAACTTACATAGTCCAAGTGCCCGATAGGGAACCTACATAATCCAAGTGCCCAATAGGGAACCTACATAATCCAAGTGCCCGCTAGGGAACCTACATTGTCCAAGTGCCCGCTAGGCAACCTACATAGTCCAAGTACCCGTTAGTTAACCTAGATAGTCCAAGTGCCCACTAGGGGACGTACATAGTCCAAGTGCCCGCTAGGTAACCTACATAGTCCAAGTTCCCGATGGTAACCTAAATAGTCCAAATGCCCGCCGGGACACTACAGAGTCCAAGTGCCTGCTAGTTAACCTAGATAGTTCAAGTGCCTGCTAGTAAACCTACATAATCCATGGGCCCGCTAGTTAACCTACATAGTGCAATGTCCCGCTAGTTAACCTAGATCGTGCAAGTGTCCGCTAGTTAACCTACATAGTCCACGTGCCCGCTATGTAACCTAGATAGTCCAAGTGCCTGCTAGGGATCCTTCATAATCTAAGTGCCTGCTAGGTAACCTAGATAGTCCAAGTGCCCGCTAGTTAACCTAGATAGTCATAGTGCCCGATAGTTAACCTAGATAGTCCAAGTGCCCACTAGGGGATGTACATAGTCCAAGGGCCTGCTAGATAACCTACATAGTCCAAGGTCCGTTAGTTAACCTAGATAGTCCAAGTGCCCGCTAGTTAACCTAGATAGTCAAAGTGCCCGCTAGTTAACCTAAGTAGTACAAAGGTCCGATATGGATCCTACATAGTCCAAGTGCCCGCTAGTTAACCTACATAGTCCAAGTCCCCGCTAGGTAACCTAGACAGTCCAAGTGACCATTAGGTTACCTACATAGTCCAAGTGCCCGTTCGTTAACCTACATAGTCCAAGTGCATGCTAGGTAACGTAGATAGCCCAAGTGCCCGCTAGGAAACGTACATAGTACAAGTGCCCTCTAGGTAACCTAGATAATCCAAGTGCCCGCTAGTTAACCTACATAGTCCATGTGCCTGCTAGGTAAACTACATACTCCAAGTGCCCCCTAGGTAACCTAGACAGTCCAATTGCCCGCTAGTTAACCTAGACAGTCCAAGTACCCGATAGGGAACCTACATAGTCCAAGTGCCCACTAGGGAACCTACATAGTCCAAGTGCTCGCTAGGCAACCTACATAGTCCAAGTGCCCGTTAGTTAACCTAGATAGTCAAAGTGCCTGCTAGGTAACCTAAATAGTCCAAGTGCCCTCTAGGGAACCTACATAGTCCAAGTGCCTGCTAGGTAACCTAGATAGTCCAATTGCCGGTGAGCTAACCTAGATAGTCGAAGTGTCCGCTAGTTAACCTACATAGTCCAAGTGTCCGTTCATTAACCTAGATAGGCCAAGTGCCCGCTAGGTAACCTAGACAGTCCAAGTGCCCGCTAGGTTACCTACATAGTCCAAGTGCACGTTCGTTAACCTAGATAGTCCAAGTGCCCGCTGGAACCTACATAGTACAAGGGCCCGCTAGGTAACCTTGATAGTCCAAGTGCCTTCTAGTTAACCTACATAGTCCAAGTGCCCGCTAGGTAACCTACATAATCCAAGTGCTCACTAGGTAACCTAAGTAATCCAAATGCCCGCTAGGGAAACTACATAGTCCCAGTGCCCGCTAGTTAACCTAGATAGTCCAAGTGCCCGCTAGTAAACCTAGATAGTCCAAGTGCCCGCTAGTTAACCTAGATAGTCCAAGTGCCCGCTAGTTAACCTAGATGGTCCAAGGGCCCGCTAGTTAATATAGATAGTCCAAGTGCCCGCTAGGGTACGTACATAGTCCAAGTGCCCGCTAGATAACCTAGATAGTCCAAGTGCCCGCTAGGGTATGTACATAGTTCAAGTGCCCGCTAGGTAACCTAGATTGTCCAAGTGTCCGCTAGTTAACCTACATAGTCCAAGTGCCCGCTAGGTAACCTAGATAGTCCAAGGTCCTGCTAGTTAACCTACATAGTCCAATGCCCGATAGGGAACCTACATAGTCCAAGTGCCCACTGAGGAACCTACATAGTCCAAGTGCCCGATAGGGCACCTATATATTCCAAGTGCCCGTTAGGGAACATAGATAGTCCAAGTGCCCATAGGGAACCTATATAGTCCAAGTGCCCCCTAGGGAACCTACATAGTCAAAGTGCCCGCTAGGGAACCTGCATTATGCAAGTGCCCGCTAGTTAACCTAGATAGTCCAAGTGCCCGCTAGGTTACCTAGACAGTCCAAGTGCCCGCTAGTTAACCTACATAGTCCAAGTGCTCGATAGGGAACCTACATAATCCAAGTGCCCGATAGGGAACCTACATAATCCAAGTTCCCGCTAGTTAACCTACATAGTGCAAGGGCCCGCTAGTTAACCTAGATCGTGCAAGTGTCCGCTAGATAACCTGCATGGTCCACGTGCCTGCTAGGTAACCTAGAGAGTCCAAGTGCCCACTAGGCATCCTTCTAAATCCAAGTGCCTGCTAGGTAACCAAGATAGTCCAAGTGCCCGCTAGTTAACCTAGATAGTCCTAGTGCCCGTAAGTTAACCTAGATAGTCCATGTGCCCACTAGTTAACCTACATAGTCCAAGGTCAGCTAGTTAACCTAGATGGTCCAAGTGCCCGCTAGTTAACCTACATAGTCCAAGGTCAGCTGGTTAACCTAGATAGTCCAAGTGCCCGCTAGTTAACTTACATAGTCCAAGAACCCGCTAGTTAACCTAGATATTCCAAGTTCCCGCTAGTTAACCTACATAGTCCAAGGGCCCGCTAGTTAACCTAGATATTCCAAGTGCCCGCTAGTTAACCTAGATCGTCCAAGTGTCCGCTAGTTAACCTACATAGTCCAAGTTCCCGTTAGGTAACCTAGATAGTACAAGTGCCCACAAGGTAACCTACATAGTCCAAGTACCCGCTAGGTAACCTAGATATTCCAAGTTCCTGTTAGCTAACCTAGATAATCCAAGTGCCCGATAGGTAACCTACATAGTCCAAGTGCCCTTTCGTTAACCTAGATAGTCACAGTGCCCGCTAGGTTACCTACATAGTCCAAGTGCCCGTTCGTTAACCTAGATAGTCCAAGTGCCCGCTAGGTTACCTAGACAGTCCAAGTGCCCGCTAGTTAACCTAGATATTCCAAGTGCCCGCTACTTAACCTAGATCGTCCAAGTGTCCGCTAGTTAACCTACATAGTCCAAGTTCCCGTTAGGTAACCTAGATAGTACAAGTGCCCGCAAGGTAACCTACATAGTCCAAGTACCTGCTAGGTAACCTAGATATTCCAAGTTCCTGTAGGCTAACCTAGATAATCCAAGTGCCCGCTAGGTTACCTACATAGTCCAAGTGCCCGTTCGTTAACCTAGATAGTCCAAGTGCCCGCTAGGTTACCTAGACAGTCCAAGTGCCCGCTAGGTTACCTACATAGTCCAAGTGCCCGTTCGTTAACCTAGATAGTCCAAGTGCCCGCTAGGTTACCTAGACAGTCCAAGTGCCCGCTAGTTAACCTACATAGTCCAAGTGCCCGATAGGGAACCTACATAATCCAAATGCCCGCTAGGGAACCTACATAGTCCAAGTGCCCGCTAGGCAACCCACATAGTCCAAGTGCCCGTTATAACCTAGATAATCCAAGTGCCCACTAGGGGACGTACATAGTCCTAGTGCCCGCTAGGTAACCTACATAGTCCAAGTTCCCGATGGTAACCTAAAAGTCCAAATGCCCGCTAGGGAAACTACATAGTCCAAGTGCCTGCTAGTTAACCTAGATAGTCCAAGTGCCTGCAAGTAAACCTACATAATCCATGGGCCCGCTAGTTAACGTACATAGTGCAAGGGCCCGCTAGTTAACCTAGATCGTGCAAGTGTCCGCTAGTTAACCTACATAGTCCACGTGCCTGCTAGGTAACCTAGATAGTCCAAGTGACCGCTAGGCATCCTTCATAATCCAAGTGCCTGCTAGGTAACCTAGATAGTCCAAGTGCCCGCTAGTTAACTTACATAGTCCAAGTGCCCACTAGGGAACCTACATAGTCCAAGTGCTCGCTAGGCAACCTACATAGTCCAAGTGCCCGTTAGTTAACCTAGATAGTCAAAGTGCCTGCTAGGTAACCTAAATAGTCCAAGTGCCCTCTAGGGAACCTACATAGTCCAAGTGCCTGCTAGGTAACCTAGATAGTCCAATTGCCGGTGAGCTAACCTAGATAGTCGAAGTGTCCGCTAGTTAACCTACATAGTCCAAGTGTCCGTTCATTAACCTAGATAGGCCAAGTGCCCGCTAGGTAACCTAGACAGTCCAAGTGCCCGCTAGGTTACCTACATAGTCCAAGTGCACGTTCGTTAACCTAGATAGTCCAAGTGCCCGCTGGAACCTACATAGTACAAGGGCCCGCTAGGTAACCTTGATAGTCCAAGTGCCTTCTAGTTAACCTACATAGTCCAAGTGCCCGCTAGGTAACCTACATAATCCAAGTGCTCACTAGGTAACCTAAGTAATCCAAATGCCCGCTAGGGAAACTACATAGTCCAAGTGCCCGCTAGTTAACCTAGATAGTCCAAGTGCCCGCTGAGGAACCTACATAGTCCAAGTTCCCCCTAGGAACCTACATAGTCAAAGTGCCCGCTAGGGAACCTGCATTATGCAAGTGCCCGCTAGTTAACCTAGATAGTCCAAGTGCCCGCTAGGTTACCTAGACAGTCCAAGTGCCCGCTAGTTAACCTACATAGTCCAAGTGCCCGATAGGGAACCTACATAATCCAAGTGCCCGATAGGGAACCTACATTATCCAAGTTCCCGCTAGTTAACCTACATAGTGCAAGGGCCCGCTAGTTAACCTAGATCGTGCAAGTGTCCGCTAGATAACCTGCATGGTCCACGTGCCTGCTAGGTAACCTAGAGAGTCCAAGTGCCCACTAGGCATCCTTCTAAATCCAAGTGCCTGCTAGGTAACCAAGATAGTCCAAGTGCCCGCTAGTTAACCTAGATAGTCCTAGTGCCCGTTAGTTAACCTAGATAGTCCATGTGCCCACTAGTTAACCTACATAGTCCAAGGTCAGCTAGTTAACCTAGATGGTCCAAGTGCCCGCTAGTTAACCTACATAGTCCAAGGTCAGCTGGTTAACCTAGATAGTCCAAGTGCCCGCTAGTTAACTTACATAGTCCAAGAACCCGCTAGTTAACCTAGATATTCCAAGTTCCCGCTAGTTAACCTACATAGTCCAAGGGCCCGCTAGTTAACCTAGATATTCCAAGTGCCCGCTAGTTAACCTAGATCGTCCAAGTGTCCGCTAGTTAACCTACATAGTCCAAGTTCCCGTTAGGTAACCTAGATAGTACAAGTGCCCGCAAGGTAACCTACATAGTCCAAGTACCCGCTAGGTAACCTAGATATTCCAAGTTCCTGTTAGCTAACCTAGATAATCCAAGTGCCCGATAGGTAACCTACATAGTCCAAGTGCCCTTTCGTTAACCTAGATAGTCACAGTGCCCGCTAGGTTACCTACATAGTCCAAGTGCCCGTTCGTTAACCTAGATAGTCCAAGTGCCCGCTAGGTTACCTAGACAGTCCAAGTGCCCGCTAGTTAACCTAGATATTCCAAGTGCCCGCTACTTAACCTAGATCGTCCAAGTGTCCGCTAGTTAACCTACATAGTCCAAGTTCCCGTTAGGTAACCTAGATAGTACAAGTGCCCGCAAGGTAACCTACATAGTCCAAGTACCTGCTAGGTAACCTAGATATTCCAAGTTCCTGTAGGCTAACCTAGATAATCCAAGTGCTCGATAGGTAACCTACATAGTCCAAGTGCCCTTTCGTTAACCTAGATAGTCAAAGTGCCCGCTAGGTAACCTAGACAGTCCAAGTGCCCGCTAGGTTACCTACATAGTCCAAGTGCCCGTTCGTTAACCTAGATAGTCCAAGTGCCCGCTAGGTTACCTAGACAGTCCAAGTGCCCGCTAGTTAACCTACATAGTCCAAGTGCCCGATAGGGAACCTACATAATCCAAATGCCCGCTAGGGAACCTACATAGTCCAAGTGCCCGCTAGGCAACCCACATAGTCCAAGTGCCCGTTATAACCTAGATAATCCAAGTGCCCACTAGGGGACGTACATAGTCCTAGTGCCCGCTAGGTAACCTACATAGTCCAAGTTCCCGATGGTAACCTAAAAGTCCAAATGCCCGCTAGGGAAACTACATAGTCCAAGTGCCTGCTAGTTAACCTAGATAGTCCAAGTGCCTGCAAGTAAACCTACATAATCCATGGGCCCGCTAGTTAACGTACATAGTCCAAGGGCCCGCTAGTTAACCTAGATCGTGCAAGTGTCCGCTAGTTAACCTACATAGTCCACGTGCCTGCTAGGTAACCTAGATAGTCCAAGTGACCGCTAGTTAACCTAGATAGTCCTAGTGCCCGTTAGTTAACTTAGATAGTCCAAGTGCCCACTAGGGGACGTACATAGAACAAGTGCCCGCTAGTTAACCTACATAGAACAAGGTCCGTTAGTTAACCTAGATAGTCCAAGTGCCCGCTAGTTAACCTACATAGGACAAGGGCCCGCTAGTTGACCTAGATAGTCCAAGTGCCCACTAGTTAACCTAGATAGTCCAAGTGCCCGCTAGTTAACCTAGATAGTCCAAGTGCCCGCTAGTTAACCTACATAGTCCAAGGTCCGTTAGATGACCTAGATAGTCCTAGTGCCCGCTAGTTAACCTAGATAGTCCAAGTGCCCACTAGGTAACCTAAGTAATCCAAATGTCCGATAGGGATCCTACATAGTCCAAGTGCCCGCTAGTTAACCTACATAGTCCAAGTGCCCGTTCGTTAACCTAGATAGTCAAAGTGCCCGGTATGTAACCTAGACAGTCAAGTGCCCGCTAGGTTACCTACATAGTCCAATTTCCCGTTCGTTAACCTAGATAGTCCAAGTGCCCGCTAGGTTACGTAGACAGTCCAAGTGCCCGCTAGTTAACTTACATAGTCCAAGTGCCCGATAGGGAACCTACATAATCCAAGTGCCCAATAGGGAACCTACATAATCCAAGTGCCCGCTAGGGAACCTACATTGTCCAAGTGCCCGCTAGGCAACCTACATAGTCCAAGTACCCGTTAGTTAACCTAGATAGTCCAAGTGCCCACTAGGGGACGTACATAGTCCAAGTGCCCGCTAGGTAACCTACATAGTCCAAGTTCCCGATGGTAACCTAAATAGTCCAAATGCCCGCCGGGACACTACAGAGTCCAAGTGCCTGCTAGTTAACCTAGATAGTTCAAGTGCCTGCTAGTAAACCTACATAATCCATGGGCCCGCTAGTTAACCTACATAGTGCAATGTCCCGCTAGTTAACCTAGATCGTGCAAGTGTCCGCTAGTTAACCTACATAGTCCACGTGCCCGCTATGTAACCTAGATAGTCCAAGTGCCTGCTAGGGATCCTTCATAATCTAAGTGCCTGCTAGGTAACCTAGATAGTCCAAGTGCCCGCTAGTTAACCTAGATAGTCCTAGTGCCCGATAGTTAACCTAGATAGTCCAAGTGCCCACTAGGGGATGTACATAGTCCAAGGGCCTGCTAGATAACCTACATAGTCCAAGGTCCGTTAGTTAACCTAGATAGTCCAAGTGCCCGCTAGTTAACCTAGATAGTCAAAGTGCCCGCTAGTTAACCTAAGTAGTACAAAGGTCCGATATGGATCCTACATAGTCCAAGTGCCCGCTAGTTAACCTACATAGTCCAAGTCCCCGCTAGGTAACCTAGACAGTCCAAGTGACCATTAGGTTACCTACATAGTCCAAGTGCCCGTTCGTTAACCTACATAGTCCAAGTGCATGCTAGGTAACGTAGATAGCCCAAGTGCCCGCTAGGAAACGTACATAGTACAAGTGCCCTCTAGGTAACCTAGATAATCCAAGTGCCCGCTAGTTAACCTACATAGTCCATGTGCCTGCTAGGTAAACTACATACTCCAAGTGCCCCCTAGGTAACCTAGACAGTCCAATTGCCCGCTAGTTAACCTAGACAGTCCAAGTACCCGATAGGGAACCTACATAGTCCAAGTGCCCACTAGGGAACCTACATAGTCCAAGTGCTCGCTAGGCAACCTACATAGTCCAAGTGCCCGTTAGTTAACCTAGATAGTCAAAGTGCCTGCTAGGTAACCTAAATAGTCCAAGTGCCCTCTAGGGAACCTACATAGTCCAAGTGCCTGCTAGGTAACCTAGATAGTCCAATTGCCGGTGAGCTAACCTAGATAGTCGAAGTGTCCGCTAGTTAACCTACATAGTCCAAGTGTCCGTTCATTAACCTAGATAGGCCAAGTGCCCGCTAGGTAACCTAGACAGTCCAAGTGCCCGCTAGGTTACCTACATAGTCCAAGTGCACGTTCGTTAACCTAGATAGTCCAAGTGCCCGCTGGAACCTACATAGTACAAGGGCCCGCTAGGTAACCTTGATAGTCCAAGTGCCTTCTAGTTAACCTACATAGTCCAAGTGCCCGCTAGGTAACCTACATAATCCAAGTGCTCACTAGGTAACCTAAGTAATCCAAATGCCCGCTAGGGAAACTACATAGTCCCAGTGCCCGCTAGTTAACCTAGATAGTCCAAGTGCCCGCTAGTAAACCTAGATAGTCCAAGTGCCCGCTAGTTAACCTAGATAGTCCAAGTGCCCGCTAGTTAACCTAGATGGTCCAAGGGCCCGCTAGTTAATATAGATAGTCCAAGTGCCCGCTAGGGTACGTACATAGTCCAAGTGCCCGCTAGATAACCTAGATAGTCCAAGTGCCCGCTAGGGTATGTACATAGTTCAAGTGCCCGCTAGGTAACCTAGATTGTCCAAGTGTCCGCTAGTTAACCTACATAGTCCAAGTGCCCGCTAGGTAACCTAGATAGTCCAAGGTCCTGCTAGTTAACCTACATAGTCCAATGCCCGATAGGGAACCTACATAGTCCAAGTGCCCACTGAGGAACCTACATAGTCCAAGTGCCCGATAGGGCACCTATATATTCCAAGTGCCCGTTAGGGAACATAGATAGTCCAAGTGCCCATAGGGAACCTATATAGTCCAAGTGCCCCCTAGGGAACCTACATAGTCAAAGTGCCCGCTAGGGAACCTGCATTATGCAAGTGCCCGCTAGTTAACCTAGATAGTCCAAGTGCCCGCTAGGTTACCTAGACAGTCCAAGTGCCCGCTAGTTAACCTACATAGTCCAAGTGCCCGATAGGGAACCTACATAATCCAAGTGCCCGATAGGGAACCTACATAATCCAAGTTCCCGCTAGTTAACCTACATAGTGCAAGGGCCCGCTAGTTAACCTAGATCGTGCAAGTGTCCGCTAGATAACCTGCATAGTCCACGTGCCTGCTAGGTAACCTAGATAGTCCAAGTGCCCGCTAGGCATCCTTCAAAATCCAAGTGCCTGCTAGGTAACCAAGATAGTCCAAGTGCCCGCTAGTTAACCTAGATAGTCCTAGTGCCCGTTAGTTAACCTAGATAGCCCATGTGCCCAGTAGTTAACCTACATAGTCCAAGGTCAGCTAGTTAACCTAGATGGTCCATGTGCCCGCTAGTTAACCTACATAGTCCAAGGTCAGATAGTTAACCTAGATAGTCCAAGTGCCCGCTAGTTAACTTACATAGTCCAAGAACCCGCTAGTTAAACTAGATATTCCAAGTTCCCGCTAGTTAACCTACATAGTCCAAGGGCCCGCTAGTTAACCTAGATATTCCAAGTACCCGCTAGTTAACCTAGATCGTCCAAGTGTCCGCTAGTTAACCTACATAGTCCAAGTTCCCGTTAGGTAACCTAGATAGTACAAGTGCCCGCAAGGTAACCTACATAGTCCAAGTACCCGCTAGGTAACCTAGATATTCCAAGTTCCTGTTAGCTAACCTAGATAATCCAAGTGCCCGATAGGTAACCTACATAGTCCAAGTGCCCTTTCGTTAACCTAGATAGTCAAAGTGCCCGCTAGGTAACCTAGACAGTCCAAGTGCCCGCTAGGTTACCTACATAGTCCAAGTGCCCGTTCGTTAACCTAGATAGTCCAAGTGCCCGCTAGGTTACCTAGACAGTCCAAGTGCCCGCTAGTTAACCTACATAGTCCAAGTGCCCGATAGGGAACCTACATAATCCAAATGCCCGCTAGGGAACCTACATAGTCCAAGTGCCCTCTAGGCAACCCACATAGTCCAAGTGCCCGTTAGTTAACCTAGATAATCCAAATGCCCACTAGGGGACGTACATAGTCCAAGTACCCGCTAGGTAACCTACATAGTCCAAGTTCCCGATGGTAACCTAAATAGTCCAAATGCCCGGTAGGGAAACTACATAGTCCAAGTGCCTGCTAGTTAACCCAGATAGTCCAAGTGCCTGCAAGTAAACCTACATAATCCATGGGCCCAATAGTTAACGTACATAGTCCAAGGGCCCGCTAGTTAACCTAGATCGTGCAAGTGTCCGCTAGTTAACCTACATAGTCCACGTGCCTGCTAGGTAACCTAGATAGTCCAATTGACCGCTAGGCATCCTTCATAATCCAAGTGCCTGCTAGGTAACCTAGATAGTCCAAGTGCCCGCTAGTTAACCTAGATAGTCCTAGTGCCCGTTAGTTAACCTAGATAGTCCAAGT
The DNA here is from genome assembly GCF_050624435.1 of Tenrec ecaudatus. Classification (NCBI taxonomy): domain Eukaryota; kingdom Metazoa; phylum Chordata; class Mammalia; order Afrosoricida; family Tenrecidae; genus Tenrec; species Tenrec ecaudatus. The sequence goes on from NW_027457614.1 coordinate 1,240,903, forward strand.
GCCCACTAGGGGACGTACATAGACCAAGTGCCCGCTAGTTAACCTACATAGTACAAGGTCCGTTAGTTAACCTAGATAGTCCAAGTGCCCGCTAGTTAACCTACATAGGACAAGTGCCCGCTAGTTGACCTAGATAGTCCAAGTGCCCACTAGTTAACCTAGATAGTCCAAGTGCCCGCTAGTTAACCTAGATAGTCCTAGTGCCCGTTAGTTAACCTAGATTGTCCAAGTGCCCACTAGGGGACGTACATAGACCAAGTGCCCGATAGTTAACCTACATAGTGCAAGGGCCCGCTAGTTAACCTATATCGTGCAAGTGTCCACTAGTTAACCTACATAGTCCAAGTGCCTGCTAGGTAACCTAGATAGTCCAAGTGCCCGCTAGTTAACCTAGATAGTCCAAGTGCCCACTAGGGGATGTACATAGTCCAAGTGCCCGCTAGTTAACCTACATAGTCCAAGGTCCGTTAGTTAACCTAGATAGTCCAAGTGCCCGCTAGTTAACCTACATAGTACAAGGGCCCGCTAGTTGACTTAGATAGTCAAAGTGCCCGCTAGTTAACTTAAGTAGTAAAAATGTCCGATAGGGATCCTACATAGTCCAAGTGCCCGCTAGTTAACCTACATAGACCAAGTGCCCGCTAGTTAACCTACATAGTACAAGGTCCGTTAGTTAACCTAGATAGTCCAAATGCCCGCTAGATAACCTACATAGTCCAAGTGCCTGCTAGGTAAACTACATAGTCCAAATGCCCACTAGGTAACCTAGACAGTCCAATTGCCCGCTAGTTAACCTAGATAGTCCAAGTACCCGATTGGGAACCTACATAGTCCAAGTGCCCGCTAGGGAACCTACATAGTCCAAGTGCTCACTAGGCAACCTACATAGTCCAAGTGCCCGTTAGTTAACCTAGATAGTCAAAGTGCCTGCTAGGTAACCTAAATTGTCCAAGTGCCCGCTAGGGAACCTACATAGTCCAAGTGCCTGCTAGGTAACCTTGATAGTCCAATTGCCCGTTAGCTAACCTAGATAGTCGAAGTGTCCGCTAGTTAACCTACATAGTCCAAGTGCCCGTTCGTTAAACTAGATAGGCCAAGTGCCTGCTAGGTAACCTAGACAGTCCAAGTGCCCGCTAGATTACCTACATATTCCAAGTGCCCGTTCATTAACCTACATAGTCCAAGTGCCCGCTAGGTAACGTAGATAGCCCAAGTGCCCGCTAGGGAACCTACATAGTCCAAGTGCCCTCTAGGTAACCTAGATAGTCCAAGTGCCCGCTAGTTAACCTACGTAGTCCAAGTGCCTGCTAGGTAAACTACATAGTCCAAGTGCCCTCTAGGTAACCTAGACAGTCCAACTACCCGATAGGGAACCTACATAGTCCAAGTGCTCGCTAAGCTACCTACATAGTCCAAGTGCCCGTTAGTTAACCTAGATAGTCAAAGTGCCTCCTAGGTAACCTAAATTGTCCAAGTGCCCGCTAGGGAACCTACTTAGTCCAAGTGCCCGCTAGGTAACCTAGATAGTCCAATTGCCCGTTAGCTAATCTAGATAGTCGAAGTGTCCGCTAGTTAACCTACATAGTCCAAGTGCCCGTTCGTTAACCTAGATAGGCCAAGTGCCCGCTAGGTAACCTGGACTGTCCAAGTGCCCGCTAGGTTACATACATAGTCCAAGTGCACGTTCATTAACCTAGATAGTCCAAGTGCCCGTGGTAATCTACATAGTCCAAGGGCCCGCTAGGTAACCTTGATAGTCCAAGTACCTTCAAGTTAACCTACATAGTCCAAGTGGCCGCTAGGTAACCTACATAGTCCAAGTGTCGACTAGGTAACCTAAGTAATCCAAATGCCCGCTAGGGAAACTACATGGTCCAAATGCCCGCTAGTTAACCTAGATAGTCCAAGTGCCCGCTAGTAAACCTAGATTGACCAAGGGCCCGGTAGTTAGTCTAGATGGTCCAAGTGCCTGCTAGTTAATCTAGATAGTCCAAGTGCCCGCTGGTTAACCTAGCTAATCCAAGTGCCCGCTAGTTAACCTACATAGTCCAAGGTCCCTCTAGTTAATCTAGATAGTCCAATTGCCCGCTAGGGTACGTACATAGTCCAAGTGCCTGCCAGGTAACCTAGATAGTCCAAGAGCCCGCTAGGGTATGTACATAGTTCAAGTGCCTGCTAGGTAACCTAGATAGTCCAAGTGTCCGCTAGTTAACCCACATAGTCCATGTGCCCGCTAGGTAACCTAGATTGTCCAAGGTCCTGCTTGTTAACCTACATAGTCCAAAGCCCGATAGGGAATCTATATAGTCCAAGTGCCCGCTGAGGAACCTACATAGTCCAAGTGCCCGATAGGGAACCTATATATTCCAAGTGCCCGTTAGGGGACCTAGATAGTCCAAGTGCCCGCTAGTTAACCTACATAGTCCAAGAACCCGATAGTTAACCTAGATAGTCCAAGTTCCCGCTAGTTAACATACATAGGTCAAGGGCCCGCTAGTTAACCTAGATATTCCATGTGCCCGCTAGTTAACCTGGATCGTCCAAGTGTCCGCTAGTTAACCTACATAGTACAAGTTCCCGTTAGGTAACCTAGAGAGTACAAGTGCCCGCAAGGTAACCTACATAGTCCAAGTGCCCGCTAGGTAACCTAGATATTCCAAGTTTCTGTTAGCTAACCTAGATAATCCAAGTGCCCGCTAGGTAACCTACATAGTCCAAGTGCCCTTTCGTTAACCTAGATGGTCAAAGTGCCCGCTAGGTAACCTAGACAGTGCAAGTGCCTGCTAGGTTATCTACATAGTCCAAGTGCCCGCTAGTTAACCTACATAGTCCACGTGACCGATAGGGAACCTACATAATCCAAGTGCCCGATAGTGAACCTACATAATCCAAATGCCAGCTAGGGAACCTACATAGTCCAAGTGCCCGCTAGGCAACCTACATAGTCCAAGTGCCTGTTAGTTAACCTAGATAGTCCAAGTGCTCACTAGGGGACGTACATAGTCCAAGTGCCCGCTAGGTAACCTACATAGTCCAAGTTCCCGATGGTAACATAAATAGTCCAAATGCCCGCTAGGGAAACAACATACTCCAAGTGCCTGCTAGTTAACCTAGATAGTCCAAGTGCCTGCAAGTAAACCTACATAATCCATGGGCCCGCTAGTTAACGTACATAGTCCAAGGGCCCGCTAGTTAACCTAGATCGTGCAAGTGTCCGCTAGTTAACCTACATAGTCCACGTGCCTGCTAGGTAACCTAGATAGTCCAATTGACCGCTAGGCATCCTTCATAATCCAAGTGCCTGCTAGGTAACCTAGATAGTCCAAGTGCCCGCTAGTTAACCTAGATAGTCCTAGTGCCCGTTAGTTAACCTAGATAGTCCAAGTGCCCACTAGGGGACGTACATAGACCAAGTGCCCGCTAGTTAACCTACATAGTACAAGGTCCGTTAGTTAACCTAGATAGTCCAAGTGCCCGCTAGTTAACCTACATAGGACAAGTGCCCGCTAGTTGACCTAGATAGTCCAAGTGCCCACTAGTTAACCTAGATAGTCCAAGTGCCCGCTAGTTAACCTAGATAGTCCTAGTGCCCGTTAGTTAACCTAGATTGTCCAAGTGCCCACTAGGGGACGTACATAGACCAAGTGCCCGATAGTTAACCTACATAGTGCAAGGGCCCGCTAGTTAACCTATATCGTGCAAGTGTCCACTAGTTAACCTACATAGTCCAAGTGCCTGCTAGGTAACCTAGATAGTCCAAGTGCCCGCTAGTTAACCTAGATAGTCCAAGTGCCCACTAGGGGATGTACATAGTCCAAGTGCCCGCTAGTTAACCTACATAGTCCAAGGTCCGTTAGTTAACCTAGATAGTCCAAGTGCCCGCTAGTTAACCTACATAGTACAAGGGCCCGCTAGTTGACTTAGATAGTCAAAGTGCCCGCTAGTTAACTTAAGTAGTAAAAATGTCCGATAGGGATCCTACATAGTCCAAGTGCCCGCTAGTTAACCTACATAGACCAAGTGCCCGCTAGTTAACCTACATAGTACAAGGTCCGTTAGTTAACCTAGATAGTCCAAGTGCCCGCTAGATAACCTACATAGTCCAAGTGCCTGCTAGGTAAACTACATAGTCCAAATGCCCACTAGGTAACCTAGACAGTCCAATTGCCCGCTAGTTAACCTAGATAGTCCAAGTACCCGATTGGGAACCTACATAGTCCAAGTGCCCGCTAGGGAACCTACATAGTCCAAGTGCTCACTAGGCAACCTACATAGTCCAAGTGCCCGTTAGTTAACCTAGATAGTCAAAGTGCCTGCTAGGTAACCTAAATTGTCCAAGTGCCCGCTAGGGAACCTACATAGTCCAAGTGCCTGCTAGGTAACCTTGATAGTCCAATTGCCCGTTAGCTAACCTAGATAGTCGAAGTGTCCGCTAGTTAACCTACATAGTCCAAGTGCCCGTTCGTTAAACTAGATAGGCCAAGTGCCTGCTAGGTAACCTAGACAGTCCAATTGCCCGCTAGATTACCTACATATTCCAAGTGCCCGTTCATTAACCTACATAGTCCAAGTGCCCGCTAGGTAACGTAGATAGCCCAAGTGCCCGCTAGGGAACCTACATAGTCCAAGTGCCCTCTAGGTAACCTAGATAGTCCAAGTGCCCGCTAGTTAACCTACGTAGTCCAAGTGCCTGCTAGGTAAACTACATAGTCCAAGTGCCCTCTAGGTAACCTAGACAGTCCAACTACCCGATAGGGAACCTACATAGTCCAAGTGCCCGCTAGGGAACCTACATAGTCCAAGTGCTCGCTAAGCTACCTACATAGTCCAAGTGCCCGTTAGTTAACCTAGATAGTCAAAGTGCCTCCTAGGTAACCTAAATTGTCCAAGTGCCCGCTAGGGAACCTACTTAGTCCAAGTGCCCGCTAGGTAACCTAGATAGTCCAATTGCCCGTTAGCTAATCTAGATAGTCGAAGTGTCCGCTAGTTAACCTACATAGTCCAAGTGCCCGTTCGTTAACCTAGATAGGCCAAGTGCCCGCTAGGTAACCTGGACTGTCCAAGTGCCCGCTAGGTTACATACATAGTCCAAGTGCACGTTCATTAACCTAGATAGTCCAAGTGCCCGTGGTAATCTACATAGTCCAAGGGCCCGCTAGGTAACCTTGATAGTCCAAGTACCTTCAAGTTAACCTACATAGTCCAAGTGGCCGCTAGGTAACCTACATAGTCCAAGTGTCGACTAGGTAACCTAAGTAATCCAAATGCCCGCTAGGGAAACTACATGGTCCAAATGCCCGCTAGTTAACCTAGATAGTCCAAGTGCCCGCTAGTAAACCTAGATTGACCAAGGGCCCGGTAGTTAGTCTAGATGGTCCAAGTGCCTGCTAGTTAATCTAGATAGTCCAAGTGCCCGCTGGTTAACCTAGCTAATCCAAGTGCCCGCTAGTTAACCTACATAGTCCAAGGTCCCTCTAGTTAATCTAGATAGTCCAATTGCCCGCTAGGGTACGTACATAGTCCAAGTGCCTGCCAGGTAACCTAGATAGTCCAAGAGCCCGCTAGGGTATGTACATAGTTCAAGTGCCTGCTAGGTAACCTAGATAGTCCAAGTGTCCGCTAGTTAACCCACATAGTCCATGTGCCCGCTAGGTAACCTAGATTGTCCAAGGTCCTGCTTGTTAACCTACATAGTCCAAAGCCCGATAGGGAATCTATATAGTCCAAGTGCCCGCTGAGGAACCTACATAGTCCAAGTGCCCGATAGGGAACCTATATATTCCAAGTGCCCGTTAGGGGACCTAGATAGTCCAAGTGCCCGCTAGTTAACCTACATAGTCCAAGAACCCGATAGTTAACCTAGATAGTCCAAGTTCCCGCTAGTTAACATACATAGGTCAAGGGCCCGCTAGTTAACCTAGATATTCCATGTGCCCGCTAGTTAACCTGGATCGTCCAAGTGTCCGCTAGTTAACCTACATAGTCCAAGTTCCCGTTAGGTAACCTAGAGAGTACAAGTGCCCGCAAGGTAACCTACATAGTCCAAGTGCCCGCTAGGTAACCTAGATATTCCAAGTTTCTGTTAGCTAACCTAGATAATCCAAGTGCCCGCTAGGTAACCTACATAGTCCAAGTGCCCTTTCGTTAACCTAGATGGTCAAAGTGCCCGCTAGGTAACCTAGACAGTGCAAGTGCCTGCTAGGTTATCTACATAGTCCAAGTGCCCGCTAGTTAACCTACATAGTCCACGTGACCGATAGGGAACCTACATAATCCAAGTGCCCGATAGTGAACCTACATAATCCAAATGCCAGCTAGGGAACCTACATAGTCCAAGTGCCCGCTAGGCAACCTACATAGTCCAAGTGCCTGTTAGTTAACCTAGATAGTCCAAGTGCTCACTAGGGGACGTACATAGTCCAAGTGCCCGCTAGGTAACCTACATAGTCCAAGTTCCCGATGGTAACATAAATAGTCCAAATGCCCGCTAGGGAAACAACATACTCCAAGTGCCTGCTAGTTAACCTAGATAGTCCAAGTGCCTGCAAGTAAACCTACATAATCCATGGGCCCGCTAGTTAACGTACATAGTCCAAGGGCCCGCTAGTTAACCTAGATCGTGCAAGTGTCCGCTAGTTAACCTACATAGTCCACGTGCCTGCTAGGTAACCTAGATAGTCCAATTGACCGCTAGGCATCCTTCATAATCCAAGTGCCTGCTAGGTAACCTAGATAGTCCAAGTGCCCGCTAGTTAACCTAGATAGTCCTAGTGCCCGTTAGTTAACCTAGATAGTCCAAGTGCCCACTAGGGGACGTACATAGACCAAGTGCCCGCTAGTTAACCTACATAGTACAAGGTCCGTTAGTTAACCTAGATAGTCCAAGTGCCCGCTAGTTAACCTACATAGGACAAGTGCCCGCTAGTTGACCTAGATAGTCCAAGTGCCCACTAGTTAACCTAGATAGTCCAAGTGCCCGCTAGTTAACCTAGATAGTCCTAGTGCCCGTTAGTTAACCTAGATTGTCCAAGTGCCCACTAGGGGACGTACATAGACCAAGTGCCCGATAGTTAACCTACATAGTGCAAGGGCCCGCTAGTTAACCTATATCGTGCAAGTGTCCACTAGTTAACCTACATAGTCCAAGTGCCTGCTAGGTAACCTAGATAGTCCAAGTGCCCGCTAGTTAACCTAGATAGTCCAAGTGCCCACTAGGGGATGTACATAGTCCAAGTGCCCGCTAGTTAACCTACATAGTCCAAGGTCCGTTAGTTAACCTAGATAGTCCAAGTGCCCGCTAGTTAACCTACATAGTACAAGGGCCCGCTAGTTGACTTAGATAGTCAAAGTGCCCGCTAGTTAACTTAAGTAGTAAAAATGTCCGATAGGGATCCTACATAGTCCAAGTGCCCGCTAGTTAACCTACATAGACCAAGTGCCCGCTAGTTAACCTACATAGTACAAGGTCCGTTAGTTAACCTAGATAGTCCAAGTGCCCGCTAGATAACCTACATAGTCCAAGTGCCTGCTAGGTAAACTACATAGTCCAAATGCCCACTAGGTAACCTAGACAGTCCAATTGCCCGCTAGTTAACCTAGATAGTCCAAGTACCCGATTGGGAACCTACATAGTCCAAGTGCCCGCTAGGGAACCTACATAGTCCAAGTGCTCACTAGGCAACCTACATAGTCCAAGTGCCCGTTAGTTAACCTAGATAGTCAAAGTGCCTGCTAGGTAACCTAAATTGTCCAAGTGCCCGCTAGGGAACCTACATAGTCCAAGTGCCTGCTAGGTAACCTTGATAGTCCAATTGCCCGTTAGCTAACCTAGATAGTCGAAGTGTCCGCTAGTTAACCTACATAGTCCAAGTGCCCGTTCGTTAAACTAGATAGGCCAAGTGCCTGCTAGGTAACCTAGACAGTCCAAGTGCCCGCTAGATTACCTACATATTCCAAGTGCCCGTTCATTAACCTACATAGTCCAAGTGCCCGCTAGGTAACGTAGATAGCCCAAGTGCCCGCTAGGGAACCTACATAGTCCAAGTGCCCTCTAGGTAACCTAGATAGTCCAAGTGCCCGCTAGTTAACCTACGTAGTCCAAGTGCCTGCTAGGTAAACTACATAGTCCAAGTGCCCTCTAGGTAACCTAGACAGTCCAACTACCCGATAGGGAACCTACATAGTCCAAGTGCCCGCTAGGGAACCTACATAGTCCAAGTGCTCGCTAAGCTACCTACATAGTCCAAGTGCCCGTTAGTTAACCTAGATAGTCAAAGTGCCTCCTAGGTAACCTAAATTGTCCAAGTGCCCGCTAGGGAACCTACTTAGTCCAAGTGCCCGCTAGGTAACCTAGATAGTCCAATTGCCCGTTAGCTAATCTAGATAGTCGAAGTGTCCGCTAGTTAACCTACATAGTCCAAGTGCCCGTTCGTTAACCTAGATAGGCCAAGTGCCCGCTAGGTAACCTGGACTGTCCAAGTGCCCGCTAGGTTACATACATAGTCCAAGTGCACGTTCATTAACCTAGATAGTCCAAGTGCCCGTGGTAATCTACATAGTCCAAGGGCCCGCTAGGTAACCTTGATAGTCCAAGTACCTTCAAGTTAACCTACATAGACCAAGTGGCCGCTAGGTAACCTACATAGTCCAAGTGTCGACTAGGTAACCTAAGTAATCCAAATGCCCGCTAGGGAAACTACATGGTCCAAATGCCCGCTAGTTAACCTAGATAGTCCAAGTGCCCGCTAGTAAACCTAGATTGACCAAGGGCCCGGTAGTTAGTCTAGATGGTCCAAGTGCCTGCTAGTTAATCTAGATAGTCCAAGTGCCCGCTGGTTAACCTAGCTAATCCAAGTGCCCGCTAGTTAACCTACATAGTCCAAGGTCCCTCTAGTTAATCTAGATAGTCCAATTGCCCGCTAGGGTACGTACATAGTCCAAGTGCCTGCCAGGTAACCTAGATAGTCCAAGAGCCCGCTAGGGTATGTACATAGTTCAAGTGCCTGCTAGGTAACCTAGATAGTCCAAGTGTCCGCTAGTTAACCCACATAGTCCATGTGCCCGCTAGGTAACCTAGATTGTCCAAGGTCCTGCTTGTTAACCTACATAGTCCAAAGCCCGATAGGGAATCTATATAGTCCAAGTGCCCGCTGAGGAACCTACATAGTCCAAGTGCCCGATAGGGAACCTATATATTCCAAGTGCCCGTTAGGGGACCTAGATAGTCCAAGTGCCCGCTAGTTAACCTACATAGTCCAAGAACCCGATAGTTAACCTAGATAGTCCAAGTTCCCGCTAGTTAACATACATAGGTCAAGGGCCCGCTAGTTAACCTAGATATTCCATGTGCCCGCTAGTTAACCTGGATCGTCCAAGTGTCCGCTAGTTAACCTACATAGTCCAAGTTCCCGTTAGGTAACCTAGAGAGTACAAGTGCCCGCAAGGTAACCTACATAGTCCAAGTGCCCGCTAGGTAACCTAGATATTCCAAGTTTCTGTTAGCTAACCTAGATAATCCAAGTGCCCGCTAGGTAACCTACATAGTCCAAGTGCCCTTTCGTTAACCTAGATGGTCAAAGTGCCCGCTAGGTAACCTAGACAGTGCAAGTGCCTGCTAGGTTATCTACATAGTCCAAGTGCCCGCTAGTTAACCTACATAGTCCACGTGACCGATAGGGAACCTACATAATCCAAGTGCCCGATAGTGAACCTACATAATCCAAATGCCAGCTAGGGAACCTACATAGTCCAAGTGCCCGCTAGGCAACCTACATAGTCCAAGTGCCTGTTAGTTAACCTAGATAGTCCAAGTGCTCACTAGGGGACGTACATAGTCCAAGTGCCCGCTAGGTAACCTACATAGTCCAAGTTCCCGATGGTAACATAAATAGTCCAAATGCCCGCTAGGGAAACAACATACTCCAAGTGCCTGCTAGTTAACCTAGATAGTCCAAGTGCCTGCTAGTAAACCTACATAATCCATGGGCCCGCTAGTTAACCTACATAGTGCAAGGGCCCGCTAGTTAACCTAGACAGTCCAAGTGACCATTAGGTTACCTACATAGTCCCCATGCCCGTTCGTTAACCTACATAGTCCAAGTGCCCGCTAGGTAACGTAGATAGCCCAAGTGCCCGCTAGGGAACGTACATAGTTCAAGTGCCCTCTAGGTAACCTAGATAGTCCAAGTGCCCGGTAGTTAACCTACATAGTCCAAGTGCCTGCTAGGTAAACTACATAGTCCAAATGCCCGCTAGTTAACCTAGACAGTCCAATTTCCCACTAGTTAACCTAGACAGTCCAAGTACCCGATAGGGAACCTACATAGTCCAAGTGCCCGCTCGGGAACCTACATCGTCCAAGTGCTCACTAGTCAACCTACATAGTCCAAGTGCCCGTTAGTTAACCTAGATAGTCAAAGTGCCTGCTAGGTAACCTAAATTGTCCAAGTGCCCGCTAGGTAACCTAGATAGTCCAATTTCCCGTTAGCTAACCCAGATAATCGAAGTGTTTGCTAGTTAACCTACATAATCCAAGTGCCCGTTCGTTAACCTAGATAGGCCAAGTGCCTGCTAGGTAACCTAGACAGTCCAAGTGCCCGCTAGGTTACCTACATAGTCCAAGTTCACTTTCGTTAACCTAGATAGTCCAAGTGCCCGCTGGTAACCTACATAGTCCAAGGGCCCGCTGGGTAACCTTGATAGTCCAAGTGCCTTCTAGTTAACCTACATATTCCAAGTGCCCGCTAGGTAACCTACATAGTCCAAGTGCCCACTAGGTAACCTAAATAATCCAAATGCCCGCTAGGGAAACTACATAGTCCAAGGGCCCGCTAGGTAACCTAGATAGTCCAAGTGCCTTCTAGTTAACCTACATAGTCCAAGTGCCCTCTAGGTTACCTACATAGTCCAAGTGCCCGTTCGTTAACCTAGATAATCCAAGTGCCCGCTAGGAAACCTACATAGTCCAAGTGCCCGCTAGGTAACCTAGAGTCCAAGTGCTCGCTAGTTAACCTACATAGTCCAAGTGCCCGCTATGTAACCTAGATAGTCAAAGTGCCCGCTAGGTAACTTACATTGTCCATGTTCCAGCTAGGTAACCTAGATAGTGCAAGTGCCCGTTACCTAACCTATATAGTCCTAGTGCCCGATAGTTAAACTAGATTGTCCAAGTGCCCGCTAGGGATCCTTCATAATCCAAGTGCCTGCTAGGTAACCTAGATAGTCCAAGGGCCCTCTAGTTAACCTAGATAGTCCAAGTGCCCGCTAGGTAACCTAGATAGTCCAATTGCCCGTTAGCGAACCTAGATATTCGAAGTGTCCGCTAGTTAACCTACATAGTCCAAGTGCCCGTTCGTTAACCTAGATAGGCCAAGTGCCTGCTAGGTAACCTAGACAGTCCAAGTGCCCGCTAGGTTACCTACATAGTCCAAGTGCACGTTCGTTAACCTAGATAGTCCAAGTGCCCGCTTGTAACCTACATAGTCCAAGAGCCCGCTGGGTAACCTTGATAGTCCAAGTGCCTTCTAGTTAACCTACATAGTCCAAGTGCCCGCTAGGTAACCTACATAGTCCAAGTGCCCACTAGGTAACCTAAGTAATCCAAATGCCCCCTAGGAAAACTACATAGTCCAAGTACCCGCTAGTTAACCTAGATAGTCCAAGTGCCCGCTAGTAAACCTAGATAGTCCAAGTGCCCGCTAGTTAACTTAGATAATCCAAGTGCCCGCTAGTTAACCTACATAGTCCAAATCCCTCTATTTAACCTAGATATTCCAAGTGACCGCTAGGGTATGTACATAGTTCAAGTGCCCGCTAGGTAACCTAGATTGTCCAAGTGTCCGCTAGTTAACCTACATAGTCCAAGTGCCCGCTAGGTAACCTAGATAGTCCAAGGGCCTGCTAGTTAACCTACATAGTCCATTGCCCGATAGGGAACCTACATAGTCCAAGTGCCCGCTGAGGAACCTACATAGTCCAATTGCCCGATAGGGAACCTATATATTCCAAGTGCCCGTTAGGGAACCTACATAGTCAAAGTGCCCGCTAGGGAACCTGCATTGTGCAAGTGCCCGTTAGTTAACCTAGATAGTCCAAGTGCCCGCTAGTTAACCTAGATATTCCAAGTGTCCGCTAGTTAACCTACATAGTCCAAGTTCCCGTTAGGTAACCGAGATAGTATAAGTGCCCGCAAGGTAACCTACATAGTCCAAGTGCCCGCTAGGTAACCTAGATAGTCCAATGCCCGTTACCTAACCTAGATAGTCCAATTGCCCGCTATGCAACATACATAGTCCAAGTGCCCGTTCGTTAACCTAGAAGTCCAAGTGCCCGCTAGGTAACCTAGACTGTCCAAGTTCACGCTAGGTTACCTACATAGTCCAAATGCCCGTTCGGTAACCTAGATAGTCCAAGTGCCCGCTAGCAAACCTACATAGTCCAAGTGCCCGCTAGGTAACCTAGTTAGTCCAAGTGCCCGCTAGGTAACTTACATAGCCCAAGTGCCCGCTAGGTCACCTAGATAATCCAAGTACCCCTTAGCTAACCTAGATAGTCCAAGTGCCCGCTAGGTACCCTCCATAGTCCAAGTGCCCGTTCGTTAACCTAGATAGTCCAAGTGCCCGCTAGTTAACCTACATAGTGCAAGGTCAGCTAGTTAACCTACATAGTCCAAGGGCCCGCTAGTTAACCTAGATATTCCAAGTGTCCGCTAGTTAACCTACATAGTCCAAGTTCCCGTTAGGTAACCTAGATAGTACAAGTGCCCGCAAGGTTACCTACATAGTCCAAGTGCCCGCTAGGTAACCTAGATATTCCAAGTTCCTGTTAGCTAACCTAGATAATCCAAGTGCCCGCTAGGTAACCTCTATAATCCAAGTGCCCTTACGTTAACCTAGATAGTCCAAGTGCCCGCTAGGTAACATAGACTGTCCAATTGTCCGCTAGGTTACCTACATAGTCCAAGTGCACGTTCGTTAACCTAGATAGTCCAAGTGCCCGCTAGGTAACCTACATAGTCCAAGTTCCCGCTAGGTAACCTGGATAGTCCAATGCCCGTTACCTAACCTAGATAGTCCAATTGCCCGCTAGGCAACATACATAGTCCAAGTGCCCGTTCGTTAACCTAGAAGTCCAAGTGGCCGCTAGGAAACCTAGTCTGTCCTTGTTCAAGCTAGGTTACCTACATAGTCCAAATGCCCGTTCGGTAACCTAGATAGTCCAAGAACCCACTAGTTAACCTACATAGTCTAAGTGCCCGCTAGGTAACCTTGATAGTCCAAGTGCCCGCTAGGCAACTTACATAGTCCAAGTGCCCGCTAGGTAACCTAGATAGTCCAAGTGCCCGTTCGTTAACCTAGATAGTCCAAGTGCTCGCTAGGAAACCTACATAGTCCAAGGGCCCGCTAGGTAACCTAGATAATCCAAGTGCCCGCTGGGTAACCTAGACTGTCCATGTGCCCGCTAGGGTACCTACATAGTCCAAGTGCCCGTTCGTTAACCTAGATAGTCCAAGTGCCCGCTAGGAAACCTACATAGTCCAACGGCCCGCTAGGTAACCTAGATAGTCCAAGTGCCCGTTAAGTAATCTAGATAGTCCAAGTGCCCGCTAGGTAACTTACATTGTCCATGTTATAGCTAGGTAACCTAGATAGTGCAAGTGCCCGTTTCCTAACCTATATAGTCCAAGTGCCCGCTAAGCAACCTACATAGTCCAAGTGCTCGTTAGTTAACCTAGAATTCCAAGTGCCCGCTAGGTAACCTAAACAGTCCAAGAGCCCGCTAGGTTACCTGCATATTCCAAGTGCCCGTTCGTTAACTTAGATAGTCCAAGTGCCCACTAGGTAACCTACATAGTCCAAGTGCCCGCTAGGTAACCTATATATTCCAAGTGCCCGTTAGGGAACCTAGATAGTCCAAGTGCCCATAGGGAACCTATATATTCCAAGTGCGCACTAGGGAACCTACATATTCAAAGTGCCCGATAGGGAACCTGCATTGTGCAAGTGCCCTTTAGTTAACCTAGATAGTCCAAGTGCCCGCTAGTTAACCTACATAGTCCAAGGTCAGCTAATTAACCTAGATAGTCCAAGTGCCCGCTAGTTAACCTAAATTGTCCAAGGTCAGCTAGTTAACCTAGATAGTCCAGGTCCCCGCTAGTTAACCTACATAGTCCAAGGGCCCGCTAGTTAACCTAGATATTCAAAGTGCCCGCTACTTAACCTAGATCGTCCATGTGTCCGCTAGTTAACCTACATAGTCCAAGTTCCCATCAGGTAACCTAGATAGTACAAGTGCCCGCAAGGTAACCTACATAGTCCAAGTGCCCGATAGGGAACCTACATAATCCAAGTGCCCGATAGGGAACCTATATAATCCAAGTGCCCGCTAGGGAACCTAGAGAGTCCAAGTGCCCGCTAGGCAACCTACATAGTCCAAGTGCCCGTTAGTTAACCTAGATAGTCCAAGTGCCCACTAGGGTACGTACATAGTCCAAGTGCCCGCTAGGTAACCTACATAGTCCAAGGTCAGCTAATTAACCTAGAGAGTCGAAGTGCCCACTAGTTAACCTAAATTGTCCAAGGTCAGCTAGTTAACCTAGATATTCCAAGTGCCAGCTAGTTAACCTAGATCGTCCATGTGTCCGCTAGTAAACCTACATAGTCCAAGTTCCCGTCAGGTAACCTATATAGTACAAGTGCCCGCAAGGTAACCTACATAGTCCAAGTGCCCGCTAGGTCACCTAGATAATCCAAGTACCCCTTAGCTAACCTAGATAGTCCAAGTGCCCGCTAGGTAACCTCCATAATCCAAGTGCCCGTTAGTTAACCTAGATAGTCCAAGGGCCCACTAGGGTACGTACATAGTCCAAGTGCCCGCTAGGTAACCTACATAGTCCAAGGTCAGCTAATTAACCTAGATAGTCCAAGTGCCCGCTAGTTAACCTAAATTGTCCATGGTCAGCTAGTTAACCTAGATAGTCCAGGTGCCCGCTAGTTAACCTACATAGTCCAAGGGCCCGCTAGTTAACCTAGATATTCCAAGTGCCAGCTAGTTAACCTAGATCGTCCATGTGTCCGCTAGTAAACCTACATAGTCCAAGTTCCCGTCAGGTAACCTAGATAGTACAAGTGCCCGCAAGGTAACCTACATAGTCTAAGTGCCCGCTAGTTAACCTACATAGTCCAAGTGCCCGATAGGGAACCTACATAATCCAAGTGCCCGCTAGGGAACCTAGAGAGTCCAAGTGCCCGCTAGGCAACCTACATAGTCCAAGTGCCCGTTAGTTAACCAAGACTGTCCAAGTGCCCACTAGGGTACGTACATAGTCCAAGTGCCCGCTAGGTAACCTACATAGTCCAAGGTCAGCTAATTAACCTAGATAGTCCAAGTGCCCGCTAGTTAACCTAAATAGTCCAAGGGCCCGCTAGTTAACCTAGAAATTCCAAGTGTCCGCTAGTTAACCTACATAGTCCAAGTTCCCGTTAGGTAACCTAGATAGTACAAGTGCCCGCAAGGTGACCTACATAATCCAAGTGCCCGCTAGGTAACCTAGATATTCCAAGTTCCTGTTAGCTAACCTAGATAATCCAAGTGCCCGCTAGGTAACCTACATAATCCAAGTGCCCTTTCGTTAACCTAGATAGTCCAAGTGCCGGCTAGGTAACCTAGACTGTCCAATTGTCCGCTAGGTTACCTACATAGTCCAAGTGCACGTTCGTTAACCTAGATAGTCCAAGTGCCCGCTAGGTAACCTACATAGTCCAAGTGCCCGCTAGGTAACCTAGATAGTCCAAGTGCCCGCTAGGCAACTTACATAGTCCAAGTTCCCGCTAGGTAACCTAGATAGTCCAATCCCCGTTACCTAACCTAGATAGTCCAATTTCCCGCTATGCAACCTACATAGTCCAAGTGCCCATTAGTTAACCTAGATAGTCAAAGTGCCTGCTAGGTAACCTAGATAGTCCACGTGCCCGCTAGGTAACCTACATAGTCCAAGTTCCCCCTTGGTAACCTAAATAGTCCAAATTCCCGCTAGGGAAACTACATAGTCCAAGTGCCCGCTAGTTAACCTAGATAGTCCAAGTGCCTGCTAGTAAACCTACATAATCCATGGGCCCGCTAGTTAACCTACATAGTGCAAGGGCCCGCTAGTTAACCTAGATAGTCAAAGGGCCCGCTAGTTAACCTAGAAATTCCAAGTGTCCGCTAGTTAACCTACATAGTCCAAGTTCCCGTTAGGTAACCTAGATAGTACAAGTGCCCGCAAGGTGTCCTACATAGTCCAAGTGCCCGCTAGGTAACCTAGATATTCCAAGTTCCTGTTAGCTAACCTAGATAATCCAAGTGCCCGCTAGGTAACCTACATAATCCAAGTGCCCTTTCGTTAACCTAGATAGTCCAAGTGCTGGCTAGGTAACCTAGACTGTCGAATTGTCCGCTAGGTTACCTACATAGTCCAAGTGCACGTTCGTTAACCTAGATAGTCCAAGTGCCCGCTAGGTAACCTACATAGTCCAAGTTCCCGCTAGGTAACCTAGATAGTCCAATGCCCGTTACCTAACCTAGATAGTCCAATTGCCCGCTATGCAACATATATAGTCCTAGTGCCCGTTCGTTAACCTAGAAGTCCAAGTGCCCGCTAGGTAACCTAGACTGTCCAAGTTCACGCTAGGTTACCTACATAGTCCAAATGCCCGTTCGGTAACCTAGATAGTCCAAGTGCCCGCTAGTTAACCTACATAGTCCAAGTGCCCGCTAGGTAACCTAGATAGTCCAAGTGCCCGCTAGGCAACTTACATAGTCCAAGTGCCCGCTAGGTAACCTAGATAGTCCAAGTGCCCGTTCGTTAACCTAGATAGTCCAATTGCCCGCTACGTAACCTAGACTGTCCAATTGTCCGCTAGGTTACCTACATAGTCTAAGTGCACGTTCGTTAACCTAGATAGTCCAAGTGCCCGCTAGGTAACCTACATAGTCCAAGTTCCCGCTAGGTAACCTAGATAGTCCAATGCCCGTTACCTAACCTAGATAGTCCAATTGCCCGCTATGCAACATACATAGTCCAAGTGCCCGTTCGTTAACCTAGAAGTCCAAGTGCCCGCTAGGTAACCTAGTCTGTCCAAGTTCACGCTAGGTGACCTACATAGTCCAAATGCCCGTTCGGTAACCTAGATAGTCCAAGTGCCCGCTAGTTAACCTATACAGTCCAAGTGCCGCTAGGTAACCTACATTGTCCAAGTGCCCACTAGGTAACCTAAGTAATCCAAATGCCCGCTAGGAAAACTACATAGTCCAAGTGCCCGCTAGTTAACCCTGATAGTCCAAGTGCCCGCTAGTTAACCTACATAGTCCAAGGTCCGTTAGTTAACCTACATAGTCCAAGTGCCCGCTAGGCAACATACAAATTCCAAGTGTCCACTGGTTACCTACATAGTCCAAGTGCCCGTTCGTTAACCTAGATAGTCCAAGTGCCCGCTAGGAAACCTACATAGTCCAAGGGCCCGCTAGGTAACCTAGATAATCCAAGTGCCAGCTAGGTAACCTAGACTGTCCAAGTGCCCGCTAGGTTACCTATATAGTCCAAGTGCCCGTTCGTTAACCTAGATAGTCCAAGTGACACCTAGGAAACCTACATAGTCCAAGGGCCCGCTAGGTAACCTAGATAGTCCAAGTGCCCGTTAAGTAACCTATATAGTCCAAATGCCCTATGGTTACTTACATTGTCCATGTTATAGCTAGGTAACCTAGATAGTGCAAGTGCCCGTTACCTAACCTACATAGTCCAAGTGCCCGTTAGTTAACCTAGAAGTCCAAGTGCCCGCTAGGTAACCTAGACAGACCAAGTGCCCGCTAGGTTACCTGCATATTCCAAGTGCCCATTCGTTAACTTAGATAGTCCAAGTGCCCACTAGGTAACCTACATAGTCCAAGTGCCCGCTAGGTAACCTATATAGTCCTGGTGCCCGCTAGGTAACCTAGATAGTCCAAGGGCCCGCTAGTTAACCTACATAGTCCAAGGGCTCACTTGTTAACTTTGATAGTCCAAGTGCCCGCTAGTTAACCTAGATCGTCCAAGTGCCCGATAGTTAAACTAGATTGTCCAAGTGCCCGCTAGGGATCCTTCATAATCCAAGTGCCTGCTAGGTAACCTAGATAGTCCAAGGGCCCTCGAGTTATCCTAGATAGTCCAAGTGCCCGCTAGGGTACGTAGATAGTCCAAGTGCCCGCTAGATAACCTAGATAGTCCAATTGCCCGTTAGCGAACCTTGATAGTCGAAGTGTCTGCTAGTTAACCTACATAGTCCAAGTGCCCGTTCGTTAACCTAGATAGGCCAAGTGCCTGCTAGGTAACCTAGACAGTCCAAGTGCCCGCTAGGTTACCTACATAGTCCAAGTGCACATTCGTTAACCTAGATAGTCCAAGTGCCCGCTTGTAACCTACATAGTCCAAGGGCCCGCTGGGTAACCTTGATAGTCTAAGTGCCTTCTAGTTAACCTATATAGTCCAAGTGCCCGCTAGGTAACCTACATTGTCCAAGTGCCCACTAGGTAACCTAAGTAATCCAAATGCCCGCTAGGAAAACTACATAGTCCAAGTGCCCGCTAGTTAACCTAGATAGTCCAAGTGCCCGCTAGTAAACCTAGATAGTCCAAGGGCCCGCTAGTTAATCTAGATAGTCCAAGTGCCCTCTAGTTAACCTTGATAGTCCAAGTGCCCGCTAGTTAACTTAGATAATCCCAGTGCCCGCTAGTAAACCTACATAGTCCAAGTCCCTCTAGTTAACCTAGATAGTCCAAGTGCCCGCTAGGGGACGTACATAGTCCAAGTCCCTCTAGGTAACCTAGATAGTCCAATTGCCCGCTAGGGTATGTACATAGTTCAAGTGCCCACTAGGTAACCTAGATTGTCCAAGTGTCCGCTAGTTAACCTACATAGTCCAAGTGCCCGCTAGGTAACCTAGATAGTCCAAGGGCCTGCTAGTTAACCTACATAGTCCAATGCCCGCTAGGGAACCTACATAGTTCAAGTGACCACTAGGCAACCTACATAGTCCAAGTGCCCATTAGTTAACCTAGATAGTCAAAGTGCCTGCTAGGTAACCTAGATAGTCAAAGTGCCTGCTAGGTAACCTAGATAGTCCACGTGCCCGCTAGGTAACCTACATAGTCCAAGTTCCCCCTTGGTAACCTAAATAGTCCAAATTCCCGCTAGGGAAACTACATAGTCCAAGTGCCCGCTAGTTAACCTAGATAGTCCAAGTGCCTGCTAGTAAACCTACATAATCCATGGGCCCGCTAGTTAACCTACATAGTGCAAGGGCCCGCTAGTTAACCCAGATAGTCAAAGGGCCCGCTAGTTAACCTAGGTAGTACAAATGTCCGATACGGATCCTACATAGTGCAAGTGCCCGCAAGGTAACCTAAATAGTCCAAGTCCCCGCTAGGTAACCTAGACAGTCCAAGTGACCATTAGGTTACCTACAGAGTCCAAGTGCCCGTTCGTTAACCTACATAGTCCAAGTGCCCACTAGTTAACATACATAGTCCAAGTGCCTGCTAGGTAAACTACATATTCCAAGTGCCCACTAGTTAACCTAGACAGTCCAATTGCCCGCTAGTTAACCTAGACAGTCCAAGTACCCGATAGGGAACCTACATAGTCCAAGTGCCCGTTAGGGAACCTACATAGTCCAAGTGCTCGCTAGGCAACCTACATAGTCCAAGTGCCCGTTAGTTAACCTAGATAGTCAAAGTGCCTGCTAGGTAACCTAAATTGTCCAAGTGCCCGCTAGGGAACCTACATAGTCCAAGTGCCCGCTAGGTAACCTAGATAGTCCAACTGCCCGTTAGCTAACCTAGAGAGTTGAAGTGTCCGCTAGTTAACCTACATAGTCCAAGTGCCCGTTCGTTAACCTAGATAGGCCAAGTGCCCGCTACGTAACCTAGACAGTCCAAGTGCCTGCTAGGTTACCTACATAGTCCAAGTGCGCGTTCGTTAACCTAGATAGTCCAAGTGCCCCTGGTAACCTACATAGTCCAAGGGCCCGCTAGGTAACCTTGATAGTCCAAGTGCCTTCTATTAACCTATATAGTCCAAGTGGCCTCTCGGTAACCTACATAGTCCTAGTGCCGACTAGGTAACCTAAGTAATCCAAATGCCCGCTAGGGAAACTACATAGTCCAAGTGCCCGCTAATTAACCTAGATAGTCCAAGGGCCCGCTAGTTAATCTAGATAGTCCAAGTGCCCGCTAGTTAACCTAGCTAATCCAAGTGCCCGCTAGTTAACCTATATAGTCCAAGGGCCCTCTAGTTAACCTAGATAGTCCAAGTGCCCGCTAGGGTACGTACATAGTCCAAGTGCCCGCTAGGTAACCTAGATATTCCAAGTGCCCTCTAGGGTATGTACATAGCTCAAGTGCCCGCTAGGTAACCTAGATTGTCCAAGTATCCGCTACTTAACCTACATAGTCCTAGTGCCCACTAGGTAACCTAGATAGTCCAAGGTCCTGGTAGTTAACCTACATAGTCCAATGCCCGATAGGGAACCTACATAGTCAAAGTGCCCGCTGAGGAACCTACATAGTCCAAGTGCCCGATAGGGAACGTATATATTCCAAGTGCCCGTTAGGGAACCTAGATAGTCCAAGTGCCCATAGGGAACCTATATAGTCCAAGTGCCCGCTAGGGAACCTACATATTCAAAGTGCCCGCTAGGGAACCTGCATTGTGCAAGTGCCCGTTAGTTAACCTAGATAGTCCAAGTGCCCGCTAGTTAACCTACATAGTCCAAGGTCAGCTAATTAACCTAGATAGTCCAAGTGCCCGCTAGTTAACCTAAATTGTCCAAGGTCAGCTAGTTAACCTAGATAGTCCAGGTGCCCGCTAGTTAACCTACATAGTCCAAGGGCCCGCTAGTTAACCTAGATATTCCAAGTGCCCGCTAGTTAACCTAGATCGTCCATGTGTCCGCTATTTAACCTACATAGTCCAAGTTCCCGTCAGGTAACCTAGATAGTACAAGTGCCCGCAAGGTAACCTACATAGTCCAAGTGCCCGCTAGTTAACCTACATAGTCTAAGTGCCCGATAGGGAACCTACTTAATCCAAGTGCCCTATAGGGAACCTACATAATCCAAGTGCCCGCTAGGGAACCTAGAGAGTCCAAGTGCCCGCTAGGCAACCTACATAGTCCAAGTGCCCGTTAGTTAACCTAGATAGTCCAAGTGCCCACTAGGGTACGTACATAGTCCAAGTGCCCGCTAGGTAACCTACATAGTCCAAGGTCAGCTAATTAACCTAGATAGTCCAAGTGCCCGCTAGTTAACCTAAATTGTCCAAGGTCAGCTAGTTAACCTAGATAGTCCAGGTGCCCGCTAGTTAACCTACATAGTCCAAGGGCCCGCTAGTTAACCTAGATATTCCAAGTGCCAGCTAGTTAACCTAGATCGTCCATGTGTCCGCTAGTAAACCTACATAGTCCAAGTTCCCGTCTGGTAACCTAGATTGTACAAGTGCCCGCAAGGTAACCTACATAGTCCAAGTGCCCGCTAGTTAACCTACATAGTCCAAGTGCCCGATAGGGAACCTACATAATCCAAGTGCCCGATAGGGAACCTACATAAATCAAGTGCCCGCTAGGGAACCTAGAGCGTCCAAGTGCCCGCTAGGCAACATACATAGTCCAAGTGCCCGTTAGTTAAACTAGATAGTCCAAGTGCCCGTTCGTTAACCTAGATAGTCCAAGTGCTCGCTAGTAAACCTAGATAGTCCAAGGGCCCGCTAGTTAATCTAGATGGTCCAAGTGCCCGCTAGTTACCTAGATATTCCAAGTGCCCGCTAGTTAACCTAGATAGTCCAAGGGCCCGCTAGTTAATCTAGATAGTCCTAGTGCCCGCTAGTTAACCTAGCTAATCCACGTGCCCGCTAGTTAACCTACATAGTCCAAGGGCCCTCTAGTTAACCTAGATAGTCCAAGTGTCCGCTAGGGTACGTAGATAGTCCAAGTGCCCGCTAGGTAACCTAGATAGTCCAAGTGCCTGCTAGGGTATGTACATAGTTCAAGTGCCCGCTATGTTACCTACATAGTCCAAGTGCCCGTTCGTTAACCTAGATAGTCCAAGTGCCCGCTAGGTTACCTAGACAGTCCAAGTGCCCGCAAGTTAACCTACATAGTCCAAGTGCCCGATAGGGAACCTACATAAACCAAGTGCCCGATAGGGAACCTACATAATACAAGTGCCCGCTAGAAACCTACATAGTCCAAGTGCCCACTAGGCAACCTACATATTTCAAGTGCCCGTTAGTTAACCTAGATAGTCCAAGTGCCCTCTAGGGTACGTACATAGTCCAAGTGCCCGCTAGGTAACCTACATAGTCCAAGTTCCCGATGGTAACAGAAATAGACCAAATGCCCGCTAGGGAGACTACATAGTCCAACTGCCTGCTAGTTAACCTAGATAGTCCAAGTGCCTGCTAGTAAACATACATAATCCATGTGCCCGCTAGTTAACCTACATAGTACAAGGGCCCGCTAGTTAACCTAGATCGTGCAAGTGTCCACTAGTTAACCTACATAGTCCACGTGCCTGCTAGGTAACCTAGATAGTCCAAGTGCCCGCTAGTTTACCTAGATAGTCCAAGTGCCCGTTAGTTTACCTAGATAGTCCAAGTGCCCACTAGGAGACGTACATAGTCCAAGTGCCCGCAGTTAACCTACATACTCCAAGGTCCGTTAGTTAACCTAGATAGTCCAAGTGCCCGCTAGTTAACCTACATAGTACAAGGGCCCGCTAGTTCACCTAGATAGTCAAAGTGCCCGCTAGTTAACCTAAGTAGTAAAAATGTCCGATAGGGATCCTACATAGTCTAAGTGCCCGCTAAGTAACCTACATAGTCCAAGTTCCCGATGGTAACATAAATAGTCCAAATGCCAGCTAGGGAAACTACATAGTCCAAGTGCCTGCTAGTTAACCTAGATAGTCCAAGTGCCTGCTAGTAAACCTACATAATCCATGGGCCAGCTAGTTAACCTACATTGTGCAAGGGCCCGCTAGTTAACCTAGATCGTGCAAGTGTCCACTAGTTACCCTACATTGTCCACGTGCCTGCTAGGTAACCTAGATAGTCCAAGTGCCCGCTAGTTAACCTAGCTAATCCAAGTGCCCGCTAGTTAACCTACATAGTCCAAGGGCCCTCTAGTTAACCTAGATAGTCCAAGTGCCCGCTAGTTAACCTAGATAATCCAAGTGCCCGCTATTTAACCTACATAGTCCAAGTCCCTCTAGTTAACCTAGATAGTCCAAGTGCCCGCTAGGGTACATACATAGTCCAAGTGCCCGCTAGGTAACCTAGATGTTCCAAGTGCCCGCTAGGGTATGTACATTGTTCAAGTGCCCGCTAGGTAACCTAGATTGTCCATTGTCCGCTAGTTAACCTACATAGTCCAAGTGCCCGCTAGGTAACCTAGATAGTCCAAGTTCCTGCTAGTTAACCTACATAGTCCAATCCCCGTTAGGGAACCTAAATAGTCCAAGTGCCCGCTGAGGAACCTACATAGTCCAAGTGCCCGATAGGGAACCTATATTTTACAATTGCCCGTTAGGGAACCTAGATAGTCCAAGTGCCCATAGGAAACCTATATAGTCCAAGTGCCCGCTAGGGAACCTGCATTGTGCAAGTGCCCGTTAGTTAACCTAGATAGTCCAAGTGCCCGCTAGTTAACCTACATAGTCCAAGTTCAGCTAATTAACCTAGATAGTCCAAGTGCCCGCTAGTTAACCTAAATTGTCCAAGGTCAGCTAGTTAACCTAGATAGTCCAAGTGCCCGCTAGTTAACATACATAGTCCAAGTTCCCGTCAGGTAACCTAGATAGTACAAGTGCCCGCAAGGTAACCTACATAGTCCAAGTGCCCGCTAGTTAACCTACATAGTCCAAGTGCCCAATAGGGAACCTACATAATCCAAGTGCCCGATAGGGAACCTACATAATACAAGTGCCCGCTAGCGGACCTACATAGTTCAAGTGACCGCTAGGCAACCTACATAGTCCAAGTGCCCATTAGTTAACCTAGATAGTCAAAGTGCCTGCTAGGTAACCTAGATAGTCAAAGTGCCTGCTAGGTAACCTAGATAGTCCACGTGCCCGCTAGGTAACCTACATAGTCCAAGTTCCCCCTTGGTAACCTAAATAGTCCAAATTCCCGCTAGGGAAACTACATAGTCCAAGTGCCCGCTAGTTAACCTAGATAGTCCAAGTGCCTGCTAGTAAACCTACATAATCCATGGGCCCGCTAGTTAACCTACATAGTGCAAGGGCCCGCTAGTTAACCCAGATAGTCAAAGGGCCCGCTAGTTAACCTAGGTAGTACAAATGTCCGATACGGATCCTACATAGTGCAAGTGCCCGCAAGTTAACCTACATAGTCCAAGTCCCCGCTAGGTAACCTAGACAGTCCAAGTGACCATTAGGTTACCTACAGAGTCCAAGTGCCCGTTCGTTAACCTACATAGTCCAAGTGCCCACTAGTTAACATACATAGTCCAAGTGCCTGCTAGGTAAACTACATATTCCAAGTGCCCACTAGTTAACCTAGACAGTCCAATTGCCCGCTAGTTAACCTAGACAGTCCAAGTACCCGATAGGGAACCTACATAGTCCAAGTGCCCGTTAGGGAACCTACATAGTCCAAGTGCTCGCTAGGCAACCTACATAGTCCAAGTGCCCGTTAGTTAACCTAGATAGTCAAAGTGCCTGCTAGGTAACCTAAATTGTCCAAGTGCCCGCTAGGGAACCTACATAGTCCAAGTGCCCGCTAGGTAACCTAGATAGTCCAACTGCCCGTTAGCTAACCTAGAGAGTTGAAGTGTCCGCTAGTTAACCTACATAGTCCAAGTGCCCGTTCGTTAACCTAGATAGGCCAAGTGCCCGCTAGGTAACCTAGACAGTCCAAGTGCCTGCTAGGTTACCTACATAGTCCAAGTGCGCGTTCGTTAACCTAGATAGTCCAAGTGCCCCTGGTAACCTACATAGTCCAAGGGCCCGCTAGGTAACCTTGATAGTCCAAGTGCCTTCTATTAACCTATATAGTCCAAGTGGCCTCTCGGTAACCTACATAGTCCTAGTGCCGACTAGGTAACCTAAGTAATCCAAATGCCCGCTAGGGAAACTACATAGTCCAAGTGCCCGCTAATTAACCTAGATAGTCCAAGGGCCCACTAGTTAATCTAGATAGTCCAAGTGCCCGCTAGTTAACCTAGCTAATCCAAGTGCCCGCTAGTTAACCTACATAGTCCAAGGGCCCTCTAGTTAACCTAGATAGTCCAAGTGCCCGCTAGGGTACGTACATAGTCCAAGTGCCCGCTAGGTAACCTAGATATTCCAAGTGCCCTCTAGGGTATGTACATAGCTCAAGTGCCCGCTAGGTAACCTAGATTGTCCAAGTGTCCGCTACTTAACCTACATAGTCCTAGTGCCCACTAGGTAACCTAGATAGTCCAAGGTCCTGGTAGTTAACCTACATAGTCCAATGCCCGATAGGGAACCTACATAGTCAAAGTGCCCGCTGAGGAACCTACATAGTCCAAGTGCCCGATAGGGAACGTATATATTCCAAGTGCCCGTTAGGGAACCTAGATAGTCCAAGTGCCCATAGGGAACCTATATAGTCCAAGTGCCCGCTAGGGAACCTACATATTCAAAGTGCCCGCTAGGGAACCTGCATTGTGCAAGTGCCCGTTAGTTAACCTAGATAGTCCAAGTGCCCGCTAGTTAACCTACATAGTCCAAGGTCAGCTAATTAACCTAGATAGTCCAAGTGCCCGCTAGTTAACCTAAATTGTCCAAGGTCAGCTAGTTAACCTAGATAGTCCAGGTGCCCGCTAGTTAACCTACATAGTCCAAGGGCCCGCTAGTTAACCTAGATATTCCAAGTGCCCGCTAGTTAACCTAGATCGTCCATGTGTCCGCTAGTTAACCTACATAGTCCAAGTTCCCGTCAGGTAACCTAGATAGTACAAGTGCCCGCAAGGTAACCTACATAGTCCAAGTGCCCGCTAGTTAACCTACATAGTCTAAGTGCCCGATAGGGAACCTACTTAATCCAAGTGCCCTATAGGGAACCTACATAATCCAAGTGCCCGCTAGGGAACCTAGAGAGTCCAAGTGCCCGCTAGGCAACCTACATAGTCCAAGTGCCCGTTAGTTAACCTAGATAGTCCAAGTGCCCACTAGGGTACGTACATAGTCCAAGTGCCCGCTAGGTAACCTACATAGTCCAAGGTCAGCTAATTAACCTAGATAGTCCAAGTGCCCGCTAGTTAACCTAAATTGTCCAAGGTCAGCTAGTTAACCTAGATAGTCCAGGTGCCCGCTAGTTAACCTACATAGTCCAAGGGCCCGCTAGTTAACCTAGATATTCCAAGTGCCAGCTAGTTAACCTAGATCGTCCATGTGTCCGCTAGTAAACCTACATAGTCCAAGTTCCCGTCTGGTAACCTAGATTGTACAAGTGCCCGCAAGGTAACCTACATAGTCCAAGTGCCCGCTAGTTAACCTACATAGTCCAAGTGCCCGATAGGGAACCAACATAATCCAAGTGCCCGATAGGGAACCTACATAAATCAAGTGCCCGCTAGGGAACCTAGAGCGTCCAAGTGCCCGCTAGGCAACATACATAGTCCAAGTGCCCGTTAGTTAACCTAGATAGTCCAAGTGCCCGTTCGTTAACCTAGATAGTCCAAGTGCTCGCTAGTAAACCTAGATAGTCCAAGGGCCCGCTAGTTAATCTAGATGGTCCAAGTGCCCGCTAGTTACCTAGATATTCCAAGTGCCCGCTAGTTAACCTAGATAGTCCAAGGGCCCGCTAGTTAATCTAGATAGTCCTAGTGCCCGCTAGTTAACCTAGCTAATCCACGTGCCCGCTAGTTAACCTACATAGTCCAAGGGCCCTCTAGTTAACCTAGATAGTCCAAGTGTCCGCTAGGGTACGTAGATAGTCCAAGTGCCCGCTAGGTAACCTAGATAGTCCAAGTGCCTGCTAGGGTATGTACATAGTTCAAGTGCCCGCTATGTTACCTACATAGTCCAAGTGCCCGTTCGTTAACCTAGATAGTCCAAGTGCCCGCTAGGTTACCTAGACAGTCCAAGTGCCCGCAAGTTAACCTACATAGTCCAAGTGCCCGATAGGGAACCTACATAAACCAAGTGCCCGATAGGGAACCTACATAATACAAGTGCCCGCTAGAAACCTACATAGTCCAAGTGCCCACTAGGCAACCTACATATTTCAAGTGCCCGTTAGTTAACCTAGATAGTCCAAGTGCCCTCTAGGGTACGTACATAGTCCAAGTGCCCGCTAGGTAACCTACATAGTCCAAGTTCCCGATGGTAACAGAAATAGACCAAATGCCCGCTAGGGAGACTACATAGTCCAACTGCCTGCTAGTTAACCTAGATAGTCCAAGTGCCTGCTAGTAAACATACATAATCCATGTGCCCGCTAGTTAACCTACATAGTACAAGGGCCCGCTAGTTAACCTAGATCGTGCAAGTGTCCACTAGTTAACCTACATAGTCCACGTGCCTGCTAGGTAACCTAGATAGTCCAAGTGCCCGCTAGTTTACCTAGATAGTCCAAGTGCCCGTTAGTTTACCTAGATAGTCCAAGTGCCCACTAGGAGACGTACATAGTCCAAGTGCCCGCAGTTAACCTACATACTCCAAGGTCCGTTAGTTAACCTAGATAGTCCAAGTGCCCGCTAGTTAACCTACATAGTACAAGGGCCCGCTAGTTCACCTAGATAGTCAAAGTGCCCGCTAGTTAACCTAAGTAGTAAAAATGTCCGATAGGGATCCTACATAGTCTAAGTGCCCGCTAAGTAACCTACATAGTCCAAGTTCCCGATGGTAACATAAATAGTCCAAATGCCAGCTAGGGAAACTACATAGTCCAAGTGCCTGCTAGTTAACCTAGATAGTCCAAGTGCCTGCTAGTAAACCTACATAATCCATGGGCCAGCTAGTTAACCTACATTGTGCAAGGGCCCGCTAGTTAACCTAGATCGTGCAAGTGTCCACTAGTTACCCTACATTGTCCACGTGCCTGCTAGGTAACCTAGATAGTCCAAGTGCCCGCTAGTTAACCTAGCTAATCCAAGTGCCCGCTAGTTAACCTACATAGTCCAAGGGCCCTCTAGTTAACCTAGATAGTCCAAGTGCCCGCTAGTTAACCTAGATAATCCAAGTGCCCGCTATTTAACCTACATAGTCCAAGTCCCTCTAGTTAACCTAGATAGTCCAAGTGCCCGCTAGGGTACATACATAGTCCAAGTGCCCGCTAGGTAACCTAGATGTTCCAAGTGCCCGCTAGGGTATGTACATTGTTCAAGTGCCCGCTAGGTAACCTAGATTGTCCATTGTCCGCTAGTTAACCTACATAGTCCAAGTGCCCGCTAGGTAACCTAGATAGTCCAAGTTCCTGCTAGTTAACCTACATAGTCCAATCCCCGTTAGGGAACCTAAATAGTCCAAGTACCCGCTGAGGAACCTACATAGTCCAAGTGCCCGATAGGGAACCTATATTTTACAATTGCCCGTTAGGGAACCTAGATAGTCCAAGTGCCCATAGGAAACCTATATAGTCCAAGTGCCCGCTAGGGAACCTGCATTGTGCAAGTGCCCGTTAGTTAACCTAGATAGTCCAAGTGCCCGCTAGTTAACCTACATAGTCCAAGTTCAGCTAATTAACCTAGATAGTCCAAGTGCCCGCTAGTTAACCTAAATTGTCCAAGGTCAGCTAGTTAACCTAGATAGTCCAAGTGCCCGCTAGTTAACATACATAGTCCAAGTTCCCGTCAGGTAACCTAGATAGTACAAGTGCCCGCAAGGTAACCTACATAGTCCAAGTGCCCGCTAGTTAACCTACATAGTCCAAGTGCCCAATAGGGAACCTACATAATCCAAGTGCCCGATAGGGAACCTACATAATACAAGTGCCCGCTAGCGGACCTACATAGTTCAAGTGACCGCTAGGCAACCTACATAGTCCAAGTGCCCATTAGTTAACCTAGATAGTCAAAGTGCCTGCTAGGTAACCTAGATAGTCAAAGTGCCTGCTAGGTAACCTAGATAGTCCACGTGCCCGCTAGGTAACCTACATAGTCCAAGTTCCCCCTTGGTAACCTAAATAGTCCAAATTCCCGCTAGGGAAACTACATAGTCCAAGTGCCCGCTAGTTAACCTAGATAGTCCAAGTGCCTGCTAGTAAACCTACATAATCCATGGGCCCGCTAGTTAACCTACATAGTGCAAGGGCCCGCTAGTTAACCCAGATAGTCAAAGGGCCCGCTAGTTAACCTAGGTAGTACAAATGTCCGATACGGATCCTACATAGTGCAAGTGCCCGCAAGTTAACCTACATAGTCCAAGTCCCCGCTAGGTAACCTAGACAGTCCAAGTGACCATTAGGTTACCTACAGAGTCCAAGTGCCCGTTCGTTAACCTACATAGTCCAAGTGCCCACTAGTTAACATACATAGTCCAAGTGCCTGCTAGGTAAACTACATATTCCAAGTGCCCACTAGTTAACCTAGACAGTCCAATTGCCCGCTAGTTAACCTAGACAGTCCAAGTACCCGATAGGGAACCTACATAGTCCAAGTGCCCGTTAGGGAACCTACATAGTCCAAGTGCTCGCTAGGCAACCTACATAGTCCAAGTGCCCGTTAGTTAACCTAGATAGTCAAAGTGCCTGCTAGGTAACCTAAATTGTCCAAGTGCCCGCTAGGGAACCTACATAGTCCAAGTGCCCGCTAGGTAACCTAGATAGTCCAACTGCCCGTTAGCTAACCTAGAGAGTTGAAGTGTCCGCTAGTTAACCTACATAGTCCAAGTGCCCGTTCGTTAACCTAGATAGGCCAAGTGCCCGCTAGGTAACCTAGACAGTCCAAGTGCCTGCTAGGTTACCTACATAGTCCAAGTGCGCGTTCGTTAACCTAGATAGTCCAAGTGCCCCTGGTAACCTACATAGTCCAAGGGCCCGCTAGGTAACCTTGATAGTCCAAGTGCCTTCTATTAACCTATATAGTCCAAGTGGCCTCTCGGTAACCTACATAGTCCTAGTGCCGACTAGGTAACCTAAGTAATCCAAATGCCCGCTAGGGAAACTACATAGTCCAAGTGCCCGCTAATTAACCTAGATAGTCCAAGGGCCCACTAGTTAATCTAGATAGTCCAAGTGCCCGCTAGTTAACCTAGCTAATCCAAGTGCCCGCTAGTTAACCTACATAGTCCAAGGGCCCTCTAGTTAACCTAGATAGTCCAAGTGCCCGCTAGGGTACGTACATAGTCCAAGTGCCCGCTAGGTAACCTAGATATTCCAAGTGCCCTCTAGGGTATGTACATAGCTCAAGTGCCCGCTAGGTAACCTAGATTGTCCAAGTGTCCGCTACTTAACCTACATAGTCCTAGTGCCCACTAGGTAACCTAGATAGTCCAAGGTCCTGGTAGTTAACCTACATAGTCCAATGCCCGATAGGGAACCTACATAGTCAAAGTGCCCGCTGAGGAACCTACATAGTCCAAGTGCCCGATAGGGAACGTATATATTCCAAGTGCCCGTTAGGGAACCTAGATAGTCCAAGTGCCCATAGGGAACCTATATAGTCCAAGTGCCCGCTAGGGAACCTACATATTCAAAGTGCCCGCTAGGGAACCTGCATTGTGCAAGTGCCCGTTAGTTAACCTAGATAGTCCAAGTGCCCGCTAGTTAACCTACATAGTCCAAGGTCAGCTAATTAACCTAGATAGTCCAAGTGCCCGCTAGTTAACCTAAATTGTCCAAGGTCAGCTAGTTAACCTAGATAGTCCAGGTGCCCGCTAGTTAACCTACATAGTCCAAGGGCCCGCTAGTTAACCTAGATATTCCAAGTGCCCGCTAGTTAACCTAGATCGTCCATGTGTCCGCTAGTTAACCTACATAGTCCAAGTTCCCGTCAGGTAACCTAGATAGTACAAGTGCCCGCAAGGTAACCTACATAGTCCAAGTGCCCGCTAGTTAACCTACATAGTCTAAGTGCCCGATAGGGAACCTACTTAATCCAAGTGCCCTATAGGGAACCTACATAATCCAAGTGCCCGCTAGGGAACCTAGAGAGTCCAAGTGCCCGCTAGGCAACCTACATAGTCCAAGTGCCCGTTAGTTAACCTAGATAGTCCAAGTGCCCACTAGGGTACGTACATAGTCCAAGTGCCCGCTAGGTAACCTACATAGTCCAAGGTCAGCTAATTAACCTAGATAGTCCAAGTGCCCGCTAGTTAACCTAAATTGTCCAAGGTCAGCTAGTTAACCTAGATAGTCCAGGTGCCCGCTAGTTAACCTACATAGTCCAAGGGCCCGCTAGTTAACCTAGATATTCCAAGTGCCAGCTAGTTAACCTAGATCGTCCATGTGTCCGCTAGTAAACCTACATAGTCCAAGTTCCCGTCTGGTAACCTAGATTGTACAAGTGCCCGCAAGGTAACCTACATAGTCCAAGTGCCCGCTAGTTAACCTACATAGTCCAAGTGCCCGATAGGGAACCAACATAATCCAAGTGCCCGATAGGGAACCTACATAAATCAAGTGCCCGCTAGGGAACCTAGAGCGTCCAAGTGCCCGCTAGGCAACATACATAGTCCAAGTGCCCGTTAGTTAACCTAGATAGTCCAAGTGCCCGTTCGTTAACCTAGATAGTCCAAGTGCTCGCTAGTAAACCTAGATAGTCCAAGGGCCCGCTAGTTAATCTAGATGGTCCAAGTGCCCGCTAGTTACCTAGATATTCCAAGTGCCCGCTAGTTAACCTAGATAGTCCAAGGGCCCGCTAGTTAATCTAGATAGTCCTAGTGCCCGCTAGTTAACCTAGCTAATCCACGTGCCCGCTAGTTAACCTACATAGTCCAAGGGCCCTCTAGTTAACCTAGATAGTCCAAGTGTCCGCTAGGGTACGTAGATAGTCCAAGTGCCCGCTAGGTAACCTAGATAGTCCAAGTGCCTGCTAGGGTATGTACATAGTTCAAGTGCCCGCTATGTTACCTACATAGTCCAAGTGCCCGTTCGTTAACCTAGATAGTCCAAGTGCCCGCTAGGTTACCTAGACAGTCCAAGTGCCCGCAAGTTAACCTACATAGTCCAAGTGCCCGATAGGGAACCTACATAAACCAAGTGCCCGATAGGGAACCTACATAATACAAGTGCCCGCTAGAAACCTACATAGTCCAAGTGCCCACTAGGCAACCTACATATTTCAAGTGCCCGTTAGTTAACCTAGATAGTCCAAGTGCCCTCTAGGGTACGTACATAGTCCAAGTGCCCGCTAGGTAACCTACATAGTCCAAGTTCCCGATGGTAACAGAAATAGACCAAATGCCCGCTAGGGAGACTACATAGTCCAACTGCCTGCTAGTTAACCTAGATAGTCCAAGTGCCTGCTAGTAAACATACATAATCCATGTGCCCGCTAGTTAACCTACATAGTACAAGGGCCCGCTAGTTAACCTAGATCGTGCAAGTGTCCACTAGTTAACCTACATAGTCCACGTGCCTGCTAGGTAACCTAGATAGTCCAAGTGCCCGCTAGTTTACCTAGATAGTCCAAGTGCCCGTTAGTTTACCTAGATAGTCCAAGTGCCCACTAGGAGACGTACATAGTCCAAGTGCCCGCAGTTAACCTACATACTCCAAGGTCCGTTAGTTAACCTAGATAGTCCAAGTGCCCGCTAGTTAACCTACATAGTACAAGGGCCCGCTAGTTCACCTAGATAGTCAAAGTGCCCGCTAGTTAACCTAAGTAGTAAAAATGTCCGATAGGGATCCTACATAGTCTAAGTGCCCGCTAAGTAACCTACATAGTCCAAGTTCCCGATGGTAACATAAATAGTCCAAATGCCAGCTAGGGAAACTACATAGTCCAAGTGCCTGCTAGTTAACCTAGATAGTCCAAGTGCCTGCTAGTAAACCTACATAATCCATGGGCCAGCTAGTTAACCTACATTGTGCAAGGGCCCGCTAGTTAACCTAGATCGTGCAAGTGTCCACTAGTTACCCTACATTGTCCACGTGCCTGCTAGGTAACCTAGATAGTCCAAGTGCCCGCTAGTTAACCTAGCTAATCCAAGTGCCCGCTAGTTAACCTACATAGTCCAAGGGCCCTCTAGTTAACCTAGATAGTCCAAGTGCCCGCTAGTTAACCTAGATAATCCAAGTGCCCGCTATTTAACCTACATAGTCCAAGTCCCTCTAGTTAACCTAGATAGTCCAAGTGCCCGCTAGGGTACATACATAGTCCAAGTGCCCGCTAGGTAACCTAGATGTTCCAAGTGCCCGCTAGGGTATGTACATTGTTCAAGTGCCCGCTAGGTAACCTAGATTGTCCATTGTCCGCTAGTTAACCTACATAGTCCAAGTGCCCGCTAGGTAACCTAGATAGTCCAAGTTCCTGCTAGTTAACCTACATAGTCCAATCCCCGTTAGGGAACCTAAATAGTCCAAGTGCCCGCTGAGGAACCTACATAGTCCAAGTGCCCGATAGGGAACCTATATTTTACAATTGCCCGTTAGGGAACCTAGATAGTCCAAGTGCCCATAGGAAACCTATATAGTCCAAGTGCCCGCTAGGGAACCTGCATTGTGCAAGTGCCCGTTAGTTAACCTAGATAGTCCAAGTGCCCGCTAGTTAACCTACATAGTCCAAGTTCAGCTAATTAACCTAGATAGTCCAAGTGCCCGCTAGTTAACCTAAATTGTCCAACGTCAGCTAGTTAACCTAGATAGTCCAAGTGCCCGCTAGTTAATATACATAGTCCAAGTTCCCGTCAGGTAACCTAGATAGTACAAGTGCCCGCAAGGTAACCTACATAGTCCAAGTGCCCGCTAGTTAACCTACATAGTCCAAGTGCCCAATAGGGAACCTACATAATCCAAGTGCCCGATAGGGAACCTACATAATACAAGTGCCCGCTAGCGAACCTACATAGTTCAAGTGACCGCTAGGCAACCTACATAGTCCAAGTGCCCATTAGTTAACCTAGATAGTCAAAGTGCCTGCTAGGTAACCTAGATAGTCAAAGTGCCTGCTAGGTAACCTAGATAGTCCACGTGCCCGCTAGGTAACCTACATAGTCCAAGTTCCCCCTTGGTAACCTAAATAGTCCAAATTCCCGCTAGGGAAACTACATAGTCCAAGTGCCCGCTAGTTAACCTAGATAGTCCAAGTGCCTGCTAGTAAACCTACATAATCCATGGGCCCGCTAGTTAACCTACATAGTGCAAGGGCCCGCTAGTTAACCCAGATAGTCAAAGGGCCCGCTAGTTAACCTAGGTAGTACAAATGTCCGATACGGATCCTACATAGTGCAAGTGCCCGCAAGTTAACCTACATAGTCCAAGTCCCCGCTAGGTAACCTAGACAGTCCAAGTGACCATTAGGTTACCTACAGAGTCAAAGTGCCCGTTCGTTAACCTACATAGTCCAAGTGCCCACTAGTTAACATACATAGTCCAAGTGCCTGCTAGGTAAACTACATATTCCAAGTGCCCACTAGTTAACCTAGACAGTCCAATTGCCCGCTAGTTAACCTAGACAGTCCAAGTACCCGATAGGGAACCTACATAGTCCAAGTGCCCGTTAGGGAACCTACATAGTCCAAGTGCTCGCTAGGCAACCTACATAGTCCAAGTGCCCGTTAGTTAACCTAGATAGTCAAAGTGCCTGCTAGGTAACCTAAATTGTCCAAGTGCCCGCTAGGGAACCTACATAGTCCAAGTGCCCGCTAGGTAACCTAGATAGTCCAACTGCCCGTTAGCTAACCTAGAGAGTTGAAGTGTCCGCTAGTTAACCTACATAGTCCAAGTGCCCGTTCGTTAACCTAGATAGGCCAAGTGCCCGCTAGGTAACCTAGACAGTCCAAGTGCCTGCTAGGTTACCTACATAGTCCAAGTGCGCGTTCGTTAACCTAGATAGTCCAAGAGCCCGCTAGTTAACCTAAATTGTCCAAGGTCAGCTAGTTAACCTAGATAGTCCAGGTGCCCGCTAGTTAACCTACATAGTCCAAGGGCCCGCTAGTTAACCTAGATATTCCAAGTGCCCGCTAGTTAACCTAGATCGTCCATGTGTCCGCTAGTTAACCTACATAGTCCAAGTTCCCGTCAGGTAACCTAGATAGTACAAGTGCCCGCAAGGTAACCTACATAGTCCAAGTGCCCGATAGGGAACCTACATAATCCAAGTGCCCGCTAGGGAACCTACAGAGTCCAAGTGCCCGCTAGGCAACCTACATAGTCCAAGTGCCCGTTAGTTAACCAAGATAGGCTAAGTGCCCACTAGGGTACGTACATAGTCCAAGTGCCCGCTAGGTAACCTACATAGTCCAAGTTCCCGATGGTAACATAAATAATCCAAATGCCAGCTAGGGAAACTACATAGTCCAAGTGCCTGCTAGTTAACCTAGATAGTCCAAGTGCCTGCTAGTAAACCTACATAATCCATGGGCCCGCTAGTTAACCTACATAGTGCAAGGGCCCGCTAGTTAACCTAGATCGTGCAAGTGTCCACTAGTTAACCTACATATTCCACGTGCCTGCTAGTTAACCTAGATAGTCCAAGTGCCCGCTAGTTAACCTAGCTAATCCAAGTGCCCGCTAGTTAACCTACATAGTCCAAGGGCCCTCTAGTTAACCTAGATAGTCCAAGTGCCCGCTAGGGGACGTACATAGTCCAATGCCCGCTAGGTAACCTAGATATTCCAAGTGCCCGCTAGGGTATGTACATAGTTCAAGTGCCCGCTAGGTAACCTAGATTGTCCATTGTCCGCTAGTTAACCTACATAGTCCAAGTGCCCGCTAGGTAACCTAGATAGTCCAAGGTCCTGCTAGTTAACCTACATAGTCCAATGCCCGATAGGGAACCTACATAGTCCAAGTGCCCGCTGAGGAACCTACATATTCCAAGTGCCCGATAGGGAACCTATATATTCCAAGTGCCCGTTAGGGAACCTAGATAGTCCATGTGCCCATAGGGAACCTATATAGTGCAAGTGCCCGCTAGGGAATCTACATATTCAAAGTGCCCGCTAGGGAACCTGCATTGTGCAAGTGCCCGTTAGTTAACCTAGATAGTCCAAGTGCCCTCTAGTTAACCTACATAGTCCAAGGTCAGCTAATTAACCTAGATAGTCCAAGTGCCCGCTAGTTAACCTAAATTGTCCAAGGTCAGCTAGTTAACCTAGATAGTCCAAGTGCCCGCTAGTTTACCTACATAGTCCAAGGGCCCGCTAGTTAAACTAGATATTCCAAGTGCCCGCTAGTTAACCTAGATCGTCCATGTGTCCGCTAGTTAACCTACGTAGTCCAAGTTCCCGTCAGGTAACCTAGATAGTACAAGTGCCCGCAAGGTAACCTACATAGTCCAAGTGCCCGCTAGTTAACCTACATAGTCCAAGTGCCCGATAGGGAACCTACATAATCCAAGTGCCCGATAGGGAACCTACATAATCCAAGTGCCCGCTAGCGAACCTATATAATCCAAGTGCCCGTTAGTTAACCTAGATAGTCCAAGTGCCCACTAGGGTACGTACGTAGTCCAAGTGCCCGCTAGGTAACCTACATAGTCCAAGTTCCCGATGGTAACATAAATAGTCCAAATGCCAGCTAGGGAAACTACATAGTCCAGGTGCCTGCTAGTTAACCTAGATAGTCCAAGTGCCTGTAGTAAACCTACATAATCCATGGGCCCGCTAGTTAACCTACATAGTGCAAGGGCCCGCTAGTTAACCTAGATCGTGCAAGTGTCCACTAGTTAACCTACATAGTCCACGTGCCTGCTAGGTAACCTAGATAGTCCAAGTGCCCGCTAGTTAACCTAGATAGTCCAAGTGCCCACTAGGGGACGTACATAGTTCAAGTGCCCGCTAGTTATCCTACATAGTCCAAGGTCCGTTAGTTAACCTAGATAGTCAAAGTGCCTGCTAGGTAACCTAAATTGTCCAAGTGCCCGCTAGGGAACCTACATAGTCCAAGTGCCCGCTAGGTAACCTAGATAGTCCAATTGCCCGTTAGCGAACCTAGATAGTCGAAGTGTCCGCTAGTTAACCTACATAGTCCAAGTGCCCGTTCGTTAACCTAGATAGGCCAAGTGCCCGCTAGGTAACCTAGACAGTCCAAGTGCCCACAAGGTTACCTACATAGTCCAAGTGCACGTTCGTTAACCTAGATAGTACAAGTGCCCCTGGTAACCTACATAGTCAAAGGTCAGCTAATTAACCTAGGTAGTCCAAGTGACCGCTAGTTAACCTAGATATTCCAAGTGTCCGCTAGTTAACCTACATTGTCCAAGTTCCCGTTAGGTAACCTAGATAGTACAAGTGTCCGAAAGGTAACCTACATAGTAAAAGGGCCCACTAGTTAACCTAGATAGTCCAAGAGCCCGCTACTTAACCTACATAGTAGAAGGGCCCGCTAGTTGACCTAGATAGTCAAAGTGCCCGCTAGTTAACCTAAGTAGTAAAAATGTCCGATAGGGATCCTACATAGTCCAAGTGCCCTTTAGTTAACCTACATAGTCCAAGTCCCCGCTAGGTAACCTAGACAGTCCAAGTGACCATTAGGTTACATACATAGTCGAAGTGCCCGTTCGTTAACCTACATAGTCCCAGTGCCCGCTAGGTAACCTACATAGTCCAAGAGCCTGCTAGGTAAACTACATAGTCCAAATGCCCACTAGGTAACCTAGACAGTCCAATTGCGCGCTAATTAACCTAGACAGTCCAAGTACCCGATAGGGAACCTACATAGCCCAAGTGCCCGCTAGGGAACCTACATAGTCCAAGTGCTCGCTAGGCAACCTACATAGTCCAAATGCCCGTTAGTTAACCTAGATAGTCAAAGTGCCTGCTAGGTAACCTAAATTGTCCAAGTGCCCGCTAGGGAACCTACATAGTCCAAGTGCCCGCTAGTTAACCTAGATAGTCCAAGTGCCCGCTAGTTAACGTTGTTTGTCCAAGTGCCCGCTAGTTAACCTAGATAATCCAAGTACCCGCTAGTTAACCTACATAGTCCAAGTCCCTCTAGTTAACCTAGATAGTCCAAGTGCCCGCTAGGGGACGTACATAGTCCAAGTGCCTGCTAGGTAACCTAGATAGTCCAAGTGCCCGCTAGGGTATGTACATAGTTCAAGTGTCCGCTAGGTAACCTAGATTGTCCAAGTGTCCGCTAGTTAACCTACATAGTCCAAGTGCCCGCTAGGTAACCTAGATAGTCCAAGGGCCTGCTGGTTAACCTACATAGTCCAATGCCCGATAGGGAACCCACATATTCCAAGTGCCCGCTGAGGAACCTACATAGTCCAAGTGCCCGATAGGGAACCTATATATTCCAAGTGCCCGTTAGGGAACCTAGATAGTCCAAGTGCCCATAGGGAACCTATATAGTCCAAGTGCCCGCTAGGGAACCTACATAGTCAAAGTGCCCGCTACGGAACCTGCATTGTGCAAGTGCCCGTTAGTTAACCTAGATAGTACAAGTGCCCCTGGTAACCTACATAGTCCAAGGGCCCGCTAGGTAACCTTGATAGTCCAAGTGCCTTCTAGTTAACCTACATAGTCCAAGTGGCCTCTAGATAACTTACATAGTCCAAGTGCCCACTAGGTAACCTAAGTAATCCAAATGCCCTCTAGGGAAACTACATAGTCCAAGTGCCTGCTAGTTAACCTAGATAGTCCAAGTGCCCGCTAGTAAACCTAGATAGTCCAAGGGCCCGCTAGTTAATCTAGATGGTCCAAGTGCCCGCTGGTTACCTAGATAGTCCATGTGCCCGCTAGTTAACCTAGATAGTCCAAGGGCCCGCTAGGCAATCTAGATAGTCCAAGTGCCCGCTAGTTAACCTAGCTAATCCAAGGGCCCTCTAGTTAACCTAGATAGTCCAAGTGACCGCTAGGGTACGCTGATAGTCCAAGTGCCCGCTAGGTAACCTAGATAGTCCAAGTGCTTGCTAGGGTATGTACATAGTTCAAGTTCCCGCTAGGTTACCTACATAGTCCAAGTGCCCGTTCGTTAACCTAGATAGTCCAAGTGCCCGCTAGGTTACCTAGACAGTCCAAGTGCCCGGTAGTTAACCTACATAGTCCAAGTGCCCGATAGGGAACCTACATAATCCAAGTGCCCGATAGGGAACCTACATAATCCAAGTGCCCGCTAGAAACCTACATATTCCAAGTGCCCACTAGGCAACCTACATAGTCCAAGTGCCCGTTAGTTAACCTAGATAGTCCAAGTGCCCACTAGGGTACGTACATAGTCCAAGTGCCCGCTAGGTAACCTACATAGTCCAATTTCCCGATGGTAACATAAATAGACCAAATGCCCGCTGGGGAGACTACATATTCCAAGTGCCTGCTAGTTAACCTAGATAGTCCAAGTTCCTGCTAGTAAACCTACATAATCCATGGGCCCGCTAGTTAACCTACATAGTACAAGGGCCCGCTAGTTAACCTAGATCGTGCAAGTGTCCACTAGTTAACCTACATAGTCCACGTGCTTGCTAGGTAACCTAGATTGTCCATTGTCCGCTAGTTAACCTACATAGTCCAAGTGCCCGCTAGGTAACCTAGATAGTCCAAGGTCCTGCTAGTAAACCTACATAGTCCAAGGTCCGTTAGTTAACCTAGATAGTCAAAGTGCCTGCTAGGTAACCTAAATTGTCCAAGTGCCCGCTAGGGAACCTACATAGTCCAAGTGCCCGCTAGGTACCCTAGATAGTCCAATTGCCCGTTAGCTAACCTAGATAGTCGAAGTTACCTCTAGTTAACCTACATATCGCAAGTGCCCGTTCTTTAACCTAGATAGGCCAAGTGCCCGCTAGGTTACCTACATAGTCCAAGTGCACATTCGTTAACCTAGATAGTCCAAGTGCCTTCTAGTTAACCTACATAGTCCAAGTGCCCGCTAGGTAACCTACATAGTCCAAGTGCCCACTAGGTAACCTAAGTAATCCAAAAACCCGCTAGGGAAACTACATAGTCCAAGTGCCCGCTAGTTAACCTAGATAGTCCAAGTGCCCGCTAGTTAACGTTGTTTGTCCAAGTGCCCGCTAGTTAACCTAGATAATCCAAGTACCCGCTAGTTAACCTACATAGTCCAAGTCCCTCTAGTTAACCTAGATAGTCCAAGTGCCCGCTAGGGGACGTACATAGTCCAAGTGCCTGCTAGGTAACCTAGATAGTCCAAGTGCCCGCTAGGGTATGTA
This sequence comes from Tenrec ecaudatus, assembly GCF_050624435.1. Lineage (NCBI taxonomy): Eukaryota > Metazoa > Chordata > Mammalia > Afrosoricida > Tenrecidae > Tenrec > Tenrec ecaudatus. Next base: position 1,281,174 of record NW_027457614.1, read on the forward strand.
CATAGTTCAAGTGCCCGCTAGGTAACCTAGATTGTCCAAGTGTCCGCTAGTTAACCTACATAGTCCAAGTGCCCGCTAGGTAACCTAGATAGTCCAAGGGCCTGCTGGTTAACCTACATAGTCCAATGCCCGATAGGGAACCCACATATTCCAAGTGCCCGCTGAGGAACCTACATAGTCCAAGTGCCCGATAGGGAACCTATATATTCCAAGTGCCCGTTAGGGAACCTAGATAGTCCAAGTGCCCATAGGGAACCTATATAGTCCAAGTGCCCGCTAGGGAACCTACATAGTCAAAGTGCCCGCTACGGAACCTGCATTGTGCAAGTGCCCGTTAGTTAACCTAGATAGTACAAGTGCCCCTGGTAACCTACATAGTCCAAGGGCCCGCTAGGTAACCTTGATAGTCCAAGTGCCTTCTAGTTAACCTACATAGTCCAAGTGGCCTCTAGATAACTTACATAGTCCAAGTGCCCACTAGGTAACCTAAGTAATCCAAATGCCCTCTAGGGAAACTACATAGTCCAAGTGCCTGCTAGTTAACCTAGATAGTCCAAGTGCCCGCTAGTAAACCTAGATAGTCCAAGGGCCCGCTAGTTAATCTAGATGGTCCAAGTGCCCGCTGGTTACCTAGATAGTCCATGTGCCCGCTAGTTAACCTAGATAGTCCAAGGGCCCGCTAGGCAATCTAGATAGTCCAAGTGCCCGCTAGTTAACCTAGCTAATCCAAGGGCCCTCTAGTTAACCTAGATAGTCCAAGTGACCGCTAGGGTACGCTGATAGTCCAAGTGCCCGCTAGGTAACCTAGATAGTCCAAGTGCTTGCTAGGGTATGTACATAGTTCAAGTTCCCGCTAGGTTACCTACATAGTCCAAGTGCCCGTTCGTTAACCTAGATAGTCCAAGTGCCCGCTAGGTTACCTAGACAGTCCAAGTGCCTGGTAGTTAACCTACATAGTCCAAGTGCCCGATAGGGAACCTACATAATCCAAGTGCCCGATAGGGAACCTACATAATCCAAGTGCCCGCTAGAAACCTACATATTCCAAGTGCCCACTAGGCAACCTACATAGTCCAAGTGCCCGTTAGTTAACCTAGATAGTCCAAGTGCCCACTAGGGTACGTACATAGTCCAAGTGCCCGCTAGGTAACCTACATAGTCCAATTTCCCGATGGTAACATAAATAGACCAAATGCCCGCTGGGGAGACTACATAGTCCAAGTGCCTGCTAGTTAACCTAGATAGTCCAAGTTCCTGCTAGTAAACCTACATAATCCATGGGCCCGCTAGTTAACCTACATAGTACAAGGGCCCGCTAGTTAACCTAGATCGTGCAAGTGTCCACTAGTTAACCTACATAGTCCACGTGCCTGCTAGGTAACCTAGATTGTCCATTGTCCGCTAGTTAACCTACATAGTCCAAGTGCCCGCTAGGTAACCTAGATAGTCCAAGGTCCTGCTAGTTAACCTACATAGTCCAATGCCCGAGAGGGAACCTACATAGTCCAAGTGCCCGCTGAGGAACCTACATATTCCAAGTGCCCGATAGGGAACCTATATATTCCAAGTGCCCGTTAGGGAACCTAGATAGTCCAAGTGCCCATAGGGAACCTATATAGTGCAAGTGCCCGCTAGGGAACCTACATATTCAAAGTGCCCGCTAGGGAACCTGCATTGTGCAAGTGCCCGTTAGTTAACCTAGATATTCCAAGTGCCCGCTAGTTAACCTACATAGTCCAAGGTCAGCTAATTAACCTAGATAGTCCAAGTGCCCGCTAGTTAACCTAAATTGTCCAAGGTCAACTAGTTAACCTAGATAGTCCAAGTGCCCGCTAGTTAACCTACATAGTCCAAGGGCCCGCTAGTTAAACTAGATATTCCAAGTGCCCGCTAGTTAACCTAGATCGTCCATGTGTCCGCTAGTTAACCTACGTAGTCCAATTTCCCGTCAGGTAACCTAGATAGTACAAGTGGCCGCAAGGTAACCTACATAGTCCAAGTGCCCGCTAGTTAACCTACATAGTCCAAGTGCCCGATAGGGAACCTACATAATCCAAGTGCCCGATAGGGAACCTACATAATCCAAGTGCCCGCTAGCGAACCTATATAGTCCAAGTGCCCGTTAGTTAACCTAGATAGTCCAAGTGCCCACTAGGGTACGTACATAGTCCAAGTGCCCGCTAGGTAACCTACATAGTCCAAGTTCCCGATGGTAACATAAATAGTCCAAATGCCAGCTAGGGAAACTACATAGTCCAGGTGCCTGCTAGTTAACCTAGATAGTCCAAGTGCCTGCTAGTAAACCTACATAATCCATGGGCCCGCTAGTTAACCTACATAGTGCAAGGGCCCGCTAGTTAACCTAGATCGTGCAAGTGTCCACTAGTTAACCTACATAGTCCACGTGCCTGCTAGGTAACCTAGATAGTCCAAGTGCCCGCTAGTTAACCTAGATAGTCCAAGTGCCCACTAGGGGACATACATAGTTCAAGTGCCCGCTAGTTATCCTACATAGTCCAAGGTCCGTTAGTTAACCTAGATAGTCAAAGTGCCTGCTAGGTAACCTAAATTGTCCAAGTGCCCGCTAGGGAACCTACATAGTCCAAGTGCCCGCTAGGTAACCTAGATAGTCCAATTGCCCGTTAGCGAACCTAGATAGTCGAAGTGTCCGCTAGTTAACCTACATAGTCCAAGTGCCCGTTCGTTAACCTAGATAGGCCAAGTGCCCGCTAGGTAACCTAGACAGTCCAAGTGCCCGCAAGGTTACCTACATAGTCCAAGTGCACGTTCGTTAACCTAGATAGTCCAAGTGCCCCTGGTAACCTACATAGTCCAAGGTCAGCTAATTAACCTAGGTAGTCCATGTGCCAGCTAGTTAACCTAGATATTCCAAGTGTCCGCTAGTTAACCTACATTGTCCAAGTTCCCGTTAGGTAACCTAGATAGTACAAGTGCCCGAAAGGTAACCTACATAGTACAAGGGCCCACTAGTTAACCTAGATAGTCCAAGAGCCCGCTACTTAACCTACATAGTACAAGGGCCCGCTAGTTGACCTAGATAGTCAAAGTGCCCGCTAGTTAACCTAAGTAGTAAAAATGTCCGATAGGGATCCTACATAGTCCAAGTGCCCGCTAGTTAACCTACATAGTCCAAGTCCCCGCTAGGTAACCTAGACAGTCCAAGTGACCATTAGGTTACATACATAGTCGAAGTGCCCGTTCGTTAACCTACATAGTCCCAGTGCCCGCTAGGTAACCTACATAGTCCAAGTGCCTGCTAGGTAAACTACATAGTCCAAATGCCCACTAGGTAACCTAGACAGTCCAATTGCGCGCTAATTAACCTAGACAGTCCAAGTACCCGATAGGGAACCTACATAGCCCAAGTGCCCGCTAGGCAACCTACATAGTCCAAATGCCCGTTAGTTAACCTAGATAGTCAAAGTGCCTGCTAGGTAACCTAAATTGTCCAAGTGCCCGCTAGGGAACCTACATAGTCCAAGTGCCCGCTAGGTACCCTAGATAGTCCAATTGCCCGTTAGCTAACCTAGATAGTCAAAGTGTCCTCTAGTTAACCTACATAGTCCAAGTGCCCGTTCTTTAACCTAGATAGGCCAAGTGCCCGCTAGGTTACCTACATAGTCCAAGTGCACATTCGTTAACCTAGATAGTCCAAGTGCCTTCTAGTTAACCTACATAGTCCAAGTGCCCGCTAGGTAACCTACATAGTCCAAGTGCCCGCTAGGTAACCTACATAGTCCAAGTGCCCACTAGGTAACCTAAGTAATCCAAAAGCCCGCTAGGGAAACTACATAGTCCAAGTGCCCGTTAGTTAACCTAGATAGTCCAAGTGCCCGCTAGTTAACGTTGTTTGTCCAAGTGCCCGCTAGTTAACCTAGATAATCCAAGTGCCCGATAGTTAACCTACATAGTCCAAGTCCCTCTAGTTAACCTAGATAGTCCAAGTGCCCGCTAGGGGACGTACATAGTCCAAGTGCCTGCTAGGTAACCTAGATAGTCCAAGTGCCCGCTAGGGTATGTACATAGTTCAAGTGCCCGCTAGGTAACCTAGATTGTCCAAGTGTCCGCTAGTTAACCTACATAGTCCAAGTGCCCGCTAGGTAACCTAGATAGTCCAAGGGCCTGCTGGTTAACCTACATAGTCCAATGCCCGATAGGGAACCCACATATTCCAAGTGCCCGCTGAGGAACCTACATAGTCCAAGTGCCCGATAGGGAACCTATATATTCCAAGTGCCCGTTAGGGAACCTAGATAGTCCAAGTGCCCATAGGGAACCTATATAGTCCAAGTGCCCGCTAGGGAACCTACATAGTCAAAGTGCCCGCTACGGAACCTGCATTGTGCAAGTGCCCGTTAGTTAACCTAGATAGTACAAGTGCCCCTGGTAACCTACATAGTCCAAGGGCCCGCTAGGTAACCTTGATAGTCCAAGTGCCTTCTAGTTAACCTACATAGTCCAAGTGGCCTCTAGATAACTTACATAGTCCAAGTGCCCACTAGGTAACCTAAGTAATCCAAATGCCCTCTAGGGAAACTACATAGTCCAAGTGCCTGCTAGTTAACCTAGATAGTCCAAGTGCCCGCTAGTAAACCTAGATAGTCCAAGGGCCCGCTAGTTAATCTAGATGGTCCAAGTGCCCGCTGGTTACCTAGATAGTCCATGTGTCCGCTAGTTAACCTAGATAGTCCAAGGGCCCGCTAGGCAATCTAGATAGTCCAAGTGCCCGCTAGTTAACCTAGCTAATCCAAGGGCCCACTAGTTAACCTAGATAGTCCAAGTGACCGCTAGGGTACGCTGATAGTCCAAGTGCCCGCTAGGTAACCTAGATAGTCCAAGTGCTTGCTAGGGTATGTACATAGTTCAAGTTCCCGCTAGGTTACCTACATAGTCCAAGTGCCCGTTCGTTAACCTAGATAGTCCAAGTGCCCGCTAGGTTACCTAGACAGTCCAAGTGCCTGGTAGTTAACCTACATAGTCCAAGTGCCCGATAGGGAACCTACATAATCCAAGTGCCCGATAGGGAACCTACATAATCCAAGTGCCCGCTAGAAACCTACATATTCCAAGTGCCCACTAGGCAACCTACATAGTCCAAGTGCCCGTTAGTTAACCTAGATAGTCCAAGTGCCCACTAGGGTACGTACATAGTCCAAGTGCCCGCTAGGTAACCTACATAGTCCAATTTCCCGATGGTAACATAAATAGACCAAATGCCCGCTGGGGAGACTACATAGTCCAAGTGCCTGCTAGTTAACCTAGATAGTCCAAGTTCCTGCTAGTAAACCTACATAATCCATGGGCCCGCTAGTTAACCTACATAGTACAAGGGCCCGCTAGTTAACCTAGATCGTGCAAGTGTCCACTAGTTAACCTACATAGTCCACGTGCCTGCTAGGTAACCTAGATTGTCCATTGTCCGCTAGTTAACCTACATAGTCCAAGTGCCCGCTAGGTAACCTAGATAGTCCAAGGTCCTGCTAGTTAACCTACATAGTCCAATGCCCGAGAGGGAACCTACATAGTCCAAGTGCCCGCTGAGGAACCTACATATTCCAAGTGCCCGATAGGGAACCTATATATTCCAAGTGCCCGTTAGGGAACCTAGATAGTCCAAGTGCCCATAGGGAACCTATATAGTGCAAGTGCCCGCTAGGGAACCTACATATTCAAAGTGCCCGCTAGGGAACCTGCATTGTGCAAGTGCCCGTTAGTTAACCTAGATATTCCAAGTGCCCGCTAGTTAACCTACATAGTCCAAGGTCAGCTAATTAACCTAGATAGTCCAAGTGCCCGCTAGTTAACCTAAATTGTCCAAGGTCAACTAGTTAACCTAGATAGTCCAAGTGCCCGCTAGTTAACCTACATAGTCCAAGGGCCCGCTAGTTAAACTAGATATTCCAAGTGCCCGCTAGTTAACCTAGATCGTCCATGTGTCCGCTAGTTAACCTACGTAGTCCAATTTCCCGTCAGGTAACCTAGATAGTACAAGTGGCCGCAAGGTAACCTACATAGTCCAAGTGCCCGCTAGTTAACCTACATAGTCCAAGTGCCCGATAGGGAACCTACATAATCCAAGTGCCCGATAGGGAACCTACATAATCCAAGTGCCCGCTAGCGAACCTATATAGTCCAAGTGCCCGTTAGTTAACCTAGATAGTCCAAGTGCCCACTAGGGTACGTACATAGTCCAAGTGCCCGCTAGGTAACCTACATAGTCCAAGTTCCCGATGGTAACATAAATAGTCCAAATGCCAGCTAGGGAAACTACATAGTCCAGGTGCCTGCTAGTTAACCTAGATAGTCCAAGTGCCTGCTAGTAAACCTACATAATCCATGGGCCCGCTAGTTAACCTACATAGTGCAAGGGCCCGCTAGTTAACCTAGATCGTGCAAGTGTCCACTAGTTAACCTACATAGTCCACGTGCCTGCTAGGTAACCTAGATAGTCCAAGTGCCCGCTAGTTAACCTAGATAGTCCAAGTGCCCACTAGGGGACATACATAGTTCAAGTGCCCGCTAGTTATCCTACATAGTCCAAGGTCCGTTAGTTAACCTAGATAGTCAAAGTGCCTGCTAGGTAACCTAAATTGTCCAAGTGCCCGCTAGGGAACCTACATAGTCCAAGTGCCCGCTAGGTAACCTAGATAGTCCAATTGCCCGTTAGCGAACCTAGATAGTCGAAGTGTCCGCTAGTTAACCTACATAGTCCAAGTGCCCGTTCGTTAACCTAGATAGGCCAAGTGCCCGCTAGGTAACCTAGACAGTCCAAGTGCCCGCAAGGTTACCTACATAGTCCAAGTGCACGTTCGTTAACCTAGATAGTCCAAGTGCCCCTGGTAACCTACATAGTCCAAGGTCAGCTAATTAACCTAGGTAGTCCATGTGCCAGCTAGTTAACCTAGATATTCCAAGTGTCCGCTAGTTAACCTACATTGTCCAAGTTCCCGTTAGGTAACCTAGATAGTACAAGTGCCCGAAAGGTAACCTACATAGTACAAGGGCCCACTAGTTAACCTAGATAGTCCAAGAGCCCGCTACTTAACCTACATAGTACAAGGGCCCGCTAGTTGACCTAGATAGTCAAAGTGCCCGCTAGTTAACCTAAGTAGTAAAAATGTCCGATAGGGATCCTACATAGTCCAAGTGCCCGCTAGTTAACCTACATAGTCCAAGTCCCCGCTAGGTAACCTAGACAGTCCAAGTGACCATTAGGTTACATACATAGTCGAAGTGCCCGTTCGTTAACCTACATAGTCCCAGTGCCCGCTAGGTAACCTACATAGTCCAAGTGCCTGCTAGGTAAACTACATAGTCCAAATGCCCACTAGGTAACCTAGACAGTCCAATTGCGCGCTAATTAACCTAGACAGTCCAAGTACCCGATAGGGAACCTACATAGCCCAAGTGCCCGCTAGGCAACCTACATAGTCCAAATGCCCGTTAGTTAACCTAGATAGTCAAAGTGCCTGCTAGGTAACCTAAATTGTCCAAGTGCCCGCTAGGGAACCTACATAGTCCAAGTGCCCGCTAGGTACCCTAGATAGTCCAATTGCCCGTTAGCTAACCTAGATAGTCAAAGTGTCCTCTAGTTAACCTACATAGTCCAAGTGCCCGTTCTTTAACCTAGATAGGCCAAGTGCCCGCTAGGTTACCTACATAGTCCAAGTGCACATTCGTTAACCTAGATAGTCCAAGTGCCTTCTAGTTAACCTACATAGTCCAAGTGCCCGCTAGGTAACCTACATAGTCCAAGTGCCCGCTAGGTAACCTACATAGTCCAAGTGCCCACTAGGTAACCTAAGTAATCCAAAAGCCCGCTAGGGAAACTACATAGTCCAAGTGCCCGTTAGTTAACCTAGATAGTCCAAGTGCCCGCTAGTTAACGTTGTTTGTCCAAGTGCCCGCTAGTTAACCTAGATAATCCAAGTGCCCGATAGTTAACCTACATAGTCCAAGTCCCTCTAGTTAACCTAGATAGTCCAAGTGCCCGCTAGGGGACGTACATAGTCCAAGTGCCTGCTAGGTAACCTAGATAGTCCAAGTGCCCGCTAGGGTATGTACATAGTTCAAGTGCCCGCTAGGTAACCTAGATTGTCCAAGTGTCCGCTAGTTAACCTACATAGTCCAAGTGCCCGCTAGGTAACCTAGATAGTCCAAGGGCCTGCTGGTTAACCTACATAGTCCAATGCCCGATAGGGAACCCACATATTCCAAGTGCCCGCTGAGGAACCTACATAGTCCAAGTGCCCGATAGGGAACCTATATATTCCAAGTGCCCGTTAGGGAACCTAGATAGTCCAAGTGCCCATAGGGAACCTATATAGTCCAAGTGCCCGCTAGGGAACCTACATAGTCAAAGTGCCCGCTACGGAACCTGCATTGTGCAAGTGCCCGTTAGTTAACCTAGATAGTACAAGTGCCCCTGGTAACCTACATAGTCCAAGGGCCCGCTAGGTAACCTTGATAGTCCAAGTGCCTTCTAGTTAACCTACATAGTCCAAGTGGCCTCTAGATAACTTACATAGTCCAAGTGCCCACTAGGTAACCTAAGTAATCCAAATGCCCTCTAGGGAAACTACATAGTCCAAGTGCCTGCTAGTTAACCTAGATAGTCCAAGTGCCCGCTAGTAAACCTAGATAGTCCAAGGGCCCGCTAGTTAATCTAGATGGTCCAAGTGCCCGCTGGTTACCTAGATAGTCCATGTGCCCGCTAGTTAACCTAGATAGTCCAAGGGCCCGCTAGGCAATCTAGATAGTCCAAGTGCCCGCTAGTTAACCTAGCTAATCCAAGGGCCCTCTAGTTAACCTAGATAGTCCAAGTGACCGCTAGGGTACGCTGATAGTCCAAGTGCCCGCTAGGTAACCTAGATAGTCCAAGTGCTTGCTAGGGTATGTACATAGTTCAAGTTCCCGCTAGGTTACCTACATAGTCCAAGTGCCCGTTCGTTAACCTAGATAGTCCAAGTGCCCGCTAGGTTACCTAGACAGTCCAAGTGCCTGGTAGTTAACCTACATAGTCCAAGTGCCCGATAGGGAACCTACATAATCCAAGTGCCCGATAGGGAACCTACATAATCCAAGTGCCCGCTAGAAACCTACATATTCCAAGTGCCCACTAGGCAACCTACATAGTCCAAGTGCCCGTTAGTTAACCTAGATAGTCCAAGTGCCCACTAGGGTACGTACATAGTCCAAGTGCCCGCTAGGTAACCTACATAGTCCAATTTCCCGATGGTAACATAAATAGACCAAATGCCCGCTGGGGAGACTACATAGTCCAAGTGCCTGCTAGTTAACCTAGATAGTCCAAGTTCCTGCTAGTAAACCTACATAATCCATGGGCCCGCTAGTTAACCTACATAGTACAAGGGCCCGCTAGTTAACCTAGATCGTGCAAGTGTCCACTAGTTAACCTACATAGTCCACGTGCCTGCTAGGTAACCTAGATTGTCCATTGTCCGCTAGTTAACCTACATAGTCCAAGTGCCCGCTAGGTAACCTAGATAGTCCAAGGTCCTGCTAGTTAACCTACATAGTCCAATGCCCGAGAGGGAACCTACATAGTCCAAGTGCCCGCTGAGGAACCTACATATTCCAAGTGCCCGATAGGGAACCTATATATTCCAAGTGCCCGTTAGGGAACCTAGATAGTCCAAGTGCCCATAGGGAACCTATATAGTGCAAGTGCCCGCTAGGGAACCTACATATTCAAAGTGCCCGCTAGGGAACCTGCATTGTGCAAGTGCCCGTTAGTTAACCTAGATATTCCAAGTGCCCGCTAGTTAACCTACATAGTCCAAGGTCAGCTAATTAACCTAGATAGTCCAAGTGCCCGCTAGTTAACCTAAATTGTCCAAGATCAACTAGTTAACCTAGATAGTCCAAGTGCCCGCTAGTTAACCTACATAGTCCAAGGGCCCCCTAGTTAAACTAGATATTCCAAGTGCCCGCTAGTTAACCTAGATCGTCCATGTGTCCGCTAGTTAACCTACGTAGTCCAATTTCCCGTCAGGTAACCTAGATAGTACAAGTGCCCGCAAGGTAACCTACATAGTCCAAGTGCCCGCTAGTTAACCTACATAGTCCAAGTGCCCGATAGGGAACCTACATAATCCAAGTGCCCGATAGGGAACCTACATAATCCAAGTGCCCGCTAGCGAACCTATATAGTCCAAGTGCCCGTTAGTTAACCTAGATAGTCCAAGTGCCCACTAGGGTACGTACATAGTCCAAGTGCCCGCTAGGTAACCTACATAGTCCAAGTTCCCGATGGTAACATAAATAGTCCAAATGCCAGCTAGGGAAACTACATAGTCCAGGTGCCTGCTAGTTAACCTAGATAGTCCAAGTGCCTGCTAGTAAACCTACATAATCCATGGGCCCGCTAGTTAACCTACATAGTGCAAGGGCCCGCTAGTTAACCTAGATCGTGCAAGTGTCCACTAGTTAACCTACATAGTCCACGTGCCTGCTAGGTAACCTAGATAGTCCAAGTGCCCGCTAGTTAACCTAGATAGTCCAAGTGCCCACTAGGGGACATACATAGTTCAAGTGCCCGCTAGTTATCCTACATAGTCCAAGGTCCGTTAGTTAACCTAGATAGTCAAAGTGCCTGCTAGGTAACCTAAATTGTCCAAGTGCCCGCTAGGGAACCTACATAGTCCAAGTGCCCGCTAGGTAACCTAGATAGTCCAATTGCCCGTTAGCGAACCTAGATAGTCGAAGTGTCCGCTAGTTAACCTACATAGTCCAAGTGCCCGTTCGTTAACCTAGATAGGCCAAGTGCCCGCTAGGTAACCTAGACAGTCCAAGTGCCCGCAAGGTTACCTACATAGTCCAAGTGCACGTTCGTTAACCTAGATAGTCCAAGTGCCCCTGGTAACCTACATAGTCCAAGGTCAGCTAATTAACCTAGGTAGTCCATGTGCCAGCTAGTTAACCTAGATATTCCAAGTGTCAGCTAGTTAACCTACATTGTCCAAGTTCCCGTTAGGTAACCTAGATAGTACAAGTGCCCGAAAGGTAACCTACATAGTACAAGGGCCCACTAGTTAACCTAGATAGTCCAAGAGCCCGCTACTTAACCTACATAGTACAAGGGCCCGCTAGTTGACCTAGATAGTCAAAGTGCCCGCTAGTTAACCTAAGTAGTAAAAATGTCCGATAGGGATCCTACATAGTCCAAGTGCCCGCTAGTTAACCTACATAGTCCAAGTCCCCGCTAGGTAACCTAGACAGTCCAAGTGACCATTAGGTTACATACATAGTCGAAGTGCCCGTTCGTTAACCTACATAGTCCCAGTGCCCGCTAGGTAACCTACATAGTCCAAGTGCCTGCTAGGTAAACTACATAGTCCAAATGCCCACTAGGTAACCTAGACAGTCCAATTGCGCGCTAATTAACCTAGACAGTCCAAGTACCCGATAGGGAACCTACATAGCCCAAGTGCCCGCTAGGCAACCTACATAGTCCAAATGCCCGTTAGTTAACCTAGATAGTCAAAGTGCCTGCTAGGTAACCTAAATTGTCCAAGTGCCCGCTAGGGAACCTACATAGTCCAAGTGCCCGCTAGGTAACCTAGATAGTCCAATTGCCCGTTAGCTAACCTAGATAGTCAAAGTGTCCTCTAGTTAACCTACATAGTCCAAGTGCCCGTTCTTTAACCTAGATAGGCCAAGTGCCCGCTAGGTTACCTACATAGTCCAAGTGCACATTCGTTAACCTAGATAGTCCAAGTGCCTTCTAGTTAACCTACATAGTCCAAGTGCCCGCTAGGTAACCTACATAGTCCAAGTGCCCGCTAGGTAACCTACATAGTCCAAGTGCCCACTAGGTAACCTAAGTAATCCAAAAGCCCGCTAGGGAAACTACATAGTCCAAGTGCCCGTTAGTTAACCTAGATAGTCCAAGTGCCCGCTAGTTAACGTTGTTTGTCCAAGTGCCCGCTAGTTAACCTAGATAATCCAAGTGCCCGATAGTTAACCTACATAGTCCAAGTCCCTCTAGTTAACCTAGATAGTCCAAGTGCCCGCTAGGGGACGTACATAGTCCAAGTGCCTGCTAGGTAACCTAGATAGTCCAAGTGCCCGCTAGGGTATGTACATAGTTCAAGTGCCCGCTAGGTAACCTAGATTGTCCAAGTGTCCGCTAGTTAACCTACATAGTCCAAGTGCCCGCTAGGTAACCTAGATAGTCCAAGGGCCTGCTGGTTAACCTACATAGTCCAATGCCCGATAGGGAACCCACATATTCCAAGTGCCCGCTGAGGAACCTACATAGTCCAAGTGCCCGATAGGGAACCTATATATTCCAAGTGCCCGTTAGGGAACCTAGATAGTCCAAGTGCCCATAGGGAACCTATATAGTCCAATTGCCCGCTAGGGAACCTACATAGTCAAAGTGCCCGCTACGGAACCTGCATTGTGCAAGTGCCCGTTAGTTAACCTAGATAGTACAAGTGCCCCTGGTAACCTACATAGTCCAAGGGCCCGCTAGGTAACCTTGATAGTCCAAGTGCCTTCTAGTTAACCTACATAGTCCAAGTGGCCTCTAGATAACTTACATAGTCCAAGTGCCCACTAGGTAACCTAAGTAATCCAAATGCCCTCTAGGGAAACTACATAGTCCAAGTGCCTGCTAGTTAACCTAGATAGTCCAAGTGCCCGCTAGTAAACCTAGATAGTCCAAGGGCCCGCTAGTTAATCTAGATGGTCCAAGTGCCCGCTGGTTACCTAGATAGTCCATGTGCCCGCTAGTTAACCTAGATAGTCCAAGGGCCCGCTAGGCAATCTAGATAGTCCAAGTGCCCGCTAGTTAACCTAGCTAATCCAAGGGCCCTCTAGTTAACCTAGATAGTCCAAGTGACCGCTAGGGTACGCTGATAGTCCAAGTGCCCGCTAGGTAACCTAGATAGTCCAAGTGCTTGCTAGGGTATGTACATAGTTCAAGTTCCCGCTAGGTTACCTACATAGTCCAAGTGCCCGTTCGTTAACCTAGATAGTCCAAGTGCCCGCTAGGTTACCTAGACAGTCCAAGTGCCTGGTAGTTAACCTACATAGTCCAAGTGCCCGATAGGGAACCTACATAATCCAAGTGCCCGATAGGGAACCTACATAATCCAAGTGCCCGCTAGAAACCTACATATTCCAAGTGCCCACTAGGCAACCTACATAGTCCAAGTGCCCGTTAGTTAACCTAGATAGTCCAAGTGCCCACTAGGGTACGTACATAGTCCAAGTGCCCGCTAGGTAACCTACATAGTCCAATTTCCCGATGGTAACATAAATAGACCAAATGCCCGCTGGGGAGACTACATAGTCCAAGTGCCTGCTAGTTAACCTAGATAGTCCAAGTTCCTGCTAGTAAACCTACATAATCCATGGGCCCGCTAGTTAACCTACATAGTACAAGGGCCCGCTAGTTAACCTAGATCGTGCAAGTGTCCACTAGTTAACCTACATAGTCCACGTGCCTGCTAGGTAACCTAGATTGTCCATTGTCCGCTAGTTAACCTACATAGTCCAAGTGCCCGCTAGGTAACCTAGATAGTCCAAGGTCCTGCTAGTTAACCTACATAGTCCAATGCCCGAGAGGGAACCTACATAGTCCAAGTGCCCGCTGAGGAACCTACATATTCCAAGTGCCCGATAGGGAACCTATATATTCCAAGTGCCCGTTAGGGAACCTAGATAGTCCAAGTGCCCATAGGGAACCTATATAGTGCAAGTGCCCGCTAGGGAACCTACATATTCAAAGTGCCCGCTAGGGAACCTGCATTGTGCAAGTGCCCGTTAGTTAACCTAGATATTCCAAGTGCCCGCTAGTTAACCTACATAGTCCAAGGTCAGCTAATTAACCTAGATAGTCCAAGTGCCCGCTAGTTAACCTAAATTGTCCAAGATCAACTAGTTAACCTAGATAGTCCAAGTGCCCGCTAGTTAACCTACATAGTCCAAGGGCCCCCTAGTTAAACTAGATATTCCAAGTGCCCGCTAGTTAACCTAGATCGTCCATGTGTCCGCTAGTTAACCTACGTAGTCCAATTTCCCGTCAGGTAACCTAGATAGTACAAGTGGCCGCAAGGTAACCTACATAGTCCAAGTGCCCGCTAGTTAACCTACATAGTCCAAGTGCCCGATAGGGAACCTACATAATCCAAGTGCCCGATAGGGAACCTACATAATCCAAGTGCCCGCTAGCGAACCTATATAGTCCAAGTGCCCGTTAGTTAACCTAGATAGTCCAAGTGCCCACTAGGGTACGTACATAGTCCAAGTGCCCGCTAGGTAACCTACATAGTCCAAGTTCCCGATGGTAACATAAATAGTCCAAATGCCAGCTAGGGAAACTACATAGTCCAGGTGCCTGCTAGTTAACCTAGATAGTCCAAGTGCCTGCTAGTAAACCTACATAATCCATGGGCCCGCTAGTTAACCTACATAGTGCAAGGGCCCGCTAGTTAACCTAGATCGTGCAAGTGTCCACTAGTTAACCTACATAGTCCACGTGCCTGCTAGGTAACCTAGATAGTCCAAGTGCCCGCTAGTTAACCTAGATAGTCCAAGTGCCCACTAGGGGACATACATAGTTCAAGTGCCCGCTAGTTATCCTACATAGTCCAAGGTCCGTTAGTTAACCTAGATAGTCAAAGTGCCTGCTAGGTAACCTAAATTGTCCAAGTGCCCGCTAGGGAACCTACATAGTCCAAGTGCCCGCTAGGTAACCTAGATAGTCCAATTGCCCGTTAGCGAACCTAGATAGTCGAAGTGTCCGCTAGTTAACCTACATAGTCCAAGTGCCCGTTCGTTAACCTAGATAGGCCAAGTGCCCGCTAGGTAACCTAGACAGTCCAAGTGCCCGCAAGGTTACCTACATAGTCCAAGTGCACGTTCGTTAACCTAGATAGTCCAAGTGCCCCTGGTAACCTACATAGTCCAAGGTCAGCTAATTAACCTAGGTAGTCCATGTGCCAGCTAGTTAACCTAGATATTCCAAGTGTCCGCTAGTTAACCTACATTGTCCAAGTTCCCGTTAGGTAACCTAGATAGTACAAGTGCCCGAAAGGTAACCTACATAGTACAAGGGCCCACTAGTTAACCTAGATAGTCCAAGAGCCCGCTACTTAACCTACATAGTACAAGGGCCCGCTAGTTGACCTAGATAGTCAAAGTGCCCGCTAGTTAACCTAAGTAGTAAAAATGTCCGATAGGGATCCTACATAGTCCAAGTGCCCGCTAGTTAACCTACATAGTCCAAGTCCCCGCTAGGTAACCTAGACAGTCCAAGTGACCATTAGGTTACATACATAGTCGAAGTGCCCGTTCGTTAACCTACATAGTCCCAGTGCCCGCTAGGTAACCTACATAGTCCAAGTGCCTGCTAGGTAAACTACATAGTCCAAATGCCCACTAGGTAACCTAGACAGTCCAATTGCGCGCTAATTAACCTAGACAGTCCAAGTACCCGATAGGGAACCTACATAGCCCAAGTGCCCGCTAGGCAACCTACATAGTCCAAATGCCCGTTAGTTAACCTAGATAGTCAAAGTGCCTGCTAGGTAACCTAAATTGTCCAAGTGCCCGCTAGGGAACCTACATAGTCCAAGTGCCCGCTAGGTACCCTAGATAGTCCAATTGCCCGTTAGCTAACCTAGATAGTCAAAGTGTCCTCTAGTTAACCTACATAGTCCAAGTGCCCGTTCTTTAACCTAGATAGGCCAAGTGCCCGCTAGGTTACCTACATAGTCCAAGTGCACATTCGTTAACCTAGATAGTCCAAGTGCCTTCTAGTTAACCTACATAGTCCAAGTGCCCGCTAGGTAACCTACATAGTCCAAGTGCCCGCTAGGTAACCTACATAGTCCAAGTGCCCACTAGGTAACCTAAGTAATCCAAAAGCCCGCTAGGGAAACTACATAGTCCAAGTGCCCGTTAGTTAACCTAGATAGTCCAAGTGCCCGCTAGTTAACGTTGTTTGTCCAAGTGCCCGCTAGTTAACCTAGATAATCCAAGTGCCCGATAGTTAACCTACATAGTCCAAGTCCCTCTAGTTAACCTAGATAGTCCAAGTGCCCGCTAGGGGACGTACATAGTCCAAGTGCCTGCTAGGTAACCTAGATAGTCCAAGTGCCCGCTAGGGTATGTACATAGTTCAAGTGCCCACTAGGTAAACTAGATTGTCCAAGTGTCCGCTAGTTAACCTACATAGTCCAAGTGCCCGCTAGGTAACCTAGATAGTCCAAGGGCCTGCTGGTTAACCTACATAGTCCAATGCCCGATAGGGAACCTACATATTCCAATAGCCCGCTGAGGAACCTACATAGTCCAAGTGCCCGATAGGGAACCTATATATTCCAAGTGCCCGTTAGGGAACCTAGATAGTCCAAGTGCCCATAGGGAACCTATATATTCCAAGTGCCCGCTAGGGAACCTACATAGTAAAAGTGCCCGCTACGGAACCTGCATTGTGCAAGTGCCCGTTAGTTAACCTAGATAGTACAAGTGCCCCTGGTAACCTACATAGTCCAAGGGCCCGCTAGGTAACCTTGATAGTCCAAGTGCCTTCTAGTTAACCTACATAGTCCAAGTGGCCTCTAGATAACTTACATAGTCCAAGTGCCCACTAGGTAACCTAAGTAATCCAAATGCCCTCTAGGGAAACTACATAGTCCAAGTGCTTGCTAGTTAACCTAGATAGTCCAAGTGGCCGCTAGTAAACCTAGATAGTCCAAGGGCCCGCTAGTTAATCTAGATGGTCCAAGTGCCCGCTGGTTACCTAGATAGTCCATGTGCCCGCTAGTTAACCTAGATAGTCCATGTGCCCGCTAGTTAACCTAGATAGTCCAAGGGCCCGCTAGGCAATCTAGATAGTCCAAGTGCCCGCTAGTTAACCTAGCTAATCCAAGGGCCCTCTAGTTAACCTAGATAGTCCAAGTGACCGCTAGGGTACGCTGATAGTCCAAGTGCCCGCTAGGTAACCTAGATAGTCCAAGTGCTTGCTAGGGTATGTACATAGTTCAAGTTCCCGCTAGGTTACCTACATAGTCCAAGTGCCCGTTCGTTAACCTAGATAGTCCAAGTGCCCGCTAGGTTACCTAGACAGTCCAAGTGCCTGGTAGTTAACCTACATAGTCCAAGTGCCCGATAGGGAACCTACATAATCCAAGTGCCCGATAGGGAACCTACATAATCCAAGTGCCCGCTAGAAACCTACATATTCCAAGTGCCCACTAGGCAACCTACATAGTCCAAGTGCCCGTTAGTTAACCTAGATAGTCCAAGTGCCCACTAGGGTACGTACATAGTCCAAGTGCCCGCTAGGTAACCTACATAGTCCAATTACCCGATGGTAACATAAATAGACCAAATGCCCGCTGGGGAGACTACATAGTGCAAGTGCCTGCTAGTTAACCTAGATAGTCCAAGTGCCTGCTAGTAAACCTACATAATCCATGGGCCCGCTAGTTAACCTACATAGTACAAGGGCCCGCTAGTTAACCTAGATCGTGCAAGTGTCCACTAGTTAACCTACATAGTCCACGTGCCTGCTAGGTAACCTAGATTGTCCATTGTCCGCTAGTTAACCTACATAGTCCAAGTGCCCGCTAGGTAACCTAGATAGTCCAAGGTCCTGCTAGTTAACCTACATAGTCCAATGCCCGAGAGGGAACCTACATAGTCCAAGTGCCCACTGAGGAACCTACATATTCCAAGTGCCCGATAGGGAACCTATATATTCCAAGTGCCCGTTAGGGAACCTAGATAGTCCAAGTGCCCGTTAGGGAACCTATATAGTGCAAGTGCCCGCTAGGGAACCTACATATTCAAAGTGCCCGCTAGGGAACCTGCATTGTGCAAGTGCCCGTTAGTTAACCTAGATATTCCAAGTGCCCGCTAGTTAACCTACATAGTCCAAGGTCAGCTAATTAACCTAGATAGTCCAAGTGCCCGCTAGTTAACCTAAATTGTCCAAGGTCAACTAGTTAACCTAGATAGTCCAAGTGCCCGCTAGTTTACCTACATAGTCCAAGGGCCCGCTAGTTAAACTAGATATTCCAAGTGCCCGCTAGTTAACCTAGATCGTCCATGTGTCCGCTAGTTAACCTACGTAGTCCAAGTTCCCGTCAGGTAACCTAGATAGTACAAGTGCCCGCAAGGTAACCTACATAGTCCAAGTGCCCGCTAGTTAACCTACATAGTCCAAGTGCCCGATAGGGAACCTACATAATCCAAGTGCCCGATAGGGAACCTACATAATCCAAGTGCCCGCTAGCGAACCTATATAGTCCAAGTGCCCGTTAGTTAACCTAGATAGTCCAAGTGCCCACTAGGGTACGTACATAGTCCAAGTGCCCGCTAGGTAACCTACATAGTCCAAGTTCCCGATGGTAACATAAATAGTCCAAATGCCAGCTAGGGAAACTACATAGTCCAGGTGCCTGCTAGTTAACCTAGATAGTCCAAGTGCCTGCTAGTAAACCTACATAATCCATGGGCCCGCTAGTTAACCTACATAATACAAGGGCCCGCTAGTTAACCTAGATCGTGCAAGTGTCCACTAGTTAACCTACATAGTCCACGTGCCTGCTAGGTAACCTAGATAGTCCAAGTGCCCGCTAGATAACCTAGATAGTCCAAGTGCCCGTTAGTTTACCTAGATAGTCCAAGTGCCCACTAGGGGACGTACATAGTCCAAGTGCCCGCAGTTAACCTACATACTCCAAGGTCCGTTAGTTAACCTAGATAGTCCAAGTGCCCGCTAGTTAACCTACATAGTACAAGGGCCCGCTAGTTGACCTAGATAGCCAAAGTGCCTGCTAGTTAACCTAAGTAGTAAAAATGTCCGATAGGGATCCTACATAGTCCAAGTGCCCGCTAGTTAACCTACATAGTCCAAGTCCCCGCTAGGTAACCTAGACAGTCCAAGTGACCATTAGGTTACATACATAGTCGAAGTGCCCATTCGTTAACCTACATAGTCCAAGTGCCCGCTAGGTAACCTACATAGTCCAAATGCCTGCTAGGTAAACTACATAGTCCAAATGCCCACTAGGTAACCTAGACAGTCCAATTGCGCGCTAATTAACCTAGACAGTCCAAGTACCCGATAGGGAACCTAAGTAGTCCAAGTGCCCGCTAGGGAACCTACATAGTCCAAGTGCTCGCTAGGCAAACTACATAGTCCAAATGCCGGTTAGTTAACCTAGATAGTCAAAGTGCCTGCTAGGTAACCTAAATTGTCCAAGTGCCCGCTAGGGAACCTACATAGTCCAAGTGCCCGCTAGGTATCCTAGATAGTCCAATTGCGCGCTAATTAACCTAGACAGTCCAAGTAACCGATAGGGAACCTACATAGTCCAAGTGCCCGCTAGGGAACCTACATAGTCCAAGTGCTCGCTAGGCAACCTACATAGTCCAAATGCCCGTTAGTTAACCTAGATAGTCAAAGTGCCTGCTAGGTAACCTAAATTGTCCAAGTGCCCGCTAGGGAACCTACATAGTCCAAGTGCCCGCTAGGTACCCTAGATAGTCCAATTGCGCGCTAATTAACCTAGACAGTCCAAGTACCCGATAGGGAACCTACATAGTCCAAGTGCCCGCTAGGGAACCTACATAGTCCAAGTGCTCGCTAGGCAACCTACATAGTCCAAATGCCCGTTAGTTAACCTAGATAGTCAAAGTGCCTTCTAGGTAACCTAAATTGTCCAAGTGCCCGCTAGGGAACCTACATAGTCCAAGTGCCCACTAGGTAACCTAAGTAATCCAAAAGCCCGCTAGGGAAACTACATAGTCCAAGTGCCCGCTAGTTAACCTAGATAGTCCAAGTGCCCGCTAGTAAACCTAGATAGTCCAAGTGCCCGCTAGTTAACGATGATCGTCCAAGTGCCCGCTAGTTAACCTAGATAATCCAAGTGCCCGCTAGTTAACCTACATAGTTGATAACCTACAGAGGTTGATGATCACTTAACAAAGTCCCGTTTCTCTATGATGCCCACTGATGACACTTCTACATCTGAGGGCAAAGAGCTCGTGCAGCATGATATTCTCTTTTCAGCCACGCCGCCTGCAGTTTCTTCCTTGCACCACAGAGCTGTCTCTTTTTTGTTGAGACAAAGTGTGCTGAATTTACCTGCCAGCAGTTGCCTGTCCTCCCTTTCTTTTAAGGTCGATGGAGACGCACGAGTGTAAGGAGAACGGTGAATGGTGGCCGTTCATAACCCAGGATCATCAGAAACCGCAGAATAAATTTTAGGAACGTAGACGTAGGACAGCGGAGAAAACTTCACTCAGGAACTTCAGTAAACCCTCCTTACAATGCTGAGGCCTGACACGCCTAGTGCCTGGGGGCAACCCGGCTTCTGCCCTAGGTAGTTTTGTTGAGCGTGCCTCCCTCAGGTGGTGCCTTTTCTCTCCCAGCAATATTGCTCCGTGAAATTCTGCCGATGATGAAAACTATTTGCTATGGGTTTGTCCTTTCACCTCATTGGCCTCATCTTTGAAGTACAAATGCTTTTCCACACGGGTGCTGCCTCCCTGAGCTTTCCTTTGTCTTGGCTCAATCGATGCAGATTCCTGTGCTGAATACGCCATGGACTAGCACAGGTGGGTGCTTGTCAGTATACTGGGCACACGCAGCAATTTCGTTTGTCAAGACCCACCTGGCTTGATCAAGGTTCTTTATTCCAGTGAAAACGATTTTTATCCAAATTCTAGAGGAGCACAAGTGTGCCTATGGGAGCTAAACCAGGGCCTGCTGAACAGAGGCTCCGGAGTTTTCATTTTCTGACTAAAATTCCACACGGAATTTCATGGATCAAAGGAAACCGTGAATTGTGGATGTACCAGATTCTCACATCTTCATTGTCTAATGGAAGCTGAAGTTTCCCAGTCTGATCCGGCTGCCACTTCATTTCTGGCAATGACCATTCAATTGTGGACGTTCAGCCTTCTTCGGAATTCTCTTATACCGGCATGTTCCCGCGCCACATTAAGACCAGTCGGTGGAGGTTTATGTGACTGAGGACACGTCTTTATGTCAGGCGTCTAGAACAAAGGGAATTGACAGAGGTTGATGATCACTTATTAAAGTCCCGTTTCTCTATGATGCCCACTGATGACACTTCTACATCTGAGGGCAAAGAGCTCGTGCAGCATGATATTCTCTTTTCAGCCACGCCGCCTGCAGTTTCTTCCTTGCAGAAAAATCTTTCCCAGTGTACTTCTTTAAAATGCTGCAAAATAGTGGGACAGAAGATTTCGGTTTAGTGTTAACTTTAAACGGGCATAAATACAGGCATGTGGGCATGTTTAGAGACAGTGTTTCACTGGTGTAGGGTAAAGGGTGAAGCGCCAGGGTTCCCGTGCTTCACTACTGTATGTCCTCAGGATGATGTTTGTAGGCACAGCGGCAAATCCATCGGTGGCAATTCTCTCATATTGTCATTGCAATGTGAAGATTCCTTATTCGCTAACAAATGTTTTACCGTGGAAGACGGGTTACCACAGAGCTGTCTCTTTTGTGTTGAGACAAAGTGTGCTGAATTTACCTGACAGCATTTGCGTGTCCTCCCTTTCTTTTAAGGTCGATGGAGACGCACGAGTGTATGGAGAACAGTGAATGGTGGCCGTTCATAACCCAGGATCATCAGAAACCGCAGAGTAAATTTTAGGAACGTAGACGTAGGACAGCGGAGAAAACTTCACTCAGGGACTTCAGTGAACCCTCCTTACAATGCTAAGGCCTGACATGCCTAGTGCCTGGGGGCAACCCGGCTCCTGCCCTAGGTAGTTTTGTTGAGCGTGCCTCACTCAGGTGGTGCCTTTTCCCTCCCAGCAATATTGCTCCGTGAAATTCTGCCGATGATGAAAACTATTTGCATGGGTTTGTCCTTTCACCTCATTGGCCTAATCTTTGAAGTACAAATGCTTTTCCACACGGGTTCTGCCTCCCTGAGCTTTCCTTTGTCTTGGCTCAATCGATGCAGATTCCTGTGCTGAATACGCCATGGACTAGCACAGGTGGGTGCTTGTCAGTATACTGGGCACACGCAGCAATTTCGTTTGTCAAGACCCACCTGGCTTGATCAAGGTTCTTTATTCCAGTGAAAACGATTTTTATCCAAATTCTAGAGGAGCACAAGTGTGCCTATGGGAGCTAAACCAGGGCCTGCTGAACAGAGGCTCCGGAGTTTTCATTTTCTGACTAAAATTCCACACGGAATTTCATGGATCAAAGGAAACCGTGAATTGTGGACGTACCAGATTCTCACATCTTCATTGTCTAATGGAAGCTGAAGTTTCCCAGTCTGATCCGGCTGCCACTTCATTTCTGGCAATGACCATTCAATTGTGGACGTTCAGCCTTCTTCGGAATTCTCTTATACCGGCATGTTCCCGCGCCACATTAAGACCACTCGGTGGGTGTTCATGTGACTCAGGACAACTCTTTATTTCAGGCGTCTAGAACAAAGGGAATTGACAGAGGTTGATGATCACTTATTAAAGTCCCGTTTCTCTTTGATGCCCACTGATGACACTTCTACATCTGAGGGCAAAGAGCTCGTGCAGCATGATATTCTCTTTTCAGCCACGCCGCATGCAGTTTCTTCCTTGCAGAAAAATCTTTCCCAGTATACTTCTTTAAAATGCTGCAAAATAGTGGGACAGAAGATTTCGGTTTAGTGTTAACTTTAAACGGGCATAGATACAGGCATGTGGGCATGTTTAGAGACAGTGTTTCACTGGTCTAGGGTAAAGGGTGAAGCGCCAGGGTTCCCGTGCTTCACTACTGTATGTCCTCAAGATGATGTTTGTAGGCACAGCGGCAAATCCATCGGTGGCAATTCTATCATATTGTCATTGCGATAGGAAGATTCCTTATTCGCTAGGAAATGTTTTACCGTGGAAGACGGGTCACCACAGAGCTGTCTCTTTTGTGTTGAGACAAAGTGTGCTGAATTTACCTGACAGCAGTTGCGTGTCCTCCCTTTCTTTTAAGGTCGATGGAGACGCACGAGTGTAAGGAGAACGGTGAATGGTGGCCGTTCATAACCCAGGATCATCAGAAACCGCAGAGTAAATTTTAGGAACGTAGACGTAGGACAGCGGAGAAAACTTCACTCAGGGACTTCAGTGAACCCTCCTTACAATGCTGAGGCCTGACACGCCTAGTGCCTGGGGGCAACCCGGCTCCTGCCCTAGGTCGTTTTGTTGAGCGTGCCTCCCTCAGGTGGTGCCTTATCTCTCCCAGCAATATTGCTCCGTGAAATTCTGCCCATGATGAAAACTATTTGCCATGGGTTTGTCCTTTCACCTCATTGGCCTCATCTTTGAAGTACAAATGCTTTTCCACACGGGTGCTGCCTCCCTGAGCTTTCCTTTGTCTTGGCTCAATCGATGCAGATTCCTGTGCTGAATACGCCATGGACTAGCACAGGTGGGTGCTTGTCAGTATACCGGGCACACGCAGCAATTTCGTTTGTCAAGACCCACCTGGCTTGATCAAGGTTCTTTATTCCAGTGAAAACGATTTTTATCCAAATTCTAGAGGAGCACAAGTGTGCCTATGGGAGCTACACCCGGGCCTGCTGAACAGGAGGCTCCGGAGTTTTCATTTTCTGACTAAAATTCCACACGGAATTTCATGGATCTAAGGAAACCGTGAATTGTGGACATACCAGATTCTCACATCTTCATTGTCTAATGGAAGCTGAAGTTTCCCAGTCTGATCCGGCTGCCACTTCATTTCTGGCAATGACCATTCAATTGTGGACGTCCAGCCTTCTTCGGAATTCTCTTATACCGACATGTTCCCGCGCCACATTAAGACCAGTCGGTGGAGGTTTATGTGATTCAGGACACCTCTTTATGTCAGGCGTCTAGAACAAAGGGAATTGACAGAGGTTGATGATCACTTATTAAAGTCCCGTTTCTCTATGATGCCCACTGATGACACTTCTACATCTGAGGGCAAAGAGCTCGTGCAGCATGATATTCTCATTTCGCCACGCCGCCTGCAGTTTCTTCCTTGCAGAAAAATCTTTCCCAGTGTACTTCTTTAAAATGCTGCAAAATAGTGGGACAGAAGATTTCGGTTTATGTTTAACTTTAAACGGGCATAGATACAGGCATGTGGGCATGTTTAGAGACAGTGTTTCACTGGTGTAGGGTAAAGGGTGAAGCGCCTGGGTTCCCGTGCTTCACTACTGTATGGCCTCAAGATGATGTTTGTACGCACAGCGGCAAATCTATCGGTGGCAATTCTCTCATATTGTCATTGCGATGGGAAGATTCCTTATTCGCTAGGAAATGTTTTACTGTGGAAGACGGGTCACCACAGAGCTGTCTCTTTTTTGTTGAGACAAAGTGTGCTGAATTTACCTGCCAGCAGTTGCCTGTCCTCCCTTTCTTTTAAGGTCGATGGAGACGCACGAGTGTAAGGAGAACGGTGAATTGTGGCCGTTCATAACCCAGGATCATCAGAAACCGCAGAATAAATTTTAGGAACGTAGACGTAGGACAGCGGAGAAAACTTCACTCAGGAACTTCAGTAAACTCTCCTTACAATGCTGAGGCCTGACACGCCTAGTGCCTGGGGGCAACCCGGCTTCTGCCCTAGGTAGTTTTGTTGAGCGTGCCTCCCTCAGGTGGTGCCTTTTCTCTCCCAGCAATATTGCTCCGTGAAATTCTGCCGAATGTGAAAACTATTTGCCATGGGTTTGTCCTTTCACCTCATTGGCCTCATCTTTGAAGTACAAATGCTTTTCCACACGGGTGCTGCCTCCCTGAGCTTTCCTTTGTCTTGGCTCAATCGATGCAGATTCCTGTGCTGAATACGCCATGGACTAGCACAGGTGGGTGCTTGTCAGTATACCGGGCACACGCAGCAATTTCGTTTGTCAAGACCCACCTGGCTTGATCAAGGTTCTTTATTCCAGTGAAAACGATTTTTATCCAAATTCTAGAGGAGCACAAGTGTGCCTATGGGAGCTACACCCGGGCCTGCTGAACAGGAGGCTCCGGAGTTTTCATTTTCTGACTAAAATTCCACACGGAATTTCATGGATCAAAGGAAACCGTGAATTGTGGATGTACCAGATTCTCACATCTTCATTGTCTAATGGAAGCTGAAGTTTCCCAGTCTGATCCGGCTGCCACTTCATTTCTGGCAATGACCATTTAATTGTGGACGTTCAGCCTTCTTCGGAATTCTCTTATACCGGCATGTTCCCGCGCCACATTAAGACCACTCGGTGGAGGTTTATGTGACTGAGGACACGTCTTTATGTCAGGCGTCTAGAACAAAGGGAACTGACAGAGGTTGATGATCACTTATTAAAGTCCCGTTTCTCTATGATGCCCACTGATGACACTTCTACATCTGAGGGCAAAGAACTCGTGCAGCATGATATTCTCTTTTCAGCCACTCCGCATGCAGTTTCTTCCTTGCAGAAAAATCTTTCCCAGTGTACTTCTTTAAAATGCTGCAAAACAGTGGGACAGAAGATTTCGGTTTATATTTAACTTTAAAAGGGCATAGATACAGGCATGTGGGCATGTTTAGAGACAGTGTTTCACTACTCTAGGGTAAAGGGTGAAGCGCCTGGGTTCCCGTGCTTCACTACTGTATAGCTTCAAGATGATGTTTGTAGGCACAGCGGCAAATCTATCGGTGGCAATTCTCTCATATTGTCATTGCGATGGGAAGATTCCTTATTCGCTAGGAAATGTTTTACTGTGGAAGACGGGTCACCACAGAGCTCTCTCTTTTTTGTTGAGACAAAGTGTGCTGAATTTACCTGCCAGCAGTTGCCTGTCCTCCCTTTCTTTTAATGTCGATGGAGACGCACGAGTGTAAGGAGAACGGTGAATTGTGGCCGTTCATAACCCAGGATCATCAGAAACCGCAGAATAAATTTTAGGAACTTAGACGTAGGACAGCGGAGAAAACTTCACTCAGGAACTTCAGTAAACTCTCCTTAAAATGCTGAGGCCTGACACGCCTAGTGCCTGGGGGCAACCCGGCTTCTGCCCTAGGTAGTTTTGTTGAGCGTGCCTCCCTCAGGTGGTGCCTTTTCTCTCCCAGCAATATTGCTCCGTGAAATTCTGCCGATGATGAAAACTATTTGCCATGGGTTTGTCCTTTCACCTCATTGGCCTCATCTTTGAAGTACAAATGCTTTTCCACACGGGTGCTGCCTCCCTGAGCTTTCCTTTGTCTTGGCTCAATCGATGCAGATTCCTGTGCTGAATACGCCATGGACTAGCACAGGTGGGTGCTTGTCAGTATACCGGGCACACGCAGCAATTTCGTTTGTCAAGACCCACCTGGCTTGATCAAGGTTCTTTATTCCAGTGAAAACGATTTTTATCCAAATTCTAGAGGAGCACAAGTGTGCCTATGGGAGCTACACCCGGGCCTGCTGAACAGGAGGCTCCGGAGTTTTCATTTTCTGACTAAAATTCCACACGGAATTTCATGGATCTAAGGAAACCGTGAATTGTGGATGTACCAGATTCTCACATCTTCATTGTCTAATGGAAGCTGAAGTTTCCCAGTCTGATCCGGCTGCCACTTCATTTCTGGCAATGACCATTCAATTGTGGACGTTCAGCCTTCTTCGGAATTCTCTTATACCGGCATGTTCCCGCGCCACATTAAGACCACTCGGTGGGTGTTCATGTGACTCAGGACAACTCTTTATTTCAGGCGTCTAGAACAAAGGGAATTCACAGAGGTTGATGATCACTTATTAAAGTCCCGTTTCTCTATGATGCCCACTGATGACACTTCTACATCTGAGGGCAAAGAGCTCGTGAAGCATGATATTCTCTTTTCAGCCACGCCGCCTGCAGTTTCTTCCTTGCAGAAAAATCTTTCCCAGTATACTTCTTTAAAATGCTGCAAAATAGTGGGACAGAAGATTTCGGTTATGTTTAACTTTAAACGGGCATAGATATAGGTATGTGGGCATGTTTAGAGACAGTGTTTCACTGGTCTAGGGTAAAGGGTGAAGCGCCTGGGTTCCCGTGCTTCACTACTGTATGGCCTCAAGATGATGTTTGTAGGCACAGCGGCAAATCCATCGGTGGCAATTCTCTCATATTGTCATTGCGATGTGAAGATAACTTATTCGCTAGGAAATGTTTTACCGTGGAAGACGGGTCACCACAGAGCTGTCTCTTTTGTGTTGAGACAAAGTGTGCTGAATTTACCTGCCAGCAGTTGCGTGTCCTCCCTTTCTTTTAAGGTCGATGGAGACGCATGAGTGTAAGGAGAACGGTGAATGGTGGCCGTTCATAACCCAGGATCATCAGAAACCGCAGAGTAAATTTTAGGAATGTAGACGTAGGACAGCGGAGAAAACTTCACTCAGGGACTTCAGTGAACCCTCCTTACAATGCTGAGGCCTGACACGCCTAGTGCCTGGGGGCAACCCGGCTCCTGCCCTAGGTCGTTTTGTTGAGCGTGCCTCCCTCAGGTGGTGCCTTATCTCTCCCAGCAATATTGCTCCGTGAAATTCTGCCCATGATGAAAACTATTTGCCATGGGTTTGTCCTTTCACCTCATTGGCCTCATCTTTGAAGTTCAAATGCTTTTCCACAAGGGTGCTGCCTCCCTGAGCTTTCCTTTGTCTTGGCTCATTCGATGCAGATAACTGTGCTGAATATGCCATGGACTAGCACAGGTGGGTGCTTGTCAGTATACCGGGCACACGCAGCAATTTCGTTTGTCAAGACCAACCTGGCTTGATCAAGGTTCTTTATTCCAGTGAAAACGATTTTTATCCAAATTCTAGAGGAGCACAAGTGTGCCTATGGGAGCTACACCCGGGCCTGCTGAACAGGAGGCTCCGGAGTTTTCATTTTTTGACTAAAATTCCACACGGAATTTCATGGATCTAAGGAAACCGTGAATTGTGGACGTACCAGATTCTCACATCTTCATTGTCTAATGGAAGCTGAAGTTTCCCAGTCTGATCCGGCTGCCACTTCATTTCTGGCAATGACCATTCAATTGTGGACGCTCAGCCTTCTTCGGAATTCTCTTATACCGGCATGTTCCCGCGCCACATTAAGAGCAGTCGGTGGAGGTTTATGTGACTCAGGACACCTCTTTATGTCAGGCGTCTAGAACAAAGGGAATTGACAGAGGTTGATGATCACTTATTAAAGTCCCATTTCTCTATGATGCCCACTGATGACACTTCTACATCTGAGGGCAAAGAGCTCGTGCAGCATGATATTCTCTTTTCAGCCACGCCGCCTGCAGTTTCTTCCTGGCAGAAAAATTTTTCCCAGTGTACTTCTTTAAAATGCTGTAAAATAGTGGGAGAGAAGATTTCGGTTTATGTTTAACTTTAAACGGGCATAGATACAGGCATGTGGGCATGTTTAGAGACAGTGTTTCACTGGTCTAGGGTAAAGGGTGAAGCGCCTGGGTCCCGTGCTTCACTACTGTATGGCCTCAAGATGATGTTTGTAGGCACAGGGGCAAATCCATCGGTGGCAATTCTCTCATATTGTCATTGCGATGGGAAGATTCCTTATTCGCTAGGAAATGTTTTACTGTGGAAGACGGGTCACCACAGAGCTGTCTCTTTTTTGTTGAGACAAAGTGTGCTGAATTTACCTGCCAGCAGTTGCCTGTCCTCCCTTTCTTTTAAGGTCGATGGAGACGCACGAGTGTAAGGAGAACGGTGAATGGTGGCCGTTCATAACCCAGGATCATCAGAAACCGCAGAGTAAATTTTAGGAACGTAGACGTACGACAGCGGAGAAAACTTCACTCAGGGACTTCAGTGAACCCTCCTTACAATGCTGAGCCCTGACAAGCCTAGTGCCTGGGGGCAGCCCGGCTTCTGCCCTAGGTCGTTTTGTTAAGCGTGCCTCCCTCAGGTGGTGCCTTTTCTCTCCCAGCAATATTGCTCCGTGAAATTCTGCCGATGATGAAAACTATTTGCCATGGGTTTGTCCTTTCACCTCATTGGCCTCATCTTTGAAGTACAAATGCTTTTCCACACGGGTGCTGCCTCCCTGAGCTTTCCTTTGTCTTGGCTCAATCGATGCAGATTCCTGTGCTGAATACGCCATGGACTAGCACAGGTGGGTGCTTGTCAGTATACCGGGCACACGCAGCAATTTCGTTTGTCAAGACCCACCTGGCTTGATCAAGGTTCTTTATTCCAGTGAAAACGATTTTTATCCAAACTCTAGAGGAGCACAAGTGTGCCTATGGGAGCTACACCAGGGCCTGCTGAACAGAGGCTCTGGAGTTTTCATTTTCTGACTAAAATTCCACACGGAATTTCATGGATCTAAGGAAACCATGAATTGTGGACGTACCAGATTCTCACATCTTCATTGTCTAATGGAAGCTGAAGTTTTCCAGTCTGATCCGGCTGCCACTTCATTTCTGGCAATGACCATTCAATTGTGGACGTTCAGCCTTCTTCGGAATTCTCTTATACCGGCATGTTCCCGCGCCACATTAAGACCACGCGGTGGGTGTTCATGTGGCTCAGGACACCTCTTTATGTCAGGCGTCTAGAACAAAGGGAATTGACAGAGGTTGATGATCACTTATTAAAGTCCCGTTTCTCTATGATGCCCACTGATGAAACTTCTACATTTGAGGACAAAGAGCTCGTGCAGCATGATATTCTCATTTGAGCCACGCCGCATGCAGTTTCTTCCTTGCAGAAAAATCTTTCCCAGTGTACTTCTTTAAAATGCTGTAAAATAGTGGGGCAGAAGATTTCGGTTTAGTGTTAACTTTAAACGGGCATAGATACAGGCATGTGGGCATGTTTAGAGACAGTGTTTCACTGGTCTAGGTAAAGGGTGAAGCGCCTGGGTTCCCGTGCTTCAGTACTGTATGGCCTCAAGATGATGTTTGTAGGCACAGTGGCAAATCCATCGGTCGCAATTCTCTCATATTGTCATTGCGATGTGAAGATTCCTTATTCGCTAGGAAATGTTTTACCGTGGAAGACGGGTCACCACAGAGCTGTCTCTTTTGTGTTTAGACAAAGTGTGCTGAATTTACCTGCCAGCAGTTGCGTTTCCTCCCTTTCTTTTAAGGTCGATGGAGACGCACGAGTGTAAGGAGAACGGTGAATGGTGGCCGTTCATAACCCAGGATCATCAGAAACCGCAGAGTAAATTTTAGGAACGTACATGTAGGACAGCGGAGAAAACTTCACTCAGGGACTTCAGTGAACCCTCCTAACAATGCTGAGGCCTGACACGCCTAGTGCCTGGGGGCAACCCGGCTCCTGCCCTAGGTCGTTTTGTTGAGCGTGCCTCCCTCAGGTGGTGCCCTATCTCTCCCAGCAATATTGCTCCCTGAAATTCTGCCTATGATGAAAACTATTTGCCATGGGTTTGTCCTTTCACCTCATTGGCCTCATCTTTGAAGTACAAATGCTTTTCCACAAGGGTGCTGCCTCCCTGAGCTTTCCTTTGTCTTGGCTCAATCGATGCAGATTCCTGTGCTGAATACGCCATGGACTAGCACAGGTGGGTTCTTGTCAGTATACTGGGCACACGCAGCAATTTCGTTTGTCAAGACACACCTGGCTTGATCATGGTTCTTTATTCCAGTGAAAACGATTTTTATCCAAATTCTAGAGGAGCACAAGTGTGCCTATGGGAGCTACACCCGGGCCTGCTCAAGAGGAGGCTCCGGAGTTTTCATTTTCTGACTAAAATTCCACACGGAATTTCATGGATCTAAGGAAACCGTGAATTGTGGACATACCAGATTCTCACATCTTCATTGTCTAATGGAAGCTGAAGTTTCCCAGTCTGATCCGGCTGCCACTTCATTTCTGGCAATGACCATTCAATTGTGGACGTTCAGCCTTCTTCGGAATTCTCTTATACCGGCATGTTCCCGCGCCACATTAAGAGCAGTCCGTGGAGGTTTATGTGACTCAGGACACCTCTTTATGTCAGGCGTCTAGAACAAAGGGAATTGACAGAGGTTGATGATCACTTATTAAAGTCCCATTTCTCTATGATGCCCACTGATGACACTTCTACATCTGAGGGCAAAGAGCTCGTGCAGCATGATATTCTCTTTTCAGCCACGCCGCCTGCAGTTTCTTCCTTGCAGAAAAATCTTTCCCAGTGTGCTTCTTTAAAATGCTGTAAAATAGTGGGACAGAAAATTTCGGTTTATGTTTAACTTCAAACGGGCATAGATACAGGCATGTGGGCATGTTTAGAGACAGTGTTTCACAGGTCTAGGGTAAAGGGTGAAGCGCCTGGGTTCCCGTGCTTCACTACGGTATGGCCCAAGATGATGTTTGTAGTCACAGCGGCATATCCATCGGTGGCAATTCTCTCATATTGTCATTGCAATGTGAAGATTCCTTATTCACTAGGAAATGTTTTACCGTGGAAGACGGGTCACCACAGAGCTGTCTCTTTTGTGTTTAGACAAAGTGTGCTGAATTTACCTGCCAGCAGTTGCGTGTCCTCCCTTTCTTTTAAGGTCGATGGAGACGCAAGAGTGTAAGGAGAACGGTGAATGGTGGCCGTTCATAACCCAGGATCATCAGAAACCGCAGAGTAAATTTTAGGAATGTAGACCTAGGACTGCTGAGATCACTTCACTCAGGTACTTCAGTGAACCCTCCTTACAATGCTGAGGCCTGACACGCCTAGTGCCTTGGGCAACACGACTCCTGACCTAGGTAGATTTGTTGAGCGTGCCTCCCTCTGGTGGTGCCTTTTCTCTCCCAGCAATATTGCTCCGTGAAATTCTGCTGATGATGAAAACTATTTGCCATGGGTTTGTCCTTTCACCTCATTGGCCTCATCTTTGAAGTGCAAATGCTTTTCTACACGGGTGCTTCCTCACTGAGCTTTCCTTTGTCTTGGCTCAATCGATGCAGATTCCTGTGCTGAATATGCCATGGATTAGCACAGGTGGGTGCTTGTCAGTATACCGGGCACACCCAGCAATTTCCTTTGACAAGACCCACCTGGCTTGATCAAGGTTCTTTATTCCAGTGAAAACGATTTTTATCCAAATTCTAGAGGAGCACCAGTGTGCCTCTGGGAGCTACACCCGGGCCTGCTGAACAGAGGCTCCGGAGTTTTCATTTTCTGTCTAAAATTCAACACGGAATTTCATGGACCTAAGGAAACCGTTAAGAGTGGACGTACCAGATTCTCACATCTTCATTGTCTAATGGAAGCTTAAGTTTCCCAGTCTGATCCGGCTGCCACTTCATTTCTGGCAATGACCATTCAATTGTGGACGTTCAGCCTTCTTCGGAATTCTCTTATACCGGCATGTTCCCGCGCCACATTAAGACCACTCGGTGGGGGTTCATGTGACTCAGGAAAACTCTTTATTTCAGGCCTCTAGAACAAAGGGAATTGACAGAGGTTGATGATCACTTATTAAAGTCCCATTTCTCTATGATGCCCACTGATGACACTTCTACATCTGAGGGCAAAGAGCTCGTGCAGCATGATATTCTCATTTCAGCCACGCCGCCTGCAGTTTCTTCCTTGCAGAAAAATCTTTCCCAGTGTACTTCTTTAAAATGCTGCAAAATAGTGGGACAGAAGATTTCGGTTTAGCGTTAACTTTAAACGGGCATAGATACAGGCATGTGGGCATGTTTAGAGACAGTGTTTCACAGGTCTAGGGTAAAGGGTGAAGCGCCTGGGTTCTCGTGCTTCACTACTGTATGGCCTCAAGATGATGTTTGTAGGCACAGCGGCAAATCCATCGGTGGCAATTCTCTCATATTGTCATTGCGATGTGAAGATTCCTTATTCGCTAGGAAATGTTTTACCGTGGAAGACGGGTCACCACAGAGCTGTCTCTTTTTTGTTGAGTCAAAGTGTGCTGAATTTACCTGCCAGCCGTTGCCTGTCCTCCCTTTCTTTTAAGGTCGATGGAGACGCAAGAGTGTAAGGAGAACGGTGAAAGGTGGCCGTTCATAACCCAGGATCATCAGAAACCGCAGAGTAAATTTTAGGAACTTAAACGTAGGACTTCGGAGATAACTTCACTCAGGGACTTCAGTGAATCCTCCTTACAATGCTGAGGCCTGACAGGCCTAGTGCCTTGGGCAACACGCCTCCTGCCCTAGGTAGATTTGTTGAGCGTGCCTCCCTCTGGTGGTGCCTTTTCTCCCCCAGCAATATTGCTCCGTGAAATTCTGCCGATGATGAAAACTATTTGCCATGGGTTTGTCCTTTCACCTCATTGGCCTCATCTTTGAAGTACAAATGCTTTTCTACACGGGTGCTTCCTCCCTGAGCTTTCCCTTGTCTTGGCTCAATCGATGCAGATTCCTGTGCTGAATACGCCATGGACTTGCACAGGTGGGTGTTTGTCAGCATACCTGGCATCCCAGCAATTTCGTTTGTCAAGACCCACCTGGCTTCATCAAGGTTCTTTCTTCCAGTGAAAACGATTTGTATCCAAATTCTAGCGGAGCACCAGTGTGCCTCTGGGAGCTACACCCTGGCCTGCTGAACAGAGGCTCCGGAGTTTTCATTTTCTGACTAAAATTCTACACGGAATTTCATGGACCTAAGGAAACCGTGAATTGTGGACGTACCAGATTCTCACATCTTCATTGTCTAATGGAAGCTTAAGTTTCCCAGTCTGATCCGGCTGCCATTTCATTTCTGGCAATGACCATTCAATTGTGGACGTTCAGCCTTCTTCGGAATTCTCTTATACTGGCATGTTCCCGCGCCACATTAAGACCACTCGGTGGGGGTTCATGTGACTCAGGACAACTCTTTATTTCAGGCGAATAGAACAAAGGGAATTCACAGAGGTTGATGATCACTTATTAAAGTCCCGTTTCTCTATGATGCCCACTGATGACACTTCTACATCTGAGGGCAAAGAGCTCGTGCAGCATGATATTCTCATTTCAGCCACGCCGCCTGCAGTTTCTTCCTTGCAGAAAAATCTTTCCCAGTGTACTTCTTTAAAATGCTGCAAAATAGTGGGACAGAAGATTTCGGTTCAGTTTTAACTTTAAAGGGGCACAGATACAAGAATGTGGGCATTTTAGAGACAATGTTTCACTGGTCTAGGGTAAAGGGTGAAGCGCCTGGGTTCCCGTGCTTCACTACTGTATGGCCTCAAGATGATGTTTGTAGGCACAGCGGCAAATCCAACGGTGGCAATTCTCTCATATTTTCATTGCGATGTGAAGATTCCTTATTCGCTAGGAAATGTTTTACCGTGGAAGACGGGTCACCACAGAGCTATCTCTTTTTTGTTGAGACAAAGTGTGCTGAATTTACCTGCCAGCAGTTGCCTGTCCTCCCTTTCTTTTAAGATCGATGGAGATGCACGAGTGTAAGGAGAACGGTGAATGGTGGCCGTTCATAACCCAGGATCATCAGAAACCGCAGAGTAAATTTTAGGAACGTACATGTAGGACAGCGGAGAAAACTTCACTCAGGGACTTCAGTGAACCCTCCTAACAATGCTGAGGCCTGACACGCCTAGTGCCTGGGGGCAACCCGGCTCCTGCCCTAGGTCGTTTTGTTGAGCGTGCCTCCCTCAGGTGGTGCCCTATCTCTCCCAGCAATATTGCTCCCTGAAATTCTGCCTATGATGAAAACTATTTGCCATGGGTTTGTCCTTTCACCTCATTGGCCTCATCTTTGAAGTACAAATGCTTTTCCACAAGGGTGCTGCCTCCCTGAGCTTTCCTTTGTCTTGGCTCAATCGATGCAGATTCCTGTGCTGAATACGCCATGGACTAGCACAGGTGGGTTCTTGTCAGTATACTGGGCACACGCAGCAATTTCGTTTGTCAAGACACACCTGGCTTGATCATGGTTCTTTATTCCAGTGAAAACGATTTTTATCCAAATTCTAGAGGAGCACAAGTGTGCCTATGGGAGCTACACCCGGGCCTGCTCAAGAGGAGGCTCCGGAGTTTTCATTTTCTGACTAAAATTCCACACGGAATTTCATGGATCTAAGGAAACCGTGAATTGTGGACATACCAGATTCTCACATCTTCATTGTCTAATGGAAGCTGAAGTTTCCCAGTCTGATCCGGCTGCCACTTCATTTCTGGCAATGACCATTCAATTGTGGACGTTCAGCCTTCTTCGGAATTCTCTTATACCGGCATGTTCCCGCGCCACATTAAGAGCAGTCCGTGGAGGTTTATGTGACTCAGGACACCTCTTTATGTCAGGCGTCTAGAACAAAGGGAATTGACAGAGGTTGATGATCACTTATTAAAGTCCCATTTCTCTATGATGCCCACTGATGACACTTCTACATCTGAGGGCAAAGAGCTCGTGCAGCATGATATTCTCTTTTCAGCCACGCCGCCTGCAGTTTCTTCCTTGCAGAAAAATCTTTCCCAGTGTGCTTCTTTAAAATGCTGTAAAATAGTGGGACAGAAAATTTCGGTTTATGTTTAACTTCAAACGGGCATAGATACAGGCATGTGGGCATGTTTAGAGACAGTGTTTCACAGGTCTAGGGTAAAGGGTGAAGCGCCTGGGTTCCCGTGCTTCACTACGGTATGGCCCAAGATGATGTTTGTAGTCACAGCGGCAAATCCATCGGTGGCAATTCTCTCATATTGTCATTGCAATGTGAAGATTCCTTATTCACTAGGAAATGTTTTACCGTGGAAGACGGGTCACCACAGAGCTGTCTCTTTTGTGTTTAGACAAAGTGTGCTGAATTTACCTGCCAGCAGTTGCGTGTCCTCCCTTTCTTTTAAGGTCGATGGAGACGCAAGAGTGTAAGGAGAACGGTGAATGGTGGCCGTTCATAACCCAGGATCATCAGAAACCGCAGAGTAAATTTTAGGAATGTAGACCTAGGACTGCTGAGATCACTTCACTCAGGTACTTCAGTGAACCCTCCTTACAATGCTGAGGCCTGACACGCCTAGTGCCTTGGGCAACACGACTCCTGACCTAGGTAGATTTGTTGAGCGTGCCTCCCTCTGGTGGTGCCTTTTCTCTCCCAGCAATATTGCTCCGTGAAATTCTGCTGATGATGAAAACTATTTGC
This sequence comes from Tenrec ecaudatus, assembly GCF_050624435.1. Lineage (NCBI taxonomy): Eukaryota > Metazoa > Chordata > Mammalia > Afrosoricida > Tenrecidae > Tenrec > Tenrec ecaudatus. Next base: position 1,317,238 of record NW_027457614.1, read on the forward strand.
CATGGGTTTGTCCTTTCACCTCATTGGCCTCATCTTTGAAGTGCAAATGCTTTTCTACACGGGTGCTTCCTCACTGAGCTTTCCTTTGTCTTGGCTCAATCGATGCAGATTCCTGTGCTGAATATGCCATGGATTAGCACAGGTGGGTGCTTGTCAGTATACCGGGCACACCCAGCAATTTCCTTTGACAAGACCCACCTGGCTTGATCAAGGTTCTTTATTCCAGTGAAAACGATTTTTATCCAAATTCTAGAGGAGCACCAGTGTGCCTCTGGGAGCTACACCCGGGCCTGCTGAACAGAGGCTCCGGAGTTTTCATTTTCTGTCTAAAATTCAACACGGAATTTCATGGACCTAAGGAAACCGTTAAGAGTGGACGTACCAGATTCTCACATCTTCATTGTCTAATGGAAGCTTAAGTTTCCCAGTCTGATCCGGCTGCCACTTCATTTCTGGCAATGACCATTCAATTGTGGACGTTCAGCCTTCTTCGGAATTCTCTTATACCGGCATGTTCCCGCGCCACATTAAGACCACTCGGTGGGGGTTCATGTGACTCAGGAAAACTCTTTATTTCAGGCCTCTAGAACAAAGGGAATTGACAGAGGTTGATGATCACTTATTAAAGTCCCATTTCTCTATGATGCCCACTGATGACACTTCTACATCTGAGGGCAAAGAGCTCGTGCAGCATGATATTCTCATTTCAGCCACGCCGCCTGCAGTTTCTTCCTTGCAGAAAAATCTTTCCCAGTGTACTTCTTTAAAATGCTGCAAAATAGTGGGACAGAAGATTTCGGTTTAGCGTTAACTTTAAACGGGCATAGATACAGGCATGTGGGCATGTTTAGAGACAGTGTTTCACAGGTCTAGGGTAAAGGGTGAAGCGCCTGGGTTCTCGTGCTTCACTACTGTATGGCCTCAAGATGATGTTTGTAGGCACAGCGGCAAATCCATCGGTGGCAATTCTCTCATATTGTCATTGCGATGTGAAGATTCCTTATTCGCTAGGAAATGTTTTACCGTGGAAGACGGGTCACCACAGAGCTGTCTCTTTTTTGTTGAGTCAAAGTGTGCTGAATTTACCTGCCAGCAGTTGCCTGTCCTCCCTTTCTTTTAAGGTCGATGGAGACGCAAGAGTGTAAGGAGAACGGTGAAAGGTGGCCGTTCATAACCCAGGATCATCAGAAACCGCAGAGTAAATTTTAGGAACTTAGACGTAGGACTTCGGAGATAACTTCACTCAGGGACTTCAGTGAATCCTCCTTACAATGCTGAGGCCTGACAGGCCTAGTGCCTTGGGCAACACGCCTCCTGCCCTAGGTAGATTTGTTGAGCGTGCCTCCCTCTGGTGGTGCCTTTTCTCCCCCAGCAATATTGCTCCGTGAAATTCTGCCGATGATGAAAACTATTTGCCATGGGTTTGTCCTTTCACCTCATTGGCCTCATCTTTGAAGTACAAATGCTTTTCTACACGGGTGCTTCCTCCCTGAGCTTTCCCTTGTCTTGGCTCAATCGATGCAGATTCCTGTGCTGAATACGCCATGGACTTGCACAGGTGGGTGTTTGTCAGCATACCTGGCATCCCAGCAATTTCGTTTGTCAAGACCCACCTGGCTTCATCAAGGTTCTTTCTTCCAGTGAAAACGATTTGTATCCAAATTCTAGCGGAGCACCAGTGTGCCTCTGGGAGCTACACCCTGGCCTGCTGAACAGAGGCTCCGGAGTTTTCATTTTCTGACTAAAATTCTACACGGAATTTCATGGACCTAAGGAAACCGTGAATTGTGGACGTACCAGATTCTCACATCTTCATTGTCTAATGGAAGCTTAAGTTTCCCAGTCTGATCCGGCTGCCATTTCATTTCTGGCAATGACCATTCAATTGTGGACGTTCAGCCTTCTTCGGAATTCTCTTATACTGGCATGTTCCCGCGCCACATTAAGACCACTCGGTGGGGGTTCATGTGACTCAGGACAACTCTTTATTTCAGGCGAATAGAACAAAGGGAATTCACAGAGGTTGATGATCACTTATTAAAGTCCCGTTTCTCTATGATGCCCACTGATGACACTTCTACATCTGAGGGCAAAGAGCTCGTGCAGCATGATATTCTCATTTCAGCCACGCCGCCTGCAGTTTCTTCCTTGCAGAAAAATCTTTCCCAGTGTACTTCTTTAAAATGCTGCAAAATAGTGGGACAGAAGATTTCGGTTCAGTTTTAACTTTAAAGGGGCACAGATACAAGAATGTGGGCATTTTAGAGACAATGTTTCACTGGTCTAGGGTAAAGGGTGAAGCGCCTGGGTTCCCGTGCTTCACTACTGTATGGCCTCAAGATGATGTTTGTAGGCACAGCGGCAAATCCAACGGTGGCAATTCTCTCATATTTTCATTGCGATGTGAAGATTCCTTATTCGCTAGGAAATGTTTTACCGTGGAAGACGGGTCACCACAGAGCTATCTCTTTTTTGTTGAGACAAAGTGTGCTGAATTTACCTGCCAGCAGTTGCCTGTCCTCCCTTTCTTTTAAGATCGATGGAGATGCACGAGTGTAAGGAGAACGGTGAATGGTGGCCGTTCATAACCCAGGATCATCAGAAACCGCAGAGTAAATTTTAGGAACGTAGACGCAGGACAGCGGAGAAACTTCACTCAGGGACTTCAGTGAACCCTCCTTACAATGCTGAGGCCTGACACGCCTAGGGCCTGGGGGCAACCAGGATCCTGCCCTTGGTAGTTTTGTTGAGCTTGCCTCCCTCTGGTGGTGCCTTTTCTCTCCCAGCAATATTGCTCCGTTAAATTCTGCCGACGATGAAAACTATTTGCCATGGGTTTGTCCTTTCACCTCATTGGCCTCATCTTTGAAGTACAAATGCTTTTCCACAAGGGTGCTGCCTCCCTGAGCTTTCCTTTGTCTTGGCTCAATCGATGCAGATTCCTGTGCTGAATACGCCATGGACTAGCACAGGTGGGTGCTTGTCAGTATACCGGGCACACGCAGCAATTTCGTTTGTCAAGACCCACCTGGCTTGTCAAGGTTCTTTATTCCAGTGAAAATGATTTTTATCCAAATTCCAGAGGAGCACCAGTGTGCCTCTGGGTGCTACATCTGGGCCTGCTGAACAGAGGCTCCGGAGTTTTCATTTTCTGACTAAAATTCTACACGGAATTTCATGGACCTAAGGAAACCGTGAATTGTGGACGTACCAGATTCTCACATCTTCATTGTCTAATGGAAGCTGAAGTTTCCCAGTCTGATCCGGCTGCCACTTCATTTCTGGCAATGACCATTCAATTGTGGACGTTCAGCCTTCTTCGGAATTCTCTTATACCGGCATGTTCCCGCGCCACATTAAGACCACTCGGTGGGGGTTCATGTGACTCAGGAAAACTCTTTATTTTAGGCCTCTAGAACAAAGAAAATTCACAGAGGTTGATGATCACTTATTAAAATCCCGTTTCGCTATGATGCCCACTGATGACACTTCTACATCTGAGGGCAAAGAGCTCGTGCAGCATGATATTCTCATTTGAGCCACGCGGCCTGCAGTTTCTTCCTTGCAGAAAAATCTTTCCCAGTGTACTTCTTTAAAATGCTGCAAAATAGTGGGACAGAAGATTTCGGTTTAGTGTTAACTTTAAACGGGCACAGATACAGGAATGTGGGCATTTTAGAGACACTGTTTCACTGGTCTAGGGTAAAGGGTGAAGCGCCTGGGTTCCCGTGCTTCACTACTGTATGGCCTCTAGATGATGTTTGTAGGCACAGCGGCAAATCCATCGGTGGCAATTCTCTCATATTGTCATTGCGATGTGAAGATTCCTTATTCGCTAGGAAATGTTTTACCGTGGAAGACGGGTCACCACAGAGCTGTCTCTTTTTTGTTGAGACAAAGTGTGCTGAATTTACCTGCCAGCAGTTGCCTGTCCTCCCTTTCTTTTAAGATCGATGGAGACGCACGAGTGTAAGGAGAACGGTGAATGGTGGCCTTTCATAACCCAGGATCATCAGAAACCGCAGAGTAAATTTTAGGAACGTAGACGTAGGACAGCGGAGAAAACTTCACTCAGGAACTTCAGTGAACCCTCCTTACAATGCTGAGGCCTGACACGCCTAGTGCCTGGGGGCAACCCGGCTCCTGCCCTAGGTCGTTTTGTTGAGCGTGCCTCCCTCAGGTTGTGCCTTATCTCTCCCAGCAATATTGCTCCGCGAAATTCTGCTGATGATGAAAACTATTTGCCATGGGTTTGTCCTTTCACCTCATTGGCCTCATCTTTGAAGTACAAATGCTTTTCCACAAGGGTGCTGCCTCCCTGAGCTTTCCTTTGTCTTGGCTCAATCGATGCAGATTCCTGTGCTGAATACGCCATGGACTAGCACTGGTGGGTGCTTGTCAGTATACCGGGCACACGCAGCAATTTCGTTTGTCAAGACCCACCTGGCTTGATCAAGGTTCTTTATTCCAGAGAAAACGATTTTTATCCAAATTCTAGAGGAGCACCAGTGTGCCTCTGGGAGCTACACCCGGGCCTGCTGAACAGAGGCTCCGGAGTTTTCATTTTCTGTCTAAAATTCAACACGGAATTTCATGGACCTAAGGAAACCGTGAAGAGTGGACGTACCAGATTCTCACATCTTCATTGTCTAATGGAAGCTTAAGTTTCCCAGTCTGATCCGGCTGCCACTTCATTTCTGGCAATGACCATTCAATTGTGGACGTTCAGCCTTCTTCGGAATTCTCTTATACCGGCATGTTCCCGCGCCACATTAAGACCACTCGGTGGGGGTTCATGTGACTCAGGACAACTCTTTATTTCAGGCGTCTAGAACAAAGGGAATTGACAGAGGTTGATGATCACTTATTAAAGTCCCATTTCTCTATGATGCCCACTGATGACACTTCTACATCTGAGGGCAAAGAGCTCGTGCAGCATGATATTCTCATTTCAGCCACGCCGCCTGCAGTTTCTTCCTTGCAGAAAAATCTTTCCCAGTGTACTTCTTTAAAATGCTGCAAAATAGTGGGACAGAAGATTTCGGTTTAGCGTTAACTTTAAACGGGCATAGATACAGGCATGTGGGCATGTTTAGAGACAGTGTTTCACAGGTCTAGGGTAAAGGGTGAAGCGCCTGGGTTCTCGTGCTTCACTACTGTATGGCCTCAAGATGATGTTTGTAGGCACAGCGGCAAATCCATCGGTGGCAATTCTCTCATATTGTCATTGCGATGTGAAGATTCCTTATTCGCTAGGAAATGTTTTACCGTGGAAGACGGGTCACCACAGAGCTGTCTCTTTTTTGTTGAGTCAAAGTGTGCTGAATTTACCTGCCAGCAGTTGCCTGTCCTCCCTTTCTTTTAAGGTCGATGGAGACGCAAGAGTGTAAGGAGAACGGTGAAAGGTGGCCGTTCATAACCCAGGATCATCAGAAACCGCAGAGTAAATTTTAGGAACTTAGACGTAGGACTTCGGAGATAACTTCACTCAGGGACTTCAGTGAATCCTCCTTACAATGCTGAGGCCTGACAGGCCTAGTGCCTTGGGCAACACGCCTCCTGCCCTAGGTAGATTTGTTGAGCGTGCCTCCCTCTGGTGGTGCCTTTTCTCCCCCAGCAATATTGCTCCGTGAAATTCTGCCGATGATGAAAACTATTTGCCATGGGTTTGTCCTTTCACCTCATTGGCCTCATCTTTGAAGTACAAATGCTTTTCTACACGGGTGCTTCCTCCCTGAGCTTTCCCTTGTCTTGGCTCAATCGATGCAGATTCCTGTGCTGAATACGCCATGGACTTGCACAGGTGGGTGTTTGTCAGCATACCTGGCATCCCAGCAATTTCGTTTGTCAAGACCCACCTGGCTTCATCAAGGTTCTTTCTTCCAGTGAAAACGATTTGTATCCAAATTCTAGCGGAGCACCAGTGTGCCTCTGGGAGCTACACCCTGGCCTGCTGAACAGAGGCTCCGGAGTTTTCATTTTCTGACTAAAATTCTACACGGAATTTCATGGACCTAAGGAAACCGTGAATTGTGGACGTACCAGATTCTCACATCTTCATTGTCTAATGGAAGCTTAAGTTTCCCAGTCTGATCCGGCTGCCATTTCATTTCTGGCAATGACCATTCAATTGTGGACGTTCAGCCTTCTTCGGAATTCTCTTATACTGGCATGTTCCCGCGCCACATTAAGACCACTCGGTGGGGGTTCATGTGACTCAGGACAACTCTTTATTTCAGGCGAATAGAACAAAGGGAATTCACAGAGGTTGATGATCACTTATTAAAGTCCCGTTTCTCTATGATGCCCACTGATGACACTTCTACATCTGAGGGCAAAGAGCTCGTGCAGCATGATATTCTCATTTGAGCCACGCGGCCTGCAGTTTCTTCCTTGCAGAAAAATCTTTCCCAGTGTACTTCTTTAAAATGCTGCAAAATAGTGGGACAGAAGATTTCGGTTCAGTTTTAACTTTAAAGGGGCACAGATACAAGAATGTGGGCATTTTAGAGACAATGTTTCACTGGTCTAGGGTAAAGGGTGAAGCGCCTGGGTTCCCGTGCTTCACTACTGTATGGCCTCAAGATGATGTTTGTAGGCACAGCGGCAAATCCAACGGTGGCAATTCTCTCATATTTTCATTGCGATGTGAAGATTCCTTATTCGCTAGGAAATGTTTTACCGTGGAAGACGGGTCACCACAGAACTGTCTCTTTTTTGTTGAGACAAAGTGTGCTGAATTTACCTGCCAGCAGTTGCCTGTCCTCCCTTTCTTTTAAGATCGATGGAGATGCACGAGTGTAAGGAGAACGGTGAATGGTGGCCGTTCATAACCCAGGATCATCAGAAACCGCAGAGTAAATTTTAGGAACGTAGACGCAGGACAGCGGAGAAACTTCACTCAGGGACTTCAGTGAACCCTCCTTACAATGCTGAGGCCTGACACGCCTAGGGCCTGGGGGCAACCAGGATCCTGCCCTTGGTAGTTTTGTTGAGCGTGCCTCCCTCTGGTGGTGCCTTTTCTCTCCCAGCAATATTGCTCCGTTAAATTCTGCCGACGATGAAAACTATTTGCCATGGGTTTGTCCTTTCACCTCATTGGCCTCATCTTTGAAGTACAAATGCTTTTCCACAAGGGTGCTGCCTCCCTGAGCTTTCCTTTGTCTTGGCTCAATCGATGCAGATTCCTGTGCTGAATACGCCATGGACTAGCACAGGTGGGTGCTTGTCAGTATACCGGGCACACGCAGCAATTTCGTTTGTCAAGACCCACCTGGCTTGTCAAGGTTCTTTATTCCAGTGAAAATGATTTTTATCCAAATTCCAGAGGAGCACCAGTGTGCCTCTGGGTGCTACACCTGGGCCTGCTGAACAGAGGCTCCGGAGTTTTCATTTTCTGACTAAAATTCTACACGGAATTTCATGGACCTAAGGAAACCGTGAATTGTGGACGTACCAGATTCTCACATCTTCATTGTCTAATGGAAGCTTAAGTTTCCCAGTCTGATCCGGCTGCCATTTCATTTCTGGCAATGACCATTCAATTGTGGACGTTCAGCCTTCTTCGGAATTCTCTTATACCGGCATGTTCCCGCGCCACATTAAGACCACTCGGTGGGGGTTCATGTGACTCAGGAAAACTCTTTATTTCAGGCCTCTAGAACAAAGAAAATTCACAGAGGTTGATGATCACTTATTAAAATCCCGTTTCGCTATGATGCCCACTGATGACACTTCTACATCTGAGGGCAAAGAGCTCGTGCAGCATGATATTCTCATTTGAGCCACGCGGCCTGCAGTTTCTTCCTTGCAGAAAAATCTTTCCCAGTGTACTTCTTTAAAATGCTGCAAAATAGTGGGACAAAAGATTTCAGTTTAGTGTTAACTTTAAACGGGCATAGATATAGGTATGTGGGCATGTTTAGAGACAGTGTTTCACTGGTCTAGGGTAAAGGGTGAAGCGCCTGGGTTCCCGTGCTTCACTACTGTATGGCCTCAAGATGATGTTTGTAGGCACAGCGGCAAATCCATCGGTGGCAATTCTCTCATATTGTCATTGCGATGTGAAGATTCCTTATTCGCTAGGAAATGTTTTACCGTGGAAGACGGGTCACCACAGAGCTGTCTCTTTTTTGTTGAGACAAAGTGTGCTGAATTTACCTGCCAGCAGTTGCGTGTCCTCCCTTTCTTTTAAGGTCGATGGAGACGCATGAGTGTAAGGAGAACGGTGAATGGTGGCCGTTCATAACCCAGGATCATCAGAAACCGCAGAGTAAATTTTAGGAATGTAGACGTAGGACAGCGGAGAAAACTTCACTCAGGGACTTCAGTGAACCCTCCTTACAATGCTGAGGCCTGACACGCCTAGTGCCTGGGGGCAACCCGGCTCCTGCCCTAGGTCGTTTTGTTGAGCGTGCCTCCCTCAGGTGGTGCCTTATCTCTCCCAGCAATATTGCTCCGTGAAATTCTGCCCATGATGAAAACTATTTGCCATGGGTTTGTCCTTTCACCTCATTGGCCTCATCTTTGAAGTTCAAATGCTTTTCCACAAGGGTGCTGCCTCCCTGAGCTTTCCTTTGTCTTGGCTCATTCGATGCAGATAACTGTGCTGAATATGCCATGGACTAGCACAGGTGGGTGCTTGTCAGTATACCGGGCACACGCAGCAATTTCGTTTGTCAAGACCAACCTGGCTTGATCAAGGTTCTTTATTCCAGTGAAAACGATTTTTATCCAAATTCTAGAGGAGCACAAGTGTGCCTATGGGAGCTACACCCGGGCCTGCTGAACAGGAGGCTCCGGAGTTTTCATTTTTTGACTAAAATTCCACACGGAATTTCATGGATCTAAGGAAACCGTGAATTGTGGACGTACCAGATTCTCACATCTTCATTGTCTAATGGAAGCTGAAGTTTCCCAGTCTGATCCGGCTGCCACTTCATTTCTGGCAATGACCATTCAATTGTGGACGCTCAGCCTTCTTCGGAATTCTCTTATACCGGCATGTTCCCGCGCCACATTAAGAGCAGTCGGTGGAGGTTTATGTGACTCAGGACACCTCTTTATGTCAGGCGTCTAGAACAAAGGGAATTGACAGAGGTTGATGATCACTTATTAAAGTCCCATTTCTCTATGATGCCCACTGATGACACTTCTACATCTGAGGGCAAAGAGCTCGTGCAGCATGATATTCTCATTTCAGCCACGCCGCCTGCAGTTTCTTCCTGGCAGAAAAATCTTTCCCAGTGTACTTCTTTAAAATGCTGTAAAATAGTGGGAGAGAAGATTTCGGTTTATGTTTAACTTTAAACGGGCATAGATACAGGCATGTGGGCATGTTTAGAGACAGTGTTTCACTGGTCTAGGGTAAAGGGTGAAGCGCCTGGGTCCCGTGCTTCACTACTGTATGGCCTCAAGATGATGTTTGTAGGCACAGGGGCAAATCCATCGGTGGCAATTCTCTCATATTGTCATTGCGATGGGAAGATTCCTTATTCGCTAGGAAATGTTTTACTGTGGAAGACGGGTCACCACAGAGCTGTCTCTTTTTTGTTGAGACAAAGTGTGCTGAATTTACCTGCCAGCAGTTGCCTGTCCTCCCTTTCTTTTAAGGTCGATGGAGACGCACGAGTGTAAGGAGAACGGTGAATGGTGGCCGTTCATAACCCAGGATCATCAGAAACCGCAGAGTAAATTTTAGGAACGTAGACGTACGACAGCGGAGAAAACTTCACTCAGGGACTTCAGTGAACCCTCCTTACAATGCTGAGCCCTGACAAGCCTAGTGCCTGGGGGCAGCCCGGCTTCTGCCCTAGGTCGTTTTGTTAAGCGTGCCTCCCTCAGGTGGTGCCTTTTCTCTCCCAGCAATATTGCTCCGTGAAATTCTGCCGATGATGAAAACTATTTGCCATGGGTTTGTCCTTTCACCTCATTGGCCTCATCTTTGAAGTACAAATGCTTTTCCACACGGGTGCTGCCTCCCTGAGCTTTCCTTTGTCTTGGCTCAATCGATGCAGATTCCTGTGCTGAATACGCCATGGACTAGCACAGGTGGGTGCTTGTCAGTATACCAGGCACACGCAGCAATTTCGTTTGTCAAGACCCACCTGGCTTGATCAAGGTTCTTTATTCCAGTGAAAACGATTTTTATCCAAACTCTAGAGGAGCACAAGTGTGCCTATGGGAGCTACACCAGGGCCTGCTGAACAGAGGCTCTGGAGTTTTCATTTTCTGACTAAAATTCCACACGGAATTTCATGGATCTAAGGAAACCATGAATTGTGGACGTACCAGATTCTCACATCTTCATTGTCTAATGGAAGCTGAAGTTTCCCAGTCTGATCCGGCTGCCACTTCATTTCTGGCAATGACCATTCAATTGTGGACGTTCAGCCTTCTTCGGAATTCTCTTATACCGGCATGTTCCCGCGCCACATTAAGACCACGCGGTGGGTGTTCATGTGGCTCAGGACACCTCTTTATGTCAGGCGTCTAGAACAAAGGGAATTGACAGAGGTTGATGATCACTTATTAAAGTCCCGTTTCTCTATGATGCCCACTGATGAAACTTCTACATTTGAGGACAAAGAGCTCGTGCAGCATGATATTCTCATTTGAGCCACGCCGCATGCAGTTTCTTCCTTGCAGAAAAATCTTTCCCAGTGTACTTCTTTAAAATGCTGTAAAATAGTGGGGCAGAAGATTTCGGTTTAGTGTTAACTTTAAACGGGCATAGATACAGGCATGTGGGCATGTTTAGAGACAGTGTTTCACTGGTCTAGGTAAAGGGTGAAGCGCCTGGGTTCCCGTGCTTCAGTACTGTATGGCCTCAAGATGATGTTTGTAGGCACAGTGGCAAATCCATCGGTCGCAATTCTCTCATATTGTCATTGCGATGTGAAGATTCCTTATTCGCTAGGAAATGTTTTACCGTGGAAGACGGGTCACAACAGAGCTGTCTCTTTTGTGTTTAGACAAAGTGTGCTGAATTTACCTGCCAGCAGTTGCGTTTCCTCCCTTTCTTTTAAGGTCGATGGAGACGCACGAGTGTAAGGAGAACGGTGAATGGTGGCCGTTCATAACCCAGGATCATCAGAAACCGCAGAGTAAATTTTAGGAACGTACATGTAGGACAGCGGAGAAAACTTCACTCAGGGACTTCAGTGAACCCTCCTAACAATGCTGAGGCCTGACACGCCTAGTGCCTGGGGGCAACCCGGCTCCTGCCCTAGGTCGTTTTGTTGAGCGTGCCTCCCTCAGGTGGTGCCCTATCTCTCCCAGCAATATTGCTCCGTGAAATTCTGCCTATGATGAAAACTATTTGCCATGGGTTTGTCCTTTCACCTCATTGGCCTCATCTTTGAAGTACAAATGCTTTTCCACAAGGGTGCTGCCTCCCTGAGCTTTCCTTTGTCTTGGCTCAATCGATGCAGATTCCTGTGCTGAATACGCCATGGACTAGCACAGGTGGGTTCTTGTCAGTATACTGGGCACACGCAGCAATTTCGTTTGTCAAGACACACCTAGCTTGATCATGGTTCTTTATTCCAGTGAAAACGATTTTTATCCAAATTCTAGAGGAGCACAAGTGTGCCTATGGGAGCTACACCCGGGCCTGCTCAAGAGGAGGCTCCGGAGTTTTCATTTTCTGACTAAAATTCCACACGGAATTTCATGGATCTAAGGAAACCGTGAATTGTGGACATACCAGATTCTCACATCTTCATTGTCTAATGGAAGCTGAAGTTTCCCAGTCTGATCCGGCTGCCACTTCATTTCTGGCAATGACCATTCAATTGTGGACGTTCAGCCTTCTTCGGAATTCTCTTATACCGGCATGTTCCCGCGCCACATTAAGAGCAGTCCGTGGAGGTTTATGTGACTCAGGACACCTCTTTATGTCAGGCGTCTAGAACAAAGGGAATTGACAGAGGTTGATGATCACTTATTAAAGTCCCAATTCTCTATGATGCCCACTGATGACACTTCTACATCTGAGGGCAAAGAGCTCGTGCAGCATGATATTCTCTTTTCAGCCACGCCGCCTGCAGTTTCTTCCTTGCAGAAAAATCTTTCCCAGTGTGCTTCTTTAAAATGCTGTAAAATAGTGGGACAGAAAATTTCGGTTTATGTTTAACTTCAAACGGGCATAGATACAGGCATGTGGGCATGTTTAGAGACAGTGTTTCACAGGTCTAGGGTAAAGGGTGAAGCGCCTGGGTTCCCGTGCTTCACTACGGTATGGCCCAAGATGATGTTTGTAGTCACAGCGGCAAATCCATCGGTGGCAATTCTCTCATATTGTCATTGCAATGTGAAGATTCCTTATTCACTAGGAAATGTTTTACCGTGGAAGACGGGTCACCACAGAGCTGTCTCTTTTGTGTTTAGACAAAGTGTGCTGAATTTACCTGCCAGCAGTTGCGTGTCCTCCCTTTCTTTTAAGGTCGATGGAGACGCAAGAGTGTAAGGAGAACGGTGAATGGTGGCCGTTCATAACCCAGGATCATCAGAAACCGCAGAGTAAATTTTAGGAATGTAGACCTAGGACTGCTGAGATCACTTCACTCAGGTACTTCAGTGAACCCTCCTTACAATGCTGAGGCCTGACACGCCTAGTGCCTTGGGCAACACGACTCCTGACCTAGGTAGATTTGTTGAGCGTGCCTCCCTCTGGTGGTGCCTTTTCTCTCCCAGCAATATTGCTCCGTGAAATTCTGCTGATGATGAAAACTATTTGCCATGGGTTTGTCCTTTCACCTCATTGGCCTCATCTTTGAAGTGCAAATGCTTTTCTACACGGGTGCTTCCTCACTGAGCTTTCCTTTGTCTTGGCTCAATCGATGCAGATTCCTGTGCTGAATATGCCATGGATTAGCACAGGTGGGTGCTTGTCAGTATACCGGGCACACCCAGCAATTTCCTTTGACAAGACCCACCTGGCTTGATCAAGGTTCTTTATTCCAGTGAAAACGATTTTTATCCAAATTCTAGAGGAGCACCAGTGTGCCTCTGGGAGCTACACCCGGGCCTGCTGAACAGAGGCTCCGGAGTTTTCATTTTCTGTCTAAAATTCAACACGGAATTTCATGGACCTAAGGAAACCGTTAAGAGTGGACGTACCAGATTCTCACATCTTCATTGTCTAATGGAAGCTTAAGTTTCCCAGTCTGATCCGGCTGCCACTTCATTTCTGGCAATGACCATTCAATTGTGGACGTTCAGCCTTCTTCGGAATTCTCTTATACCGGCATGTTCCCGCGCCACATTAAGACCACTCGGTGGGGGTTCATGTGACTCAGGACAACTCTTTATTTCAGGCGTCTAGAACAAAGGGAATTGACAGAGGTTGATGATCACTTATTAAAGTCCCATTTCTCTATGATGCCCACTGATGACACTTCTACATCTGAGGGCAAAGAGCTCGTGCAGCATGATATTCTCATTTCAGCCACGCCGCCTGCAGTTTCTTCCTTGCAGAAAAATCTTTCCCAGTGTACTTCTTTAAAATGCTGCAAAATAGTGGGACAGAAGATTTCGGTTTAGCGTTAACTTTAAACGGGCATAGATACAGGCATGTGGGCATGTTTAGAGACAGTGTTTCACAGGTCTAGGGTAAAGGGTGAAGCGCCTGGGTTCTCGTGCTTCACTACTGTATGGCCTCAAGATGATGTTTGTAGGCACAGCGGCAAATCCATCGGTGGCAATTCTCTCATATTGTCATTGCGATGTGAAGATTCCTTATTCGCTAGGAAATGTTTTACCGTGGAAGACGGGTCACCACAGAGCTGTCTCTTTTTTGTTGAGTCAAAGTGTGCTGAATTTACCTGCCAGCAGTTGCCTGTCCTCCCTTTCTTTTAAGGTCGATGGAGACGCAAGAGTGTAAGGAGAACGGTGAAAGGTGGCCGTTCATAACCCAGGATCATCAGAAACCGCAGAGTAAATTTTAGGAACTTAGACGTAGGACTTCGGAGATAACTTCACTCAGGGACTTCAGTGAATCCTCCTTACAATGCTGAGGCCTGACAGGCCTAGTGCCTTGGGCAACACGCCTCCTGCCCTAGGTAGATTTGTTGAGCGTGCCTCCCTCTGGTGGTGCCTTTTCTCCCCCAGCAATATTGCTCCGTGAAATTCTGCCGATGATGAAAACTATTTGCCATGGGTTTGTCCTTTCACCTCATTGGCCTCATCTTTGAAGTACAAATGCTTTTCTACACGGGTGCTTCCTCCCTGAGCTTTCCCTTGTCTTGGCTCAATCGATGCAGATTCCTGTGCTGAATACGCCATGGACTTGCACAGGTGGGTGTTTGTCAGCATACCTGGCATCCCAGCAATTTCGTTTGTCAAGACCCACCTGGCTTCATCAAGGTTCTTTCTTCCAGTGAAAACGATTTGTATCCAAATTCTAGCGGAGCACCAGTGTGCCTCTGGGAGCTACACCCTGGCCTGCTGAACAGAGGCTCCGGAGTTTTCATTTTCTGACTAAAATTCTACACGGAATTTCATGGACCTAAGGAAACCGTGAATTGTGGACGTACCAGATTCTCACATCTTCATTGTCTAATGGAAGCTTAAGTTTCCCAGTCTGATCCGGCTGCCATTTCATTTCTGGCAATGACCATTCAATTGTGGACGTTCAGCCTTCTTCGGAATTCTCTTATACTGGCATGTTCCCGCGCCACATTAAGACCACTCGGTGGGGGTTCATGTGACTCAGGACAACTCTTTATTTCAGGCGAATAGAACAAAGGGAATTCACAGAGGTTGATGATCACTTATTAAAGTCCCGTTTCTCTATGATGCCCACTGATGACACTTCTACATCTGAGGGCAAAGAGCTCGTGCAGCATGATATTCTCATTTGAGCCACGCCGCCTGCAGTTTCTTCCTTGCAGAAAAATCTTTCCCAGTGTACTTCTTTAAAATGCTGCAAAATAGTGGGACAGAAGATTTCGGTTCAGTTTTAACTTTAAAGGGGCACAGATACAAGAATGTGGGCATTTTAGAGACAATGTTTCACTGGTCTAGGGTAAAGGGTGAAGCGCCTGGGTTCCCGTGCTTCACTACTGTATGGCCTCAAGATGATGTTTGTAGGCACAGCGGCAAATCCAACGGTGGCAATTCTCTCATATTTTCATTGCGATGTGAAGATTCCTTATTCGCTAGGAAATGTTTTACCGTGGAAGACGGGTCACCACAGAGCTATCTCTTTTTTGTTGAGACAAAGTGTGCTGAATTTACCTGCCAGCAGTTGCCTGTCCTCCCTTTCTTTTAAGATCGATGGAGATGCACGAGTGTAAGGAGAACGGTGAATGGTGGCCGTTCATAACCCAGGATCATCAGAAACCTCAGAGTAAATTTTAGGAACGTAGACGCAGGACAGCGGAGAAACTTCACTCAGGGACTTCAGTGAACCCTCCTTACAATGCTGAGGCCTGACACGCCTAGGGCCTGGGGGCAACCAGGATCCTGCCCTTGGTAGTTTTGTTGAGCTTGCCTCCCTCTGGTGGTGCCTTTTCTCTCCCAGCAATATTGCTCCGTTAAATTCTGCCGACGATGAAAACTATTTGCCATGGGTTTGTCCTTTCACCTCATTGGCCTCATCTTTGAAGTACAAATGCTTTTCCACAAGGGTGCTGCCTCCCTGAGCTTTCCTTTGTCTTTACTCAATCGATGCAGATTCCTGTGCTGAATACGCCATGGACTAGCACAGGTGGGTGCTTGTCAGTATACCGGGCACACGCAGCAATTTCGTTTGTCAAGACCCACCTGGCTTGTCAAGGTTCTTTATTCCAGTGAAAATGATTTTTATCCAAATTCCAGAGGAGCACCAGTGTGCCTCTGGGTGCTACATCTGGGCCTGCTGAACAGAGGCTCCGGAGTTTTCATTTTCTGACTAAAATTCTACACGGAATTTCATGGACCTAAGGAAACCGTGAATTGTGGACGTACCAGATTCTCACATCTTCATTGTCTAATGGAAGCTGAAGTTTCCCAGTCTGATCCGGCTGCCACTTCATTTCTGGCAATGACCATTCAATTGTGGACGTTCAGCCTTCTTCGGAATTCTCTTATACCGGCATGTTCCCGCGCCACATTAAGACCACTCGGTGGGGGTTCATGTGACTCAGGAAAACTCTTTATTTTAGGCCTTTAGAACAAAGAAAATTCACAGAGGTTGATGATCACTTATTAAAATCCCGTTTCGCTATGATGCCCACTGATGACACTTCTACATCTGAGGGCAAAGAGCTCGTGCAGCATGATATTCTCATTTGAGCCACGCGGCCTGCAGTTTCTTCCTTGCAGAAAAATCTTTCCCAGTGTACTTCTTTAAAATGCTGCAAAATAGTGGGACAGAAGATTTCGGTTTATTGTTAACTTTAAACGGGCACAGATACAGGAATGTGGGCATTTTAGAGACACTGTTTCAGTGGTCTAGGGTAAAGGGTGAAGCGCCTGGGTTCCCGTGCTTCACTACTGTATGGCCTCTAGATGATCTTTGTAGGCACAGCGGCAAATCCATCGGTGGCAATTCTCTCATATTGTCATTGCGATGTGAAGATTCCTTATTCGCTAGGAAATGTTTTACCGTGGAAGACGGGTCACCACAGAGCTGTCTCTTTTTTGTTGAGACAAAGTGTGCTGAATTTACCTGCCAGCAGTTGCCTGTCCTCCCTTTCTTTTAAGATCGATGGAGACGCACGAGTGTAAGGAGAACGGTGAATGGTGGCCGTTCATAACCCAGGATCATCAGAAACCGCAGAGTAAATTTTAGGAACGTAGACGTAGGACAGCGGAGAAAACTTCACTCAGGAACTTCAGTGAACCCTCCTTACAATGCTGAGGCCTGACACGCCTAGTGCCTGGGGCAACCCGGCTCCTGCCCTAGGTCGTTTTGTTGAGCGTGCCTCCCTCAGGTTGTGCCTTATCTCTCCCAGCAATATTGCTCCGCGAAATTCTGCTGCTGATGAAAACTATTTGCCATGGGTTTGTCCTTTCACCTCATTGGCCTCATCTTTGAAGTACAAATGCTTTTCCACAAGGGTGCTGCCTCCCTGAGCTTTCCTTTGTCTTGGCTCAATCGATGCAGATTCCTGTGCTGAATACGCCATGGACTAGCACTGGTGGGTGCTTGTCAGTATACCGGGCACACGCAGCAATTTCGTTTGTCAAGACCCACCTGGCTTGATCAAGGTTCTTTATTCCAGAGAAAACGATTTTTATCCAAATTCTAGAGGAGCACCAGTGTGCCTCTGGGAGCTACACCCGGGCCTGCTGAACAGAGGCTCCGGAGTTTTCATTTTCTGTCTAAAATTCAACACGGAATTTCATGGACCTAAGGAAACCGTGAAGAGTGGACGTACCAGATTCTCACATCTTCATTGTCTAATGGAAGCTTAAGTTTCCCAGTCTGATCCGGCTGCCACTTCATTTCTGGCAATGACCATTCAATTGTGGACGTTCAGCCTTCTTCGGAATTCTCTTATACCGGCATGTTCCCGCGCCACATTAAGACCACTCGGTGGGGGTTCATGTGACTCAGGACAACTCTTTATTTCAGGCGTCTAGAACAAAGGGAATTGACAGAGGTTGATGATCACTTATTAAAGTCCCATTTCTCTATGATGCCCACTGATGACACTTCTACATCTGAGGGCAAAGAGCTCGTGCAGCATGATATTCTCATTTCAGCCACGCCGCCTGCAGTTTCTTCCTTGCAGAAAAATCTTTCCCAGTGTACTTCTTTAAAATGCTGCAAAATAGTGGGACAGAAGATTTCGGTTTAGCGTTAACTTTAAAAGGGCATAGATACAGGCATGTGGGCATGTTTAGAGACAGTGTTTCACAGGTCTAGGGTAAAGGGTGAAGCGCCTGGGTTCTCGTGCTTCACTACTGTATGGCCTCAAGATGATGTTTGTAGGCACAGCGGCAAATCCATCGGTGGCAATTCTCTCATATTGTCATTGCGATGTGAAGATTCCTTATTCGCTAGGAAATGTTTTACCGTGGAAGACGGGTCACCACAGAGCTGTCTCTTTTTTGTTGAGTCAAAGTGTGCTGAATTTACCTGCCAGCAGTTGCCTGTCCTCCCTTTCTTTTAAGGTCGATGGAGACGCAAGAGTGTAAGGAGAACGGTGAAAGGTGGCCGTTCATAACCCAGGATCATCAGAAACCGCAGAGTAAATTTTAGGAACTTAGACGTAGGACTTCGGAGATAACTTCACTCAGGGACTTCAGTGAATCCTCCTTACAATGCTGAGGCCTGACAGGCCTAGTGCCTTGGGCAACACGCCTCCTGCCCTAGGTAGATTTGTTGAGCGTGCCTCCCTCTGGTGGTGCCTTTTCTCCCCCAGCAATATTGCTCCGTGAAATTCTGCCGATGATGAAAACTATTTGCCATGGGTTTGTCCTTTCACCTCATTGGCCTCATCTTTGAAGTACAAATGCTTTTCTACACGGGTGCTTCCTCCCTGAGCTTTCCCTTGTCTTGGCTCAATCGATGCAGATTCCTGTGCTGAATACGCCATGGACTTGCACAGGTGGGTGTTTGTCAGCATACCTGGCATCCCAGCAATTTCGTTTGTCAAGACCCACCTGGCTTCATCAAGGTTCTTTCTTCCAGTGAAAACGATTTGTATCCAAATTCTAGCGGAGCACCAGTGTGCCTCTGGGAGCTACACCCTGGCCTGCTGAACAGAGGCTCCGGAGTTTTCATTTTCTGACTAAAATTCTACACGGAATTTCATGGACCTAAGGAAACCGTGAATTGTGGACGTACCAGATTCTCACATCTTCATTGTCTAATGGAAGCTTAAGTTTCCCAGTCTGATCCGGCTGCCATTTCATTTCTGGCAATGACCATTCAATTGTGGACGTTCAGCCTTCTTCGGAATTCTCTTATACTGGCATGTTCCCGCGCCACATTAAGACCACTCGGTGGGGGTTCATGTGACTCAGGACAACTCTTTATTTCAGGCGAATAGAACAAAGGGAATTCACAGAGGTTGATGATCACTTATTAAAGTCCCGTTTCTCTATGATGCCCACTGATGACACTTCTACATCTGAGGGCAAAGAGCTCGTGCAGCATGATATTCTCATTTGAGCCACGCCGCCTGCAGTTTCTTCCTTGCAGAAAAATCTTTCCCAGTGTACTTCTTTAAAATGCTGCAAAATAGTGGGACAGAAGATTTTGGTTCAGTTTTAACTTTAAAGGGGCACAGATACAAGAATGTGGGCATTTTAGAGACAATGTTTCACTGGTCTAAGGTAAAGGGTGAAGCGCCTGGGTTCCCGTGCTTCACTACTGTATGGCCTCAAGATGATGTTTGTAGGCACAGCGGCAAATCCAACGGTGGCAATTCTCTCATATTTTCATTGCGATGTGAAGATTCCTTATTCGCTAGGAAATGTTTTACCGTGGAAGACGGGTCACCACAGAACTGTCTCTTTTTTGTTGAGACAAAGTGTGCTGAAATTACCTGCCAGCAGTTGCCTGTCCTCCCTTTCTTTTAAGATCGATGGAGATGCACGAGTGTAAGGAGAACGGTGAATGGTGGCCGTTCATAACCCAGGATCATCAGAAACCGCAGAGTAAATTTTAGGAACGTAGACGCAGGACAGCGGAGAAACTTCACTCAGGGACTTCAGTGAACCCTCCTTACAATGCTGAGGCCTGACACGCCTAGGGCCTGGGGGCAACCAGGATCCTGCCCTTGGTAGTTTTGTTGAGCGTGCCTCCCTCTGGTGGTGCCTTTTCTCTCCCAGCAATATTGCTCCGTTAAATTCTGCCGACGATGAAAACTATTTGCCATGGGTTTGTCCTTTCACCTCATTGGCCTCATCTTTGAAGTACAAATGCTTTTCCACAAGGGTGCTGCCTCCCTGAGCTTTCCTTTGTCTTGGCTCAATCGATGCAGATTCCTGTGCTGAATACGCCATGGACTAGCACAGGTGGGTGCTTGTCAGTATACCGGGCACACGCAGCAATTTCGTTTGTCAAGACCCACCTGGCTTGTCAAGGTTCTTTATTCCAGTGAAAATGATTTTTATCCAAATTCCAGAGGAGCACCAGTGTGCCTCTGGGTGCTACACCTGGGCCTGCTGAACAGAGGCTCCGGAGTTTTCATTTTCTGACTAAAATTCTACACGGAATTTCATGGACCTAAGGAAACCGTGAATTGTGGACGTACCAGATTCTCACATCTTCATTGTCTAATGGAAGCTTAAGTTTCCCAGTCTGATCCGGCTGCCATTTCATTTCTGGCAATGACCATTCAATTGTGGACGTTCAGCCTTCTTCGGAATTCTCTTATACCGGCATGTTCCCGCGCCACATTAAGACCACTCGGTGGGGGTTCATGTGACTCAGGAAAACTCTTTATTTTAGGCCTCTAGAACAAAGAAAATTCACAGAGGTTGATGATCACTTATTAAAATCCCGTTTCGCTATGATGCCCACTGATGACACTTCTACATCTGAGGGCAAAGAGCTCGTGCAGCATGATATTCTCATTTGAGCCACGCGGCCTGCAGTTTCTTCCTTGCAGAAAAATCTTTCCCAGTGTACTTCTTTAAAATGCTGCAAAATAGTGGGACAAAAGATTTCAGTTTAGTGTTAACTTTAAACGGGCATAGATATAGGTATGTGGGCATGTTTAGAGACAGTGTTTCACTGGTCTAGGGTAAAGGGTGAAGCGCCTGGGTTCCCGTGCTTCACTACTGTATGGCCTCAAGATGATGTTTGTAGGCACAGCGGCAAATCCATCGGTGGCAATTCTCTCATATTGTCATTGCGATGTGAAGATTCCTTATTCGCTAGGAAATGTTTTACCGTGGAAGACGGGTCACCACAGAGCTGTCTCTTTTGTGTTGAGACAAAGTGTGCTGAATTTACCTGCCAGCAGTTGCGTGTCCTCCCTTTCTTTTAAGGTCGATGGAGACGCATGAGTGTAAGGAGAACGGTGAATGGTGGCCGTTCATAACCCAGGATCATCAGAAACCGCAGAGTAAATTTTAGGAATGTAGACGTAGGACAGCGGAGAAAACTTCACTCAGGGACTTCAGTGAACCCTCCTTACAATGCTGAGGCCTGACACGCCTAGTGCCTGGGGGCAACCCGGCTCCTGCCCTAGGTCGTTTTGTTGAGCGTGCCTCCCTCAGGTGGTGCCTTATCTCTCCCAGCAATATTGCTCCGTGAAATTCTGCCCATGATGAAAACTATTTGCCATGGGTTTGTCCTTTCACCTCATTGGCCTCATCTTTGAAGTTCAAATGCTTTTCCACAAGGGTGCTGCCTCCCTGAGCTTTCCTTTGTCTTGGCTCATTCGATGCAGATAACTGTGCTGAATATGCCATGGACTAGCACAGGTGGGTGCTTGTCAGTATACCGGGCACACGCAGCAATTTCGTTTGTCAAGACCAACCTGGCTTGATCAAGGTTCTTTATTCCAGTGAAAACGATTTTTATCCAAATTCTAGAGGAGCACAAGTGTGCCTATGGGAGCTACACCCGGGCCTGCTGAACAGGAGGCTCCGGAGTTTTCATTTTTTGACTAAAATTCCACACGGAATTTCATGGATCTAAGGAAACCGTGAATTGTGGACGTACCAGATTCTCACATCTTCATTGTCTAATGGAAGCTGAAGTTTCCCAGTCTGATCCGGCTGCCACTTCATTTCTGGCAATGACCATTCAATTGTGGACGCTCAGCCTTCTTCGGAATTCTCTTATACCGGCATGTTCCCGCGCAACATTAAGAGCAGTCGGTGGAGGTTTATGTGACTCAGGACACCTCTTTATGTCAGGCGTCTAGAACAAAGGGAATTGACAGAGGTTGATGATCACTTATTAAAGTCCCATTTCTCTATGATGCCCACTGATGACACTTCTACATCTGAGGGCAAAGAGCTCGTGCAGCATGATATTCTCTTTTCAGCCACGCCGCCTGCAGTTTCTTCCTGGCAGAAAAATCTTTCCCAGTGTACTTCTTTAAAATGCTGTAAAATAGTGGGAGAGAAGATTTCGGTTTATGTTTAACTTTAAACGGGCATAGATACAGGCATGTGGGCATGTTTAGAGACAGTGTTTCACTGGTCTAGGGTAAAGGGTGAAGCGCCTGGGTCCCGTGCTTCACTACTGTATGGCCTCAAGATGATGTTTGTAGGCACAGCGGCAAATCCAACGGTGGCAATTCTCTCATATTTTCATTGCGATGTGAAGATTCCTTATTCGCTAGGAAATGTTTTACCGTGGAAGACGGGTCACCACAGAGCTATCTCTTTTTTGTTGAGACAAAGTGTGCTGAATTTACCTGCCAGCAGTTGCCTGTCCTCCCTTTCTTTTAAGATCGATGGAGATGCACGAGTGTAAGGAGAACGGTGAATGGTGGCCGTTCATAACCCAGGATCATCAGAAACCTCAGAGTAAATTTTAGGAACGTAGACGCAGGACAGCGGAGAAACTTCACTCAGGGACTTCAGTGAACCCTCCTTACAATGCTGAGGCCTGACACGCCTAGGGCCTGGGGGCAACCAGGATCCTGCCCTTGGTAGTTTTGTTGAGCTTGCCTCCCTCTGGTGGTGCCTTTTCTCTCCCAGCAATATTGCTCCGTTAAATTCTGCCGACGATGAAAACTATTTGCCATGGGTTTGTCCTTTCACCTCATTGGCCTCATCTTTGAAGTACAAATGCTTTTCCACAAGGGTGCTGCCTCCCTGAGCTTTCCTTTGTCTTTACTCAATCGATGCAGATTCCTGTGCTGAATACGCCATGGACTAGCACAGGTGGGTGCTTGTCAGTATACCGGGCACACGCAGCAATTTCGTTTGTCAAGACCCACCTGGCTTGTCAAGGTTCTTTATTCCAGTGAAAATGATTTTTATCCAAATTCCAGAGGAGCACCAGTGTGCCTCTGGGTGCTACATCTGGGCCTGCTGAACAGAGGCTCCGGAGTTTTCATTTTCTGACTAAAATTCTACACGGAATTTCATGGACCTAAGGAAACCGTGAATTGTGGACGTACCAGATTCTCACATCTTCATTGTCTAATGGAAGCTGAAGTTTCCCAGTCTGATCCGGCTGCCACTTCATTTCTGGCAATGACCATTCAATTGTGGACGTTCAGCCTTCTTCGGAATTCTCTTATACCGGCATGTTCCCGCGCCACATTAAGACCACTCGGTGGGGGTTCATGTGACTCAGGAAAACTCTTTATTTTAGGCCTTTAGAACAAAGAAAATTCACAGAGGTTGATGATCACTTATTAAAATCCCGTTTCGCTATGATGCCCACTGATGACACTTCTACATCTGAGGGCAAAGAGCTCGTGCAGCATGATATTCTCATTTGAGCCACGCGGCCTGCAGTTTCTTCCTTGCAGAAAAATCTTTCCCAGTGTACTTCTTTAAAATGCTGCAAAATAGTGGGACAGAAGATTTCGGTTTATTGTTAACTTTAAACGGGCACAGATACAGGAATGTGGGCATTTTAGAGACACTGTTTCAGTGGTCTAGGGTAAAGGGTGAAGCGCCTGGGTTCCCGTGCTTCACTACTGTATGGCCTCTAGATGATCTTTGTAGGCACAGCGGCAAATCCATCGGTGGCAATTCTCTCATATTGTCATTGCGATGTGAAGATTCCTTATTCGCTAGGAAATGTTTTACCGTGGAAGACGGGTCACCACAGAGCTGTCTCTTTTTTGTTGAGACAAAGTGTGCTGAATTTACCTGCCAGCAGTTGCCTGTCCTCCCTTTCTTTTAAGATCGATGGAGACGCACGAGTGTAAGGAGAACGGTGAATGGTGGCCGTTCATAACCCAGGATCATCAGAAACCGCAGAGTAAATTTTAGGAACGTAGACGTAGGACAGCGGAGAAAACTTCACTCAGGAACTTCAGTGAACCCTCCTTACAATGCTGAGGCCTGACACGCCTAGTGCCTGGGGCAACCCGGCTCCTGCCCTAGGTCGTTTTGTTGAGCGTGCCTCCCTCAGGTTGTGCCTTATCTCTCCCAGCAATATTGCTCCGCGAAATTCTGCTGCTGATGAAAACTATTTGCCATGGGTTTGTCCTTTCACCTCATTGGCCTCATCTTTGAAGTACAAATGCTTTTCCACAAGGGTGCTGCCTCCCTGAGCTTTCCTTTGTCTTGGCTCAATCGATGCAGATTCCTGTGCTGAATACGCCATGGACTAGCACTGGTGGGTGCTTGTCAGTATACCGGGCACACGCAGCAATTTCGTTTGTCAAGACCCACCTGGCTTGATCAAGGTTCTTTATTCCAGAGAAAACGATTTTTATCCAAATTCTAGAGGAGCACCTGTGTGCCTCTGGGAGCTACACCCGGGCCTGCTGAACAGAGGCTCCGGAGTTTTCATTTTCTGTCTAAAATTCAACACGGAATTTCATGGACCTAAGGAAACCGTGAAGAGTGGACGTACCAGATTCTCACATCTTCATTGTCTAATGGAAGCTTAAGTTTCCCAGTCTGATCCGGCTGCCACTTCATTTCTGGCAATGACCATTCAATTGTGGACGTTCAGCCTTCTTCGGAATTCTCTTATACCGGCATGTTCCCGCGCCACATTAAGACCACTCGGTGGGGGTTCATGTGACTCAGGACAACTCTTTATTTCAGGCGTCTAGAACAAAGGGAATTGACAGAGGTTGATGATCACTTATTAAAGTCCCATTTCTCTATGATGCCCACTGATGACACTTCTACATCTGAGGGCAAAGAGCTCGTGCAGCATGATATTCTCATTTCAGCCACGCCGCCTGCAGTTTCTTCCTTGCAGAAAAATCTTTCCCAGTGTACTTCTTTAAAATGCTGCAAAATAGTGGGACAGAAGATTTCGGTTTAGCGTTAACTTTAAAAGGGCATAGATACAGGCATGTGGGCATGTTTAGAGACAGTGTTTCACAGGTCTAGGGTAAAGGGTGAAGCGCCTGGGTTCTCGTGCTTCACTACTGTATGGCCTCAAGATGATGTTTGTAGGCACAGCGGCAAATCCATCGGTGGCAATTCTCTCATATTGTCATTGCGATGTGAAGATTCCTTATTCGCTAGGAAATGTTTTACCGTGGAAGACGGGTCACCACAGAGCTGTCTCTTTTTTGTTGAGTCAAAGTGTGCTGAATTTACCTGCCAGCAGTTGCCTGTCCTCCCTTTCTTTTAAGGTCGATGGAGACGCAAGAGTGTAAGGAGAACGGTGAAAGGTGGCCGTTCATAACCCAGGATCATCAGAAACCGCAGAGTAAATTTTAGGAACTTAGACGTAGGACTTCGGAGATAACTTCACTCAGGGACTTCAGTGAATCCTCCTTACAATGCTGAGGCCTGACAGGCCTAGTGCCTTGGGCAACACGCCTCCTGCCCTAGGTAGATTTGTTGAGCGTGCCTCCCTCTGGTGGTGCCTTTTCTCCCCCAGCAATATTGCTCCATGAAATTCTGCCGATGATGAAAACTATTTGCCATGGGTTTGTCCTTTCACCTCATTGGCCTCATCTTTGAAGTACAAATGCTTTTCTACACGGGTGCTTCCTCCCTGAGCTTTCCCTTGTCTTGGCTCAATCGATGCAGATTCCTGTGCTGAATACGCCATGGACTTGCACAGGTGGGTGTTTGTCAGCATACCTGGCATCCCAGCAATTTCGTTTGTCAAGACCCACCTGGCTTCATCAAGGTTCTTTCTTCCAGTGAAAACGATTTGTATCCAAATTCTAGCGGAGCACCAGTGTGCCTCTGGGAGCTACACCCTGGCCTGCTGAACAGAGGCTCCGGAGTTTTCATTTTCTGACTAAAATTCTACACGGAATTTCATGGACCTAAGGAAACCGTGAATTGTGGACGTACCAGATTCTCACATCTTCATTGTCTAATGGAAGCTTAAGTTTCCCAGTCTGATCCGGCTGCCATTTCATTTCTGGCAATGACCATTCAATTGTGGACGTTCAGCCTTCTTCGGAATTCTCTTATACTGGCATGTTCCCGCGCCACATTAAGACCACTCGGTGGGGGTTCATGTGACTCAGGACAACTCTTTATTTCAGGCGAATAGAACAAAGGGAATTCACAGAGGTTGATGATCACTTATTAAAGTCCCGTTTCTCTATGATGCCCACTGATGACACTTCTACATCTGAGGGCAAAGAGCTCGTGCAGCATGATATTCTCATTTGAGCCACGCCGCCTGCAGTTTCTTCCTTGCAGAAAAATCTTTCCCAGTGTACTTCTTTAAAATGCTGCAAAATAGTGGGACAGAAGATTTTGGTTCAGTTTTAACTTTAAAGGGGCACAGATACAAGAATGTGGGCATTTTAGAGACAATGTTTCACTGGTCTAGGGTAAAGGGTGAAGCGCCTGGGTTCCCGTGCTTCACTACTGTATGGCCTCAAGATGATGTTTGTAGGCACAGCGGCAAATCCAACGGTGGCAATTCTCTCATATTTTCATTGCGATGTGAAGATTCCTTATTCGCTAGGAAATGTTTTACCGTGGAAGACGGGTCACCACAGAACTGTCTCTTTTTTGTTGAGACAAAGTGTGCTGAAATTACCTGCCAGCAGTTGCCTGTCCTCCCTTTCTTTTAAGATCGATGGAGATGCACGAGTGTAAGGAGAACGGTGAATGGTGGCCGTTCATAACCCAGGATCATCAGAAACCGCAGAGTAAATTTTAGGAACGTAGACGCAGGACAGCGGAGAAACTTCACTCAGGGACTTCAGTGAACCCTCCTTACAATGCTGAGGCCTGACACGCCTAGGGCCTGGGGGCAACCAGGATCCTGCCCTTGGTAGTTTTGTTGAGCGTGCCTCCCTCTGGTGGTGCCTTTTCTCTCCCAGCAATATTGCTCCGTTAAATTCTGCCGACGATGAAAACTATTTGCCATGGGTTTGTCCTTTCACCTCATTGGCCTCATCTTTGAAGTACAAATGCTTTTCCACAAGGGTGCTGCCTCCCTGAGCTTTCCTTTGTCTTGGCTCAATCGATGCAGATTCCTGTGCTGAATACGCCATGGACTAGCACAGGTGGGTGCTTGTCAGTATACCGGGCACACGCAGCAATTTCGTTTGTCAAGACCCACCAGGCTTGTCAAGGTTCTTTATTCCAGTGAAAATGATTTTTATCCAAATTCCAGAGGAGCACCAGTGTGCCTCTGGGTGCTACACCTGGGCCTGCTGAACAGAGGCTCCGGAGTTTTCATTTTCTGACTAAAATTCTACACGGAATTTCATGGACCTAAGGAAACCGTGAATTGTGGACGTACCAGATTCTCACATCTTCATTGTCTAATGGAAGCTTAAGTTTCCCAGTCTGATCCGGCTGCCATTTCATTTCTGGCAATGACCATTCAATTGTGGACGTTCAGCCTTCTTCGGAATTCTCTTATACCGGCATGTTCCCGCGCCACATTAAGACCACTCGGTGGGGGTTCATGTGACTCAGGAAAACTCTTTATTTCAGGCCTCTAGAACAAAGAAAATTCACAGAGGTTGATGATCACTTATTAAAATCCCGTTTCGCTATGATGCCCACTGATGACACTTCTACATCTGAGGGCAAAGAGCTCGTGCAGCATGATATTCTCATTTGAGCCACGCGGCCTGCAGTTTCTTCCTTGCAGAAAAATCTTTCCCAGTGTACTTCTTTAAAATGCTGCAAAATAGTGGGACAAAAGATTTCAGTTTAGTGTTAACTTTAAACGGGCATAGATATAGGTATGTGGGCATGTTTAGAGACAGTGTTTCACTGGTCTAGGGTAAAGGGTGAAGCGCCTGGGTTCCCGTGCTTCACTACTGTATGGCCTCAAGATGATGTTTGTAGGCACAGCGGCAAATCCATCGGTGGCAATTCTCTCATATTGTCATTGCGATGTGAAGATTCCTTATTCGCTAGGAAATGTTTTACCGTGGAAGACGGGTCACCACAGAGCTGTCTCTTTTGTGTTGAGACAAAGTGTGCTGAATTTACCTGCCAGCAGTTGCGTGTCCTCCCTTTCTTTTAAGGTCGATGGAGACGCATGAGTGTAAGGAGAACGGTGAATGGTGGCCGTTCATAACCCAGGATCATCAGAAACCGCAGAGTAAATTTTAGGAATGTAGACGTAGGACAGCGGAGAAAACTTCACTCAGGGACTTCAGTGAACCCTCCTTACAATGCTGAGGCCT
Organism: Tenrec ecaudatus; assembly: GCF_050624435.1. NCBI lineage: Eukaryota > Metazoa > Chordata > Mammalia > Afrosoricida > Tenrecidae > Tenrec > Tenrec ecaudatus. Next base: position 1,345,410 of record NW_027457614.1, read on the forward strand.
GACACGCCTAGTGCCTGGGGGCAACCCGGCTCCTGCCCTAGGTCGTTTTGTTGAGCGTGCCTCCCTCAGGTGGTGCCTTATCTCTCCCAGCAATATTGCTCCGTGAAATTCTGCCCATGATGAAAACTATTTGCCATGGGTTTGTCCTTTCACCTCATTGGCCTCATCTTTGAAGTTCAAATGCTTTTCCACAAGGGTGCTGCCTCCCTGAGCTTTCCTTTGTCTTGGCTCATTCGATGCAGATAACTGTGCTGAATATGCCATGGACTAGCACAGGTGGGTGCTTGTCAGTATACCGGGCACACGCAGCAATTTCGTTTGTCAAGACCAACCTGGCTTGATCAAGGTTCTTTATTCCAGTGAAAACGATTTTTATCCAAATTCTAGAGGAGCACAAGTGTGCCTATGGGAGCTACACCCGGGCCTGCTGAACAGGAGGCTCCGGAGTTTTCATTTTTTGACTAAAATTCCACACGGAATTTCATGGATCTAAGGAAACCGTGAATTGTGGACGTACCAGATTCTCACATCTTCATTGTCTAATGGAAGCTGAAGTTTCCCAGTCTGATCCGGCTGCCACTTCATTTCTGGCAATGACCATTCAATTGTGGACGCTCAGCCTTCTTCGGAATTCTCTTATACCGGCATGTTCCCGCGCCACATTAAGAGCAGTCGGTGGAGGTTTATGTGACTCAGGACACCTCTTTATGTCAGGCGTCTAGAACAAAGGGAATTGACAGAGGTTGATGATCACTTATTAAAGTCCCATTTCTCTATGATGCCCACTGATGACACTTCTACATCTGAGGGCAAAGAGCTCGTGCAGCATGATATTCTCTTTTCAGCCACGCCGCCTGCAGTTTCTTCCTGGCAGAAAAATCTTTCCCAGTGTACTTCTTTAAAATGCTGCAAAATAGTGGGACAGAAGATTTCGGTTTATGTTTAACTTTAAACGGGCATAGATACAGGCATGTGGGCATGTTTAGAGACAGTGTTTCACTGGTCTAGGGTAAAGGGTGAAGCGCCTGGGTCCCGTGCTTCACTACTGTATGGCCTCAAGATGATGTTTGTAGGCACAGGGGCAAATCCATCGGTGGCAATTCTCTCATATTGTCATTGCGATGGGAAGATTCCTTATTCGCTAGGAAATGTTTTACTGTGGAAGACGGGTCACCACAGAGCTGTCTCTTTTTTGTTGAGACAAAGTGTGCTGAATTTACCTGCCAGCAGTTGCCTGTCCTCCCTTTCTTTTAAGGTCGATGGAGACGCACGAGTGTAAGGAGAACGGTGAATGGTGGCCGTTCATAACCCAGGATCATCAGAAACCGCAGAGTAAATTTTAGGAACGTAGACGTACGACAGCGGAGAAAACTTCACTCAGGGACTTCAGTGAACCCTCCTTACAATGCTGAGCCCTGACAAGCCTAGTGCCTGGGGGCAGCCCGGCTTCTGCCCTAGGTCGTTTTGTTAAGCGTGCCTCCCTCAGGTGGTGCCTTTTCTCTCCCAGCAATATTGCTCCGTGAAATTCTGCCGATGATGAAAACTATTTGCCATGGGTTTGTCCTTTCACCTCATTGGCCTCATCTTTGAAGTACAAATGCTTTTCCACACGGGTGCTGCCTCCCTGAGCTTTCCTTTGTCTTGGCTCAATCGATGCAGATTCTTGTGCTGAATACGCCATGGACTAGCACAGGTGGGTGCTTGTCAGTATACCGGGCACACGCAGCAATTTCGTTTGTCAAGACCCACCTGGCTTGATCAAGGTTCTTTATTCCAGTGAAAACGATTTTTATCCAAACTCTAGAGGAGCACAAGTGTGCCTATGGGAGCTACACCAGGGCCTGCTGAACAGAGGCTCTGGAGTTTTCATTTTCTGACTAAAATTCCACACGGAATTTCATGGATCTAAGGAAACCATGAATTGTGGACGTACCAGATTGTCACATCTTCATTGTCTAATGGAAGCTGAAGTTTCCCAGTCTGATCCGGCTGCCACTTCATTTCTGGCAATGACCATTCAATTGTGGACGTTCAGCCTTCTTCGGAATTCTCTTATACCGGCATGTTCCCGCGCCACATTAAGACCACGTGGTGGGTGTTCATGTGGCTCAGGACACCTCTTTATGTCAGGCGTCTAGAACAAAGGGAATTGACAGAGGTTGATGATCACTTATTAAAGTCCCGTTTCTCTATGATGCCCACTGATGAAACTTCTACATTTGAGGACAAAGAGCTCGTGCAGCATGATATTCTCATTTGAGCCACGCCGCATGCAGTTTCTTCCTTGCAGAAAAATCTTTCCCAGTGTACTTCTTTAAAATGCTGTAAAATAGTGGGGCAGAAGATTTCGGTTTAGTGTTAACTTTAAACGGGCATAGATACAGGCATGTGGGCATGTTTAGAGACAGTGTTTCACTGGTCTAGGTAAAGGGTGAAGCGCCTGGGTTCCCGTGCTTCACTACTGTATGGCCTCAAGATGATGTTTGTAGGCACAGTGGCAAATCCATCGGTCGCAATTCTCTCATATTGTCATTGCGATGTGAAGATTCCTTATTCGCTAGGAAATGTTTTACCGTGGAAGACGGGTCACCACAGAGCTGTCTCTTTTGTGTTTAGACAAAGTGTGCTGAATTTACCTGCCAGCAGTTGCGTTTCCTCCCTTTCTTTTAAGGTCGATGGAGACGCACGAGTGTAAGGAGAACGGTGAATGGTGGCCGTTCATAACCCAGGATCATCAGAAACCGCAGAGTAAATTTTAGGAACGTACATGTAGGACAGCGGAGAAAACTTCACTCAGGGACTTCAGTGAACCCTCCTAACAATGCTGAGGCCTGACACGCCTAGTGCCTGGGGGCAACCCGGCTCCTGCCCTAGGTCGTTTTGTTGAGCGTGCCTCCCTCAGGTGGTGCCCTATCTCTCCCAGCAATATTGCTCCGTGAAATTCTGCCTATGATGAAAACTATTTGCCATGGGTTTGTCCTTTCACCTCATTGGCCTCATCTTTGAAGTACAAATGCTTTTCCACAAGGGTGCTGCCTCCCTGAGCTTTCCTTTGTCTTGGCTCAATCGATGCAGATTCCTGTGCTGAATACGCCATGGACTAGCACAGGTGGGTTCTTGTCAGTATACTGGGCACACGCAGCAATTTCGTTTGTCAAGACACACCTGGCTTGATCATGGTTCTTTATTCCAGTGAAAACGATTTTTATCCAAATTCTAGAGGAGCACAAGTGTGCCTATGGGAGCTACACCCGGGCCTGCTCAAGAGGAGGCTCCGGAGTTTTCATTTTCTGACTAAAATTCCACACGGAATTTCATGGATCTAAGGAAACCGTGAATTGTGGACATACCAGATTCTCACATCTTCATTGTCTAATGGAAGCTGAAGTTTCCCAGTCTGATCCGGCTGCCACTTCATTTCTGGCAATGACCATTCAATTGTGGACGTTCAGCCTTCTTCGGAATTCTCTTATACCGGCATGTTCCCGCGCCACATTAAGAGCAGTCCGTGGAGGTTTATGTGACTCAGGACACCTCTTTATGTCAGGCGTCTAGAACAAAGGGAATTGACAGAGGTTGATGATCACTTATTAAAGTCCCATTTCTCTATGATGCCCACTGATGACACTTCTACATCTGAGGGCAAAGAGCTCGTGCAGCATGATATTCTCTTTTCAGCCACGCCGCCTGCAGTTTCTTCCTTGCAGAAAAATCTTTCCCAGTGTGCTTCTTTAAAATGCTGTAAAATAGTGGGACAGAAAATTTCGGTTTATGTTTAACTTCAAACGGGCATAGATACAGGCATGTGGGCATGTTTAGAGACAGTGTTTCACAGGTCTAGGGTAAAGGGTGAAGCGCCTGGGTTCCCGTGCTTCACTACGGTATGGCCCAAGATGATGTTTGTAGTCACAGCGGCAAATCCATCGGTGGCAATTCTCTCATATTGTCATTGCAATGTGAAGATTCCTTATTCACTAGGAAATGTTTTACCGTGGAAGACGGGTCACCACAGAGCTGTCTCTTTTGTGTTTAGACAAAGTGTGCTGAATTTACCTGCCAGCAGTTGCGTGTCCTCCCTTTCTTTTAAGGTCGATGGAGACGCAAGAGTGTAAGGAGAACGGTGAATGGTGGCCATTCATAACCCAGGATCATCAGAAACCGCAGAGTAAATTTTAGGAATGTAGACCTAGGACTGCTGAGATCACTTCACTCAGGTACTTCAGTGAACCCTCCTTACAATGCTGAGGCCTGACACGTCTAGTGCCTTGGGCAACACGACTCCTGACCTAGGTAGATTTGTTGAGCGTGCCTCCCTCTGGTGGTGCCTTTTCTCTCCCAGCAATATTGCTCCGTGAAATTCTGCTGATGATGAAAACTATTTGCCATGGGTTTGTCCTTTCACCTCATTGGCCTCATCTTTGAAGTGCAAATGCTTTTCTACACGGGTGCTTCCTCACTGAGCTTTCCTTTGTCTTGGCTCAATCGATGCAGATTCCTGTGCTGAATATGCCATGGATTAGCACAGGTGGGTGCTTGTCAGTATACCGGGCACACCCAGCAATTTCCTTTGACAAGACCCACCTGGCTTGATCAAGGTTCTTTATTCCAGTGAAAACGATTTTTATCCAAATTCTAGAGGAGCACCAGTGTGCCTCTGGGAGCTACACCCGGGCCTGCTGAACAGAGGCTCCGGAGTTTTCATTTTCTGTCTAAAATTCAACACGGAATTTCATGGACCTAAGGAAACCGTTAAGAGTGGACGTACCAGATTCTCACATCTTCATTGTCTAATGGAAGCTTAAGTTTCCCAGTCTGATCCGGCTGCCACTTCATTTCTGGCAATGACCATTCAATTGTGGACGTTCAGCCTTCTTCGGAATTCTCTTATACCGGCATGTTCCCGCGCCACATTAAGACCACTCGGTGGGGGTTCATGTGACTCAGGACAACTCTTTATTTCAGGCGTCTAGAACAAAGGGAATTGACAGAGGTTGATGATCACTTATTAAAGTCCCATTTCTCTATGATGCCCACTGATGACACTTCTACATCTGAGGGCAAAGAGCTCGTGCAGCATGATATTCTCATTTCAGCCACGCCGCCTGCAGTTTCTTCCTTGCAGAAAAAACTTTCCCAGTGTACTTCTTTAAAATGCTGCAAAATAGTGGGACAGAAGATTTCGGTTTAGCGTTAACTTTAAACGGGCATAGATACAGGCATGTGGGCATGTTTAGAGACAGTGTTTCACAGGTCTAGGGTAAAGGGTGAAGCGCCTGGGTTCTCGTGCTTCACTACTGTATGGCCTCAAGATGATGTTTGTAGGCACAGCGGCAAATCCATCGGTGGCAATTCTCTCATATTGTCATTGCGATGTGAAGATTCCTTATTCGCTAGGAAATGTTTTACCGTGGAAGACGGGTCACCACAGAGCTGTCTCTTTTTTGTTGAGTCAAAGTGTGCTGAATTTACCTGCCAGCCGTTGCCTGTCCTCCCTTTCTTTTAAGGTCGATGGAGACGCAAGAGTGTAAGGAGAACGGTGAAAGGTGGCCGTTCATAACCCAGGATCATCAGAAACCGCAGAGTAAATTTTAGGAACTTAGACGTAGGACTTCGGAGATAACTTCACTCAGGGACTTCAGTGAATCCTCCTTACAATGCTGAGGCCTGACAGGCCTAGTGCCTTGGGCAACACGCCTCCTGCCCTAGGTAGATTTGTTGAGCGTGCCTCCCTCTGGTGGTGCCTTTTCTCCCCCAGCAATATTGCTCCGTGAAATTCTGCCGATGATGAAAACTATTTGCCATGGGTTTGTCCTTTCACCTCATTGGCCTCATCTTTGAAGTACAAATGCTTTTCTACACGGGTGCTTCCTCCCTGAGCTTTCCCTTGTCTTGGCTCAATCGATGCAGATTCCTGTGCTGAATACGCCATGGACTTGCACAGGTGGGTGTTTGTCAGCATACCTGGCATCCCAGCAATTTCGTTTGTCAAGACCCACCTGGCTTCATCAAGGTTCTTTCTTCCAGTGAAAACGATTTGTATCCAAATTCTAGCGGAGCACCAGTGTGCCTCTGGGAGCTACACCCTGGCCTGCTGAACAGAGGCTCCGGAGTTTTCATTTTCTGACTAAAATTCTACACGGAATTTCATGGACCTAAGGAAACCGTGAATTGTGGACGTACCAGATTCTCACATCTTCATTGTCTAATGGAAGCTTAAGTTTCCCAGTCTGATCCGGCTGCCATTTCATTTCTGGCAATGACCATTCAATTGTGGACGTTCAGCCTTCTTCGGAATTCTCTTATACTGGCATGTTCCCGCGCCACATTAAGACCACTCGGTGGGGGTTCATGTGACTCAGGACAACTCTTTATTTCAGGCGAATAGAACAAAGGGAATTCACAGAGGTTGATGATCACTTATTAAAGTCCCGTTTCTCTATGATGCCCACTGATGACACTTCTACATCTGAGGGCAAAGAGCTCGTGCAGCATGATATTCTCATTTGAGCCACGCCGCCTGCAGTTTCTTCCTTGCAGAAAAATCTTTCCCAGTGTACTTCTTTAAAATGCTGCAAAATAGTGGGACAGAAGATTTCGGTTCAGTTTTAACTTTAAAGGGGCACAGATACAAGAATGTGGGCATTTTAGAGACAATGTTTCACTGGTCTAGGGTAAAGGGTGAAGCGCCTGGGTTCCCGTGCTTCACTACTGTATGGCCTCAAGATGATGTTTGTAGGCACAGCGGCAAATCCAACGGTGGCAATTCTCTCATATTTTCATTGCGATGTGAAGATTCCTTATTCGCTAGGAAATGTTTTACCGTGGAAGACGGGTCACCACAGAGCTATCTCTTTTTTGTTGAGACAAAGTGTGCTGAATTTACCTGCCAGCAGTTGCCTGTCCTCCCTTTCTTTTAAGATCGATGGAGATGCACGAGTGTAAGGAGAACGGTGAATGGTGGCCGTTCATAACCCAGGATCATCAGAAACCGCAGAGTAAATTTTAGGAACGTAGACGCAGGACAGCGGAGAAACTTCACTCAGGGACTTCAGTGAACCCTCCTTACAATGCTGAGGCCTGACACGCCTAGGGCCTGGGGGCAACCAGGATCCTGCCCTTGGTAGTTTTGTTGAGCTTGCCTCCCTCTGGTGGTGCCTTTTCTCTCCCAGCAATATTGCTCCGTTAAATTCTGCCGACGATGAAAACTATTTGCCATGGGTTTGTCCTTTCACCTCATTGGCCTCATCTTTGAAGTACAAATGCTTTTCCACAAGGGTGCTGCCTCCCTGAGCTTTCCTTTGTCTTGGCTCAATCGATGCAGATTCCTGTGCTGAATACGCCATGGACTAGCACAGGTGGGTGCTTGTCAGTATACCGGGCACACGCAGCAATTTCGTTTGTCAAGACCCACCTGGCTTGTCAAGGTTCTTTATTCCAGTGAAAATGATTTTTATCCAAATTCCAGAGGAGCACCAGTGTGCCTCTGGGTGCTACATCTGGGCCTGCTGAACAGAGGCTCCGGAGTTTTCATTTTCTGACTAAAATTCTACACGGAATTTCATGGACCTAAGGAAACCGTGAATTGTGGACGTACCAGATTCTCACATCTTCATTGTCTAATGGAAGCTTAAGTTTCCCAGTCTGATCCGGCTGCCATTTCATTTCTGGCAATGACCATTCAATTGTGGACGTTCAGCCTTCTTCGGAATTCTCTTATACCGGCATGTTCCCGCGCCACATTAAGACCACTCGGTGGGGGTTCATGTGACTCAGGAAAACTCTTTATTTTAGGCCTCTAGAACAAAGAAAATTCACAGAGGTTGATGATCACTTATTAAAATCCCGTTTCGCTATGATGCCCACTGATGACACTTCTACATCTGAGGGCAAAGAGCTCGTGCAGCATGATATTCTCATTTGAGCCACGCGGCCTGCAGTTTCTTCCTTGCAGAAAAATCTTTCCCAGTGTACTTCTTTAAAATGCTGCAAAATAGTGGGACAGAAGATTTCGGTTTAGTGTTAACTTTAAACGGGCACAGATACAGGAATGTGGGCATTTTAGAGACACTGTTTCACTGGTCTAGGGTAAAGGGTGAAGCGCCTGGGTTCCCGTGCTTCACTACTGTATGGCCTCTAGATGATGTTTGTAGGCACAGCGGCAAATCCATCGGTGGCAATTCTCTCATATTGTCATTGCGATGTGAAGATTCCTTATTCGCTAGGAAATGTTTTACCGTGGAAGACGGGTCACCACAGAGCTGTCTCTTTTTTGTTGAGACAAAGTGTGCTGAATTTACCTGCCAGCAGTTGCCTGTCCTCCCTTTCTTTTAAGATCGATGGAGACGCACGAGTGTAAGGAGAACGGTGAATGGTGGCCGTTCATAACCCAGGATCATCAGAAACCGCAGAGTAAATTTTAGGAACGTAGACGTAGGACAGCGGAGAAAACTTCACTCAGGAACTTCAGTGAACCCTCCTTACAATGCTGAGGCCTGACACGCCTAGTGCCTGGGGGCAACCCGGCTCCTGCCCTAGATCGTTTTGTTGAGCGTGCCTCCCTCAGGTTGTGCCTTATCTCTCCCAGCAATATTGCTCCGCGAAATTCTGCTGATGATGAAAACTATTTGCCATGGGTTTGTCCTTTCACCTCATTGGCCTCATCTTTGAAGTACAAATGCTTTTCCACAAGGGTGCTGCCTCCCTGAGCTTTCCTTTGTCTTGGCTCAATCGATGCAGATTCCTGTGCTGAATACGCCATGGACTAGCACTGGTGGGTGCTTGTCAGTATACCGGGCACACGCAGCAATTTCGTTTGTCAAGACCCACCTGGCTTGATCAAGGTTCTTTATTCCAGAGAAAACGATTTTTATCCAAATTCTAGAGGAGCACCAGTGTGCCTCTGGGAGCTACACCCGGGCCTGCTGAACAGAGGCTCCGGAGTTTTCATTTTCTGTCTAAAATTCAACACGGAATTTCATGGACCTAAGGAAACCGTGAAGAGTGGACGTACCAGATTCTCACATCTTCATTGTCTAATGGAAGCTTAAGTTTCCCAGTCTGATCCGGCTGCCACTTCATTTCTGGCAATGACCATTCAATTGTGGACGTTCAGCCTTCTTCGGAATTCTCTTATACCGGCATGTTCCCGCGCCACATTAAGACCACTCGGTGGGGGTTCATGTGACTCAGGACAACTCTTTATTTCAGGCGTCTAGAACAAAGGGAATTGACAGAGGTTGATGATCACTTATTAAAGTCCCATTTCTCTATGATGCCCACTGATGACACTTCTACATCTGAGGGCAAAGAGCTCGTGCAGCATGATATTCTCATTTCAGCCACGCCGCCTGCAGTTTCTTCCTTGCAGAAAAATCTTTCCCAGTGTACTTCTTTAAAATGCTGCAAAATAGTGGGACAGAAGATTTCGGTTTAGCGTTAACTTTAAAAGGGCATAGATACAGGCATGTGGGCATGTTTAGAGACAGTGTTTCACAGGTCTAGGGTAAAGGGTGAAGCGCCTGGGTTCTCGTGCTTCACTACTGTATGGCCTCAAGATGATGTTTGTAGGCACAGCGGCAAATCCATCGGTGGCAATTCTCTCATATTGTCATTGCGATGTGAAGATTCCTTATTCGCTAGGAAATGTTTTACCGTGGAAGACGGGTCACCACAGAGCTGTCTCTTTTTTGTTGAGTCAAAGTGTGCTGAATTTACCTGCCAGCATTTGCCTGTCCTCCCTTTCTTTTAAGGTCGATGGAGACGCAAGAGTGTAAGGAGAACGGTGAAAGGTGGCCGTTCATAACCCAGGATCATCAGAAACCGCAGAGTAAATTTTAGGAACTTAGACGTAGGACTTCGGAGATAACTTCACTCAGGGACTTCAGTGAATCCTCCTTACAATGCTGAGGCCTGACAGGCCTAGTGCCTTGGGCAACACGCCTCCTGCCCTAGGTAGATTTGTTGAGCGTGCCTCCCTCTGGTGGTGCCTTTTCTCCCCCAGCAATATTGCTCCGTGAAATTCTGCCGATGATGAAAACTATTTGCCATGGGTTTGTCCTTTCACCTCATTGGCCTCATCTTTGAAGTACAAATGCTTTTCTACACGGGTGCTTCCTCCCTGAGCTTTCCCTTGTCTTGGCTCAATCGATGCAGATTCCTGTGCTGAATACGCCATGGACTTGCACAGGTGGGTGTTTGTCAGCATACCTGGCATCCCAGCAATTTCGTTTGTCAAGAGCCACCTGGCTTCATCAAGGTTCTTTCTTCCAGTGAAAACGATTTGTATCCAAATTCTAGCGGAGCACCAGTGTGCCTCTGGGAGCTACACCCTGGCCTGCTGAACAGAGGCTCCGGAGTTTTCATTTTCTGACTAAAATTCTACACGGAATTTCATGGACCTAAGGAAACCGTGAATTGTGGACGTACCAGATTCTCACATCTTCATTGTCTAATGGAAGCTTAAGTTTCCCAGTCTGATCCGGCTGCCATTTCATTTCTGGCAATGACCATTCAATTGTGGACGTTCAGCCTTCTTCGGAATTCTCTTATACTGGCATGTTCCCGCGCCACATTAAGACCACTCGGTGGGGGTTCATGTGACTCAGGACAACTCTTTATTTCAGGCGAATAGAACAAAGGGAATTCACAGAGGTTGATGATCACTTATTAAAGTCCCGTTTCTCTATGATGCCCACTGATGACACTTCTACATCTGAGGGCAAAGAGCTCGTGCAGCATGATATTCTCATTTCAGCCACGCCGCCTGCAGTTTCTTCCTTGCAGAAAAATCTTTCCCAGTGTACTTCTTTAAAATGCTGCAAAATAGTGGGACAGAAGATTTCGGTTCAGTTTTAACTTTAAAGGGGCACAGATACAAGAATGTGGGCATTTTAGAGACAATGTTTCACTGGTCTAGGGTAAAGGGTGAAGCGCCTGGGTTCCCGTGCTTCACTACTGTATGGCCTCAAGATGATGTTTGTAGGCACAGCGGCAAATCCAACGGTGGCAATTCTCTCATATTTTCATTGCGATGTGAAGATTCCTTATTCGCTAGGAAATGTTTTACCGTGGAAGACGGGTCACCACAGAACTGTCTCTTTTTTGTTGAGACAAAGTGTGCTGAATTTACCTGCCAGCAGTTGCCTGTCCTCCCTTTCTTTTAAGATCGATGGAGATGCACGAGTGTAAGGAGAACGGTGAATGGTGGCCGTTCATAACCCAGGATCATCAGAAACCGCAGAGTAAATTTTAGGAACGTAGACGCAGGACAGCGGAGAAACTTCACTCAGGGACTTCAGTGAACCCTCCTTACAATGCTGAGGCCTGACACGCCTAGGGCCTGGGGGCAACCAGGATCCTGCCCTTGGTAGTTTTGTTGAGCGTGCCTCCCTCTGGTGGTGCCTTTTCTCTCCCAGCAATATTGCTCCGTTAAATTCTGCCGACGATGAAAACTATTTGCCATGGGTTTGTCCTTTCACCTCATTGGCCTCATCTTTGAAGTACAAATGCTTTTCCACAAGGGTGCTGCCTCCCTGAGCTTTCCTTTGTCTTGGCTCAATCGATGCAGATTCCTGTGCTGAATACGCCATGGACTAGCACAGGTGGGTGCTTGTCAGTATACCGGGCACACGCAGCAATTTCGTTTGTCAAGACCCACCTGGCTTGTCAAGGTTCTTTATTCCAGTGAAAATGATTTTTATCCAAATTCCAGAGGAGCACCAGTGTGCCTCTGGGTGCTAGACCTGGGCCTGCTGAACAGAGGCTCCGGAGTTTTCATTTTCTGACTAAAATTCTACACGGAATTTCATGGACCTAAGGAAACCGTGAATTGTGGACGTACCAGATTCTCACATCTTCATTGTCTAATGGAAGCTTAAGTTTCCCAGTCTGATCCGGCTGCCATTTCATTTCTGGCAATGACCATTCAATTGTGGACGTTCAGCCTTCTTCGGAATTCTCTTATACCGGCATGTTCCCGCGCCACATTAAGACCACTCGGTGGGGGTTCATGTGACTCAGGAAAACTCTTTATTTCAGGCCTCTAGAACAAAGAAAATTCACAGAGGTTGATGATCACTTATTAAAATCCCGTTTCGCTATGATGCCCACTGATGACACTTCTACATCTGAGGGCAAAGAGCTCGTGCAGCATGATATTCTCATTTGAGCCACGCGGCCTGCAGTTTCTTCCTTGCAGAAAAATCTTTCCCAGTGTACTTCTTTAAAATGCTGCAAAATAGTGGGACAAAAGATTTCAGTTTAGTGTTAACTTTAAACGGGCACAGATACAGGAATGTGGGCATTTTTGAGACAATGTTTCACTGGTCTAGGGTAAAGGGTGAAGCGCCTGGGTTCCCGTGCTTCACTACTGTATGGCCTCTAGATGATGTTTGTAGGCACAGCGGCAAATCCATCGCTGGCAATTCTCTCATATTGTCATTGCGATGTGAAGATTCCTTATTCGCTAGGAAATGTTTTACCGTGGAAGACGGGTCACCACAGAGCTGTCTCTTTTTTGTTGAGACAAAGTGTGCTGAATTTACCTGCCAGCAGTTGCCTGTCCTCCCTTTCTTTTAAGGTCGATGGAGACGCACGAGTGTAAGGAGAACGGTGAATGGTGGCCGTTCATAACCCAGGATCATCAGAAACCGCAGAGTAAATTTTAGGAACGTAGACGTAGGACAGCGGAGAAAACTTCACTCAGGAACTTCAGTGAACCCTCCTTACAATGCTGAGGCCTGACACGCCTAGTGCCTGGGGGCAACCCGGCTCCTGCCCTAGGTCGTTTTGTTGAGCGTGCCTCCCTCAGGTGGTGCCTTATCTCTCCCAGCAATATTGCTACGCGAAATTCTGCCGATGATGAAAACTATTTGCCATGGGTTTGTCCTTTCACCTCATTGGCCTCATCTTTGAAGTACAAATGCTTTTCCACAAGGGTGCTGCCTCCCTGAGCTTTCCTTTGTCTTGGCTCAATCGATGCAGATTCCTGTGCTGAATACGCCATGGACTAGCACTGGTGGTTGCTTGTCAGTATACCGGGCACACGCAGCAATTTCGTTTGTCAAGACCCACCTGGCTTGATCAAGGTTCTTTATTCCAGTGAAAACGATTTTTATCCAAATTCTAGAGGAGCACAAATGTGCCTATGGGAGCTACACCCGGGCCTGCTGAACATGAGGCTCCGGAGTTTTCATTTTCTGACTAAATTTCCACACGGAATTTCATGGATCTAAGGAAACCGTGAATTGTGGACATACCAGATTCTCACATCTTCATTGTCTAATGGAAGCTGAAGTTTCCCAGTCTGATCCGGCTGCCACTTCATTTCTGGCAATGACCATTCAATTGTGGACGTTCAGCCTTCTTCGGAATTCTCTTATACCGGCATGTTCCCGCGCCACATTAAGACCACTCGGTGGGGGTTCATGTGACTCGGGAAAACTCTTTATTTCAGGCCTCTAGAACAAAGAAAATTCACAGAGGTTGATGATCACTTATTAAAATCCCGTTTCGCTATGATGCCCACTGATGACACTTCTACATCTGAGGGCAAAGAGCTCGTGCAGCATGATATTCTCATTTGAGCCACGCGGCCTGCAGTTTCTTCCTTGCAGAAAAATCTTTCCCAGTGTACTTCTTTAAAATGCTGCAAAATAGTGGGACAAAAGATTTCAGTTTAGTGTTAACTTTAAACGGGCACAGATACAGGAATGTGGGCATTTTAGAGACAATGTTTCACTGGTCTAGGGTAAAGGGTGAAGCGCCTGGGTTCCCGTGCTTCACTACTGTATGGCCTCTAGATGATGTTTGTAGGCACAGCGGCAAATCCATCGGTGGCAATTCTCTCATATTGTCATTGCGATGTGAAGATTCCTTATTCGCTAGGAAATGTTTTACCGTGGAAGACGGGTCACCACAGAGCTGTCTCTTTTTTGTTGAGACAAAGTGTGCTGAATTTACCTGCCAGCAGTTGCCTGTCCTCCCTTTCTTTTAAGGTCGATGGAGACGCACGAGTGTAAGGAGAACGGTGAATGGTGGCCGTTCATAACCCAGGATCATCAGAAACCGCAGAGTAAATTTTAGGAACGTAGACGTAGGACAGCGGAGAAAACTTCACTCAGGAACTTCAGTGAACCCTCCTTACAATGCTGAGGCCTGACACGCCTAGTGCCTGGGGGCAACCCGGCTCCTGCCCTAGGTCGTTTTGTTGAGCGTGCCTCCCTCAGGTGGTGCCTTATCTCTCCCAGCAATATTGCTCCGCGAAATTCTGCCGATGATGAAAACTATTTGCCATGGGTTTGTCCTTTCACCTCATTGGCCTCATCTTTGAAGTACAAATGCTTTTCCACAAGGGTGCTGCCTCCCTGAGCTTTCCTTTGTCTTGGCTCAATCGATGCAGATTCCTGTGCTGAATACGCCATGGACTAGCACTGGTGGGTGCTTGTCAGTATACCGGGCACACGCAGCAATTTCGTTTGTCAAGACCCACCTGGCTTGATCAAGGTTCTTTATTCCAGTGAAAACGATTTTTATCCAAATTCTAGAGGAGCACAAATGTGCCTATGGGAGCTACACCCGGGCCTGCTGAACATGAGGCTCCGGAGTTTTCATTTTCTGACTAAATTTCCACACGGAATTTCATGGATCTAAGGAAACCGTGAATTGTGGACATACCAGATTCTCACATCTTCATTGTCTAATGGAAGCTGAAGTTTCCCAGTCTGATCCGGCTGCCACTTCATTTCTGGCAATGACCATTCAATTGTGGACGTTCAGCCTTCTTCGGAATTCTCTTATACCGGCATGTTCCCGCGCCACATTAAGACCACTCGGTGGGGGTTCATGTGACTCGGGAAAACTCTTTATTTCAGGCCTCTAGAACAAAGAAAATTCACAGAGGTTGATGATCACTTATTAAAATCCCGTTTCGCTATGATGCCCACTGATGACACTTCTACATCTGAGGGCAAAGAGCTCGTGCAGCATGATATTCTCATTTGAGCCACGCGGCCTGCAGTTTCTTCCTTGCAGAAAAATCTTTCCCAGTGTACTTCTTTAAAATGCTGCAAAATAGTGGGACAAAAGATTTCAGTTTAGTGTTAACTTTAAACGGGCACAGATACAGGAATGTGGGCATTTTAGAGACAATGTTTCACTGGTCTAGGGTAAAGGGTGAAGCGCCTGGGTTCCCGTGCTTCACTACTGTATGGCCTCTAGATGATGTTTTTAGGCACAGCGGCAAATCCATCGGTGGCAATTCTCTCATATTGTCATTGCGATGTGAAGATTCCTTATTCGCTAGGAAATGTTTTACCGTGGAAGACGGGTCACCACAGAGCTGTCTCTTTTTTGTTGAGACAAAGTGTGCTGAATTTACCTGCCAGCAGTTGCCTGTCCTCCCTTTCTTTTAAGGTCGATGGAGACGCACGAGTGTAAGGAGAACGGTGAATGGTGGCCGTTCATAACCCAGGATCATCAGAAACCGCAGAGTAAATTTTAGGAACGTAGACGTAGGACAGCGGAGAAAACTTCACTCAGGAACTTCAGTGAACCCTCCTTACAATGCTGAGGCCTGACACGCCTAGTGCCTGGGGGCAACCCGGCTCCTGCCCTAGGTCGTTTTGTTGAGCGTGCCTCCCTCAGGTGGTGCCTTATCTCTCCCAGCAATATTGCTCCGCGAAATTCTGCCGATGATGAAAACTATTTGCCATGGGTTTGTCCTTTCACCTCATTGGCCTCATCTTTGAAGTACAAATGCTTTTCCACAAGGGTGCTGCCTCCCTGAGCTTTCCTTTGTCTTGGCTCAATCGATGCAGATTCCTGTGCTGAATACGCCATGGACTAGCACTGGTGGGTGCTTGTCAGTATACCGGGCACACGCAGCAATTTCGTTTGTCAAGACCCACCTGGCTTGATCAAGGTTCTTTATTCCAGTGAAAACGATTTTTATCCAAATTCTAGAGGAGCACAAATGTGCCTATGGGAGCTACACCCGGGCCTGCTGAACATGAGGCTCCGGAGTTTTCATTTTCTGACTAAATTTCCACACGGAATTTCATGGATCTAAGGAAACCGTGAATTGTGGACATACCAGATTCTCACATCTTCATTGTCTAATGGAAGCTTAAGTTTCCCAGTCTGATCCGGCTGCCATTTCATTTCTGGCAATGACCATTCAATTGTGGACGTTCAGCCTTCTTCGGAATTCTCTTATACCGGCATGTTCCCGCGCCACATTAAGACCACTCGGTGGGGGTTCATGTGACTCAGGAAAACTCTTTATTTCAGGCCTCTAGAACAAAGAAAATTCACAGAGGTTGATGATCACTTATTAAAATCCCGTTTCGCTATGATGCCCACTGATGACACTTCTACATCTGAGGGCAAAGAGCTCGTGCAGCATGATATTCTCATTTGAGCCACGCGGCCTGCAGTTTCTTCCTTGCAGAAAAATCTTTCCCAGTGTACTTCTTTAAAATGCTGCAAAATAGTGGGACAAAAGATTTCAGTTTAGTGTTAACTTTAAACGGGCACAGATACAGGAATGTGGGCATTTTAGAGACACTGTTTCACTGGTCTAGGGTAAAGGGTGAAGCGCCTGGGTTCCCGTGCTTCACTACTGTATGGCCTCTAGATGATGTTTGTAGGCACAGCGGCAAATCCATCGGTGGCAATTCTCTCATATTGTCATTGCGATGTGAAGATTCCTTATTCGCTAGGAAATGTTTTACCGTGGAAGACGGGTCACCACAGAGCTGTCTCTTTTTTGTTGAGACAAAGTGTGCTGAATTTACCTGCCAGCAGTTGCCTGTCCTCCCTTTCTTTTAAGGTCGATGGAGACGCACGAGTGTAAGGAGAACGGTGAATGGTGGCCGTTCATAACCCAGGATCATCAGAAACCGCAGAGTAAATTTTAGGAACGTAGACGTAGGACAGCGGAGAAAACTTCACTCAGGAACTTCAGTGAACCCTCCTTACAATGCTGAGGCCTGACACGCCTAGTGCCTGGGGGCAACCCGGCTCCTGCCCTAGGTCGTTTTGTTGAGCGTGCCTCCCTCAGGTGGTGCCTTATCTCTCCCAGCAATATTGCTCCGCGAAATTCTGCCGATGATGAAAACTATTTGCCATGGGTTTGTCCTTTCACCTCATTGGCCTCATCTTTGAAGTACAAATGCTTTTCCACAAGGGTGCTGCCTCCCTGAGCTTTCCTTTGTCTTGGCTCAATCGATGCAGATTCCTGTGCTGAATACGCCATGGACTAGCACTGGTGGGTGCTTGTCAGTATACCGGGCACACGCAGCAATTTCGTTTGTCAAGACCCACCTGGCTTGATCAAGGTTCTTTATTCCAGTGAAAACGATTTTTATCCAAATTCTAGAGGAGCACAAATGTGCCTATGGGAGCTACACCCGGGCCTGCTGAACATGAGGCTCCGGAGTTTTCATTTTCTGACTAAATTTCCACACGGAATTTCATGGATCTAAGGAAACCGTGAATTGTGGACATACCAGATTCTCACATCTTCATTGTCTAATGGAAGCTGAAGTTTCCCAGTCTGATCCGGCTGCCACTTCATTTCTGGCAATGACCATTCAATTGTGGACGTTCAGCCTTCTTCGGAATTCTCTTATACCGGCATGTTCCCGCGCCACATTAAGACCACTCGGTGGGGATTCATGTGAATCAGGAAAACTCTTTATTTCAGGCCTCTAGAACAAAGAAAATTCACAGAGGTTGATGATCACTTATTAAAATCCCGTTTCGCTATGATGCCCACTGATGACACTTCTACATCTGAGGGCAAAGAGCTCGTGCAGCATGATATTCTCATTTGAGCCACGCGGCCTGCAGTTTCTTCCTTGCAGAAAAATCTTTCCCAGTGTACTTCTTTAAAATGCTGCAAAATAGTGGGACAAAAGATTTCAGTTTAGTGTTAACTTTAAACGGGCACAGATACAGGAATGTGGGCATTTTTGAGACAATGTTTCACTGGTCTAGGGTAAAGGGTGAAGCGCCTGGGTTCCCGTGCTTCACTACTGTATGGCCTCTAGATGATGTTTGTAGGCACAGCGGCAAATCCATCGGTGGCAATTCTCTCATATTGTCATTGCGATGTGAAGATTCCTTATTCGCTAGGAAATGTTTTACCGTGGAAGACGGGTCACCACAGAGCTGTCTCTTTTTTGTTGAGACAAAGTGTGCTGAATTTACCTGCCAGCAGTTGCCTGTCCTCCCTTTCTTTTAAGGTCGATGGAGACGCACGAGTGTAAGGAGAACGGTGAATGGTGGCCGTTCATAACCCAGGATCATCAGAAACCGCAGAGTAAATTTTAGGAACGTAGACGTAGGACAGCGGAGAAAACTTCACTCAGGAACTTCAGTGAACCCTCCTTACAATGCTGAGGCCTGACACGCCTAGTGCCTGGGGGCAACCCGGCTCCTGCCCTAGGTCGTTTTGTTGAGCGTGCCTCCCTCAGGTGGTGCCTTATCTCTCCCAGCAATATTGCTCCGCGAAATTCTGCCGATGATGAAAACTATTTGCCATGGGTTTGTCCTTTCACCTCATTGGCCTCATCTTTGAAGTACAAATGCTTTTCCACAAGGGTGCTGCCTCCCTGAGCTTTCCTTTGTCTTGGCTCAATCGATGCAGATTCCTGTGCTGAATACGCCATGGACTAGCACTGGTGGGTGCTTGTCAGTATACCGGGCACACGCAGCAATTTCGTTTGTCAAGACCCACCTGGCTTGATCAAGGTTCTTTATTCCAGTGAAAACGATTTTTATCCAAATTCTAGAGGAGCACAAATGTGCCTATGGGAGCTACACCCGGACCTGCTGAACATGAGGCTCCGGAGTTTTCATTTTCTGACTAAATTTCCACACGGAATTTCATGGATCTAAGGAAACCGTGAATTGTGGACATACCAGATTCTCACATCTTCATTGTCTAATGGAAGCTGAAGTTTCCCAGTCTGATCCGGCTGCCACTTCATTTCTGGCAATGATCATTCAATTGTGGACGTTCAGCCTTCTTCGGAATTCTCTTATACCGGCATGTTCCCGCGCCACATTAAGAGCAGTCCGTGGAGGTTTATGTGACTCAGGACACCTCTTTATGTCAGGCGTCTAGAACAAAGGGAATTGACAGAGTTTGATGATCACTTATTAAAGTCCCATTTCTCTATGATGCCCACTAATGACACTTCAAATCTGAGGGCAAAGAGCTCGTGCAGCATGATATTCTCTTTTCAGCCACGCCGCCTACAGTTTCTTCCTTACAGAAAAATCTTTCCCAGTGTACTTCTTTAATATGCTGTAAAATAGTGGGACAGAAGATTTCGGTTTATGTTTAACTTTAAACGGGCATAGATACAGGCATGTGGGCATGTTTAGAGACAGTGTTTCACTGGTCTAGGGTAAAGGGTGAAGCGCCTGGGTTCCCGTGCTTCACTACTGTATGGCCTCAAGATGATGTTTGTATGCACAGCGGCAAATCCATCGGTGGCAATTCTCTCATATTGTCATTGCGATGTGAAGATTCCTTATTCGCTAGGAAATGTTTTACCGTGGAAGGCGGGTCACCACAGAGCTGTCTCTTTTTTGTTGAGACAAAGTGTGCTGAATTTACCTGCCAGCAGTTGCCTGTCCTCCCTTTCTTTTAAGGTCGATGGAGACGCACGAGTGTAAGGAGAATGGTGAATGGTGGCCGTTCATAACCCAGGATCATCAGAAACCGCAGAGTAAATTTTAGGAACGTAGACGTAGGACAGCGGAGAAAACTTCACTCAGGAACTTCAGTGAACCCTCCTTACAATGCTGAGGCCTGACACGCCTAGTGCCTGGGGGCAACCAGGCTCCTGCCCTAGGTAGTTTTGTTGAGCGTGCCTCCCTCTGGTGGTGCCTTTTCTCTCCCAGGAATATTGCTCCGTGAAATTCGGCCGACGATGAAACCTATTTGCCATGGATTTGTCCTTTCACCTCATTGGCCTCATCTTTGAAGTACAAATGCTTTTCTACACGGGTGCTGCCTCCCTGAGCTTTCCTTTGTCTGGCTCAAACGATGCAGATTCCTGTGCTGAATACGCCATGGACTAGCACAGGTGGGTGCTTGTCAGTATACCGGGCACACGCAGCAATTTCGTTTGTCAAGACCCACCTGGCTTGATCAAGGTTCTCTATTCCAGTGAAAACGATTTGTATCCAAATTCTAGAGGAGCACCAGTGTGCCTCTGGGAGCTACACCCGGGCCTGCTGAACAGAGGCTCCGGAGTTTTCATTTTCTGACTAAAATTCTACACGGAATTTCATGGATCTAAGGAAACCGTGAATTATGGACGTACCAGATTCTCACATCTTCATTGTCTAATGGAAGCTTAAGTTTCCCAGTCTGATCCGGCTGCCATTTCATTTCTGGCAATGACCATTCAATTGTGGACGTTCAGCCTTCTTCGGAATTCTCTTATACCGGCATGTTCCCGCGCCACATTAAGACCACGCGGTGGTTGTTCATGTGACTCAGGACAACTCTTTATTTCAGGCGTCTAGGACAAAGGGAATTCACAGTGGTTGATGATCACTTATTAAAGTCCCGTTTCTCTATGATGCCCACTGATGACACTTCTACATCTGAGGGCAAAGAGCTCGTGCAGCATGATATTCTCATTTCAGCCACGCCGCCTGCAGTTTCTTCCTTGCAGAAAAATCTTTCCCAGTGTACTTCTTTAATATGCTGCAAAATAGTGGGACAGAAGATTTCGGTTTAGCGTTAACTTTAAATGGGCATAGATACAGGCATGTGGGCATGTTTAGAGACACTGTTTCACTGGTCTAGGGTAAAGGGTGAAGTGCCTGGGTTCTCGTGCTTCACTACTGTATGGCCTCAAGATGATGTTTGTAGGCACAGCGGCAAATCCATTGGAGGCAATTCTCTCATATTGTCATTGCGATGGGAAGATTCCTTATTCACTAGGAAATGTTTTACCGTGGAAGACGGGTCACCACAGAGCTGTCTCTTTTGTGTTTAGACAAAGTGTGCTGAATTTACCTGCCAGCAGTTGCCTGTCCTCCCTTTCTTTTAAGGTCGATGGAGACGCAGGAGTGTAAGGAGAACGGTGAATGGTGGCCATTCATAACCCAGGATCATCAGAAACCGCAGAGTAAATTTTAGGAACGTTGACGTAGGACAGCGGAGAAAACATCACTCAGGGACTTCAGTGAACCCTCCTTACAATGCTGAGGCCTGACACGCCTAGTGCCTGGGGGCAACCCGGGTCCTGCCCCAGTTAGTTTTGTTGAGCATGCCTCCCTCAGGTGGTGCCTTTTCTCTCCCAGCAATATTGCTCCGTGAAATTCTGCTGATGATGAAAACTATTTGCCATGGGTTTGTCCTTTCACCTCATTGGCCTCATCTTTGAAGTACAAATGCTTTTCTAAATGGGTGCTGCCTCCCTGAGCTTTCCTTTGTCTTGGCTCAATCGATGCAGATTGCTGTGCTGAATATGCCATGGACTAGCACAGGTGGGTGCTTGTCAGTATACCGGGCACACGCAGCAATTTCGTTTGTCAAGACCCACCTGGCTTGATCAAGGTTCTTTATTCCAGTGAAAACGATTTTTATCCAAATTCTAGAGGAGCACCAGTGTGCCTCTGGGAGCTACACCCGGGCCTGCTGAACAGAGGCTCAGAGTTTTCATTTTCTGAATAAAATTCTACACGGAATTTCATGGACCTAAGGAAACCGTGAAGAGTGGACGTACCAGATTCTCACATCTTCATTGTCTAATGGAAGCTTAAGTTTCCCAGTCTGATCCGGCTGCCACTTCATTTCTGGCAATGACCATTCAATTGTGGACGTTCAGCCTTCTTCGGAATTCTCTTATACCGGCATGTTCCCGCGCCACATTAAGACCACTCGGTGGGGGTTCATGTGACTCAGGACAACTCTTTATTTCAGGCGTCTAGAACAAAGGGAATTCACAGAGGTTGATGATCACTTATTAAAGTCCCATTTCTCTATGATGCCCACTGATGACACTTCTACATCTGAGGGCAAAGAGCTCGTGCAGCATGATATTCTCATTTCAGCCACGCCGCCTGCAGTTTCTTCCTTGCAGAAAAATCTTTCCCAGTGTACTTCTTTAAAATGCTGCAAAATAGTGGGACAGAAGATTTCGGTTTAGCGTTAACTTTAAACGGGCATAGATACAGGCATGTGGGCATGTTTAGAGACAGTGTTTCACTGGTCTAGGGTAAAGGGTGAAGCGCCTGGGTTCTCGTGCTTCACTACTGTATGGCCTCAAGATGATGTTTGTAGGCACAGCGGCAAATCCATCGGTGGCAATTCTCTCATATTGTCATTGCGATGGGAAGATTCCTTATTCGCTAGGAAATGTTTTACCGTGGAAGACGGGTCACCACATCGCGGTCTCTTTTTTGTTGAGTCAAAGTGTGCTGAATTTACCTGCCAGCAGTTGCCTATCCTCCCTTTCTTTTAAGGTCGATGGAGACGCCCGAGTGTAAGGAGAACGGTGAAAGGTGGCCGTTCATAACCCAGGATCATCAGAAACCGCAGAGTAAATTTTAGGAACTTAGACGTAGGACTTCGGAGATAACTTCACTCAGGGACTTCAGTGAACCCTCCTTACAATGCTGAGGCCTGACAGGCCTAGTGCCTTGGGCAACACGCCTCCTGCCCTAGGTAGATTTGTTGAGCGTGCCTCCCTCTGGTGGTGCCTTTTCTCCCCCAGCAATATTGCTCCGTGAAATTCTGCCGATGATGAAAACTATTTGCCATGGGTTTGTCCTTTCACCTCATTGGCCTCATCTTTGAAGTACAAATGCTTTTCTACACGGGTGCTTCCTCCCTGAGCTTTCCCTTGTCTTGGCTCAATCGATGCAGATTCCTGTGCTGAATACGCCATGGACTTGCACAGGTGGGTGTTTTGTCAGCATACCTGGCATCCCAGCAATTTCGTTTGTCAAGACCCACCTGGCTTCATCAAGGTTCTTTATTCCAGTGAAAACGATTTGTATCCAAATTCTAGCGGAGCACCAGTGTGCCTCTGGGAGCTACACCCTGGCCTGCTGAACAGAGGCTCCGGAGTTTTCATTTTCTGACTAAAATTCTACACGCAATTTCATGGACCTAAGGAAACCGTGAATTGTGGACGTACCACATTCTCACATCTTCATTGTCTAATGGAAGCTGAAGTTTCCCAGTCTGATGCGGCTGCCATTTCATTTCTGGCAATGACCATTCAATTGTGGACGTTCAGCCTTCTTCGGAATTCTCTTATACCGGCATGTTCCCGCGCCACATTAAGACCACTCGGTGGGGGTTCATGTGACTCAGGACAACTCTTTATTTCAGGCGAATAGAACAAAGGGAATTCACAGAGGTTGATGATCACTTATTAAAGTCCCGTTTCTCTATGATGCCCACTGATGACACTTCTACATCTGAGGGCAAAGAGCTCGTGCAGCATGATATTCTCATTTGAGCCACGCGGCCTGCAGTTTCTTCCTTGCAGAAAAATCTTTCCCAGTGTACTTCTTTAAAATGCTGCAAAATAGTGGGACAAAAGATTTCAGTTTAGTGTTAACTTTAAACGGGCACAGATACAGGAATGTGGGCATTTTAGAGACAATGTTTCACTGGTCTAGGGTAAAGGGTGAAGCGCCTGGGTTCCCGTGCTTCACTACTGTATGGCCTCAAGATGATGTTTGTAGGCACAGCGGCAAATCCATCGGTGGCAATTCTCTCATATTGTCATTGCGATGTGAAGATTCCTTATTCGCTAGGAAATGTTTTACCGTGGAAGACGGGTCACCACAGAGCTGTCTCTTTTTTGTTGAGACAAAGTGTGCTGAATTTACCTGCCAGCAGTTGCCTGTCCTCCCTTTCTTTTAAGGTCGATGGAGATGCACGAGTGTAAGGAGAACGGTGAATGGTGGCCGTTCATAACCCAGGATCATCAGAAACCGCAGAGTAAATTTTAGGAACGTAGACGCAGGACAGCGGAGAAACTTCACTCAGGGACTTCAGTGAACCCTCCTTACAATGCTGAGGCCTGACACGCCTAGGGACTGGGGGCAACCAGGCTCCTGCCCTTGGTAGTTTTGTTGAGCGTGCCTCCCTCTGGTGGTGCCTTTTCTCTCCCAGCAATATTGCTCCGTTAAATTCTGCCGACGATGAAAACTATTTGCCATGGGTTTGTCCTTTCACCTCATTGGCCTCATCTTTGAAGTACAAATGCTTTTCTACACGGGTGCTGCCTTCCTGAGCTTTCCTTTGTCTTGGCTCAATCGATGCAGATTCCTGTGCTGAATACGCCATGGACTAGCACAGGTGGGTGCTTGTCAGTATACCGGGCACACGCAGCAATTTCGTTTGTCAAGACCCACCTGGCTTGTCAAGGTTCTTTATTCCAGTGAAAACGATTTTTATCCAAATTCCAGAGGAGCACCAGTGTGCCTCTGGGTGCTACACCCGGGCCTGCTGAACAGAGGCTCCGGAGTTTTCATTTTCTGACTAAAATTCTACACGGAATTTCATGGACCCAAGGAAACCGTGAATTGTGGACGTACCAGATTCTCACATCTTCATTGTCTAATGGAAGCTTAAGTTTCCGATCCGGCTGCCATTTCATTTCTGGCAATGACCATTCAATTGTGGACGTTCAGCCTTCTTCGGAATTCTCTTATACCGGCATGTCCCCGCGCCACATTAAGACCACTCGGTTGGGGTTCATGTGACTCAGGACAACTCTTTATTTCAGGCCTCTAGAACAAAGAAAATTCACAGAGGTTGATGATCACTTATTAAAATCCCGTTTCGCTATGATGCTCACTGATGACACTTCTACATCTGAGGGCAAAGAGCTCGTGCAGCATGATATTCTCATTTGAGCCACGCGGCCTGCAGTTTCTTCCTTGCAGAAAAATCTTTCCCAGTGTACTTCTTTAAAATGCTGCAAAATAGTGGGACAAAAGATTTCAGTTTAGTGTTAACTTTAAACGGGCACAGATACAGGAATGTGGGCATTTTAGAGACAATGTTTCACTGGTCTAGGGTAAAGGGTGAAGCGCCTGGGTTCCCGTGCTTCACTACTGTATGGCATCAAGATGATGTTTGTAGGCACAGCGGCAAATCCATCGGTGGCAATTCTCTCATATTGTCATTGCGATGTGAAGATTCCTTATTCGCTAGGAAATGTTTTACCGTGGAAGACGGGTCACCACAGAGCTGTCTCTTTTTTGTTGAGACAAAGTGTGCTGAATTTACCTGCCAGCAGTTGCCTGTCCTCCCTTTCTTTTAAGGTCGATGGAGATGCACGAGTGTAAGGAGAACGGTGAATGGTGGCCGTTCATAACCCAGGATCATCAGAAACCGCAGAGTAAATTTTAGGAACGTAGACGCAGGACAGCGGAGAAACTTCACTCAGGGACTTCAGTGAACCCTCCTTACAATGCTGAGGCCTGACACGCCTAGGGACTGGGGGCAACCAGGCTCCTGCCCTTGGTAGTTTTGTTGAGCGTGCCTCCCTCTGGTGGTGCCTTTTCTCTCCCAGCAATATTGCTCCGTTAAAATCTGCGGACGATGAAAACTATTTGCCATGGGTTTGTCCTTTCACCTCATTGGCCTCATCTTTGAAGTACAAATGCTTTTCTACACGGGTGCTGCCTTCCTGAGCTTTCCTTTGTCTTGGCTCAATCGATGCAGATTCCTGTGCTGAATACGCCATGGACTAGCACAGGTGGGTGCTTGTCAGTATACCGGGCACACGCAGCAATTTCGTTTGTCAAGACCCACCTGGCTTGTCAAGGTTCTTTATTCCAGTGAAAACGATTTTTATCCAAATTCCAGAGGAGCACCAGTGTGCCTCTGGGTGCTACACCCGGGCCTGCTGAACAGAGGCTCCGGAGTTTTCATTTTCTGACTAAAATTCTACACGGAATTTCATGGACCCAAGGAAACCGTGAATTGTGGACGTACCAGATTCTCACATCTTCATTGTCTAATGGAAGCTGAAGTTTCCCAGTCTGATGCGGCTGCCATTTCATTTCTGGCAATGACCATTCAATTGTGGACGTTCAGCCTTCTTCGGAATTCTCTTATACCGGCATGTTCCCGCGCCACATTAAGACCACGCGGTGGGTGTTCATGTGACTCAGGACAACTCTTTATTTCAGGCGTCTAGAACAAAGGGAATTCACAGTGGTTGATGATCACTTATTAAAGTCCCGTTTCTCTATGATGCCCACTGATGACACTTCTACATCTGAGGGCAAAGAGCTCGTGCAGCATGATATTCTCATTTCAGCCACGCCGCCTGCAGTTTCTTCCTTGCAGAAAAATCTTTCCCAGTGTACTTCTTTAATATGCTGCAAAATAGTGGGACAGAAGATTTCGGTTTAGTGTTAACTTTAAACGGGCACAGATACAGGAATGTGGGCATTTTAGAGACAATGTTTCACTGGTCTAGGGTAAAGGGTGAAGCGCCTGGGTTCCCGTGCTTCACTACTGTATGGCCTCTAGATGATGTTTGTAGGCACAGCGGCAAATCCATCGGTGGCAATTCTCCCATATTGTCATTGCGATGTGAAGATTCCTTATTCGCTAGGAAATGTTTTACCGTGGAAGACGGGTCACCACAGAGCTGTCTCTTTTTTGTTGAGACAAAGTGTGCTGAATTTACCTGCCAGCAGTTGCCTGTCCTCCCTTTCTTTTAAGGTCGATGGAGATGCACGAGTGTAAGGAGAACGGTGAATGGTGGCCGTTCATAACCCAGGATCATCAGAAACCGCAGAGTAAATTTTAGGAACGTAGACGTAGGTCAGCGGAGAAAACTTCACTCAGGGACTTCAGTGAACCCTCCTTACAATGCTGAGGCCTGACACGCCTAGTGCCTTGCGCAACACGGCTCCTGCCCTAGGTAGTTTTGTTGAGCGTGCCTCCCTCTGGTGGTGCCTTTTCTCTCCCAGCAATATTGCTCCGTTAAATTCTGCCGATGATGAAAACTATTTGCCATGGGTTTGTCCTTTCACCTCATTGGCCTCATCTTTGAAGTACAAATGCTTTTCTACACGGGTG